>NC_081369.1:45800506-46105089 GCF_030684315.1 Stegostoma tigrinum
GGCCAAATTGCATTCTCCTGTTCCTTTTTTTAAATTATGTTTTCTGTGTAATTTTCTTGCTGTTCAAGTATATCTTCCTTCTTTGTGCAAGGAATATTCAAGCAGCATTCTGAAGGCTTGAACTGTTCAATTCCAAGTCTTTGCTGACTTCAAAATTTCATATAAAAAATGAATGCTATGACAATGCTATTTCAAGAAAAAGGATAGAATTCAGAAAAACAATATTGTTTTTCTCCTTCCCTGTAGAGGGCTTCCTCTTTGTGTTGGGTGGACAGGGTTCAGACAAAGAGACTTTAAGTTCAGGCGAGAAATATGACTCTGATACTAACTGCTGGAGTCCCATTCCTCCAATGAATGAGGTAAGTGTCTGCATTCTGAACATTCTTCTAAATTGTCTAGGCTCATTATTCACCGAAATACATTTAATATTGGTTTATTTTAATTGAATTGAAAGTTACTGTATTTCAGCTGTACCAATTTTGCGAAATAGGTTTTAAAAAAGAAACACCAGCAGTAAATTTGGCGAGCCTAACAGCGTTAAGGATCTGCATTTCTTTATTCAGAACCTAACAGTTACTCTTGTCAGTTAATAAGTTTCAATTGCTCACCCCAAATTGACAAAACTACTGGAACTAAGAACAGAGCTAATGGGAACTGCAGATGCTGGAGAATCCGAGATAACACAGCGTGGAGCTGGGCGAACACAGCAGATCAAGCAGCTAAGATGCTGCTTGGCCTACTGTGTTCATCCAGCTCCACACTTTGTTATCTTGGAACCAAGAACATTTGTGTGACCGTGATCATAGTGTTTTGAACCTCCTTGACTGGCCTTCACTGAAGCCACATCAGCCTCCGACCAAAAGATTTCCAACATGCACATCAGTGCGATTTCTTGTGAGCCCGGTGTAACCAGAGTATCTTTTGCCACCCTAAACACTCAACTCAAATTCCAAGTGCCTCCTTCTCTTTCCCATATAATAGCTGGGCCTTGGTAGTATCATCTGTTGACAGAGTTACTCCGACATAGAATCTGATGCCATCATCTTACATCTCTTCGCTATCTGTTTCAACCACTGTACTATCTTTGCCAATCAAGCAGACTGATTCACAGTCAGATTGTATAAGTAGATTCTTCAATTGACAAAGGAACAGCACTCCGAAAGCTTGTGATTTTAAATAAACCTGTTGGACTATTATCTCACACCTTTATTCCAGTCGAGTAGGACTCTTCAATATGACCTTTTGTCTTCCTGCCCTCTCCATTGTAATCATTTCCAGCGTCCAGATCCATAACGTCCAGGTCTTTGGTCAGCCATAACCATTTGTTCTTGAAATCCTGCTTCCTCTTATGTCCACGTCTCTCTATATACTGTCTATATATGTTAATATACTCCATATAAGTCTTAAAAGTTTTTGTAGCAAAGTATCTCCCATATTCCTGCCAGCCATTGTGGAAAAAGAGCAGAATAGTTGGTTGGATAAAGGGAAAATGAAATGGTTGTCTTGGTGAAGTTATAAAAAATTTGCATTCTGTACTTATGCTGGTTGTAGGCAGGTAAGGATCATGGAGTGTCCCAGTATATAAAATTTAGAAATGCAAAACACTTCCCATCCTGGAATTTCACCTTTATTCGCATCTTTAGTCTCTGGTGTGGTACAAGCTTAATAACAATCAGAAAGATAGTGAAATATAGGCACGGAAGTAGGCCAATCAGTCTATCAAGCCTGCTGCACCATTCAGTGAGATCATGGCTGATCTGATTGTTCTCGACTCCACTTTCTTGCCTTTTCCCGTACCGTTTGTTCCCTTTCTGATTAAAAATCTGTCTGAGCTTTGATTATACTTAACAATCCAGCCTCTATAGCCTTGTTGTAAAAAATGTCATGGATTCACCATTACCTTCTGAGAGAACGTCCTGTCCATCAAATGGCAAAAGCATATCCTTAATGCTTGTTAGAGAATCCCACTGTGAGATTTGTTTGCCCTAAGCCAACAGCACCAGCACTGGCTGCACTTGTGAAAGCTGGGCCCAAATGTCACTGATTAGACTATTATAAAATGGCCACGTGTTAGACCACAAGCAGAAGAAAATTTCTAGAAGATACTTGGCTAAATTTAAAGTTGGAAAGAACAAAAACCATTTTCCAAACTGTCTCTCATAAAACTGTCAACCTGTACTGATCAAACATTCCCGCCAGTTGCAATTCCTATATTGTTTGCATGACATCAGGTATGACATGAACAGCAATCCAACCTGCAGGAAATCTTCACCTGCTGATGTTTCCTACCCCGCTGTTCATACTCTTCAAAATCATTTCAAAATGTTTATCATTTTAATGTTTGGATTTTTGTCGTAGAACAATTTGCACGTAAATAACACTTTTAATGCAGTAGTGTATAGCAAAGAAGTCGTTTAATAAAGTTGAGCATATTTCCTTTCTTATACAGTTTTTAAAATCTCTTTGTTATTCTGACCTTCCATGCAAAAGATAGTGCTAAATTAGTTATTTGTTTTTAAGCATAAATAAATATGCATTTTTCAGGCAAGGCACAATTTTGGAATAGTGGCAATAGATGGAGTTCTTTATGTATTGGGAGGTGAAGATGGTGAAAAGGAGCTGCTATCAATGGAGGCCTATGATATTCACACTAGGTTATGGACAAAGCAACCCAATATGACTATGGTTCGAAAGGTGAGGTAATCGTAGATTTGCTATTTAGACAGAATTGATACTATTTTTGTTACGACCTGCTGACCTGTGCAGTCATCGTGCAATAGTAATTGAAACTTTGTATGTGCCTGTAAAATGCAGAACGCTCATCCATTGATATATAGGCATTGGCCAAGCAATTAATTTTTAAAGTTGAATCACATTACTCGACATGATTGGGTATTGTTGTTTTTTTATTTGAAAAAAAGACCGTCACATTGCAAAATGTGTAGAAATGAATCATAAATTGAACAAGCTGTCTTTAAACATGAAGATTTAACAGTATTTCAAAATTAATTTGCTTTGTGATTGTTTGAAAACAAACATAATCAGAGATCTATTTGTAATCAGAGCACATTGCAGGGCCAGCAGTATGATTTCTGCTTTTTGGGACTATGTCATCTAAATCTGCAATACTGCCATCCCTAAGGTGATGAGTTGCTAATAAAGACTGGCCCGCATCAACACAACCCAGTTATTGTCTCAAACAATGTAGATTTCAAGTTATCTTTTTATTATCAAGTTTATTCGGTGACCTAGGAATGCCAAGTTCACTTTCAATCTGCTTTTAATTGTCTTCAACTTTCAAATCCTTTAACAAATAAGTTAGTGATATGTCAAGAATGCACCTCATTTATTGTTGACAAAACATTAATCTTAAACATCCAAACTCATTAAGCAGAATAATGCACAGTGGCCTTCCATCTAAAACATTCATTTGTGAATTTAATGAGGATTGTGAAGTTGACTTCTATAAACCTGTTCATTCCACTGGATCCTGAGAGCACAAAGAACTCTCTGTCTAACTAATTAAAAACACAGCATCTTTGTATCATTTCTTTCTTTTGGATGAAACTTAGAATGATGCTTTTAACCGCTTAGTTGTTTGAACTGACTGTGATGAGAGCTCCCATGCTTTTCCTCTCCTAACAGTTAATTCCTATGACTGCTTTACCCCAAACCACAGCTCAATGAACACAGCCTTTCATATATATTCTCATAGCAGCAATGTTTTTACATTGTGAATTAATATCATCACTTCTATATGTACATATAGATTTACATTGCCATTAAACTGTTCCCTATTACAGGAAAGGTCTGTTTTGAAAAGCTTTTGTTTGTTTCAAGATTTAAGTTCAGTAGATCTGCGTCTAGGTTCCATGGTATTTTAATAGTACACTGTGCTTGATTCTGAAATTTGTCCTTCTGTAATGTTGTAGGCATCATTTAAACAGAAAAGGCTTGAGGTAGCGCAATTTGGCCAATTCTGTCTACATTACATTACCAATTTGTTTTTGTCCATAATAAGTAATGGAAATATGTCAAAACTGAGTTTATGATTGAACAAAAATAGGAAATGATTCCCTTGATTATTACTCTTTTCTCTGTGTTTGACAACATCTATGTAGATTAGATAAAATCACTTTTTAATTAAAGACACAAATTGCTGGAGAGAAACTCAGCAGGTCTGGCAGCATCTCTGCAGAGAAAATAATTAATGTTTTGAGTCCGGTGGGGTCTGTTAATTCTGTTTTCTCCCCAGAGATGGCTGACCAGCCGAGTTTCACTCCAGCAATTTCCATTTTTGCTTTGGATCTCCCGACATACGCAGTCCTTCGTTTAATTTTTTAAAAATTATTTTGCAGAAATCTGATGTTCTGTAAATGTAAAATCAGTCTCTTGGGGCCAGAAACTACACAGTGCAAGGCCCAGTTACACTTGATTCACTAAGATGTAACTAGAAAATGCTTCAAATACTGACCAGATGAAGTAGCATCTGTTGTGAGAAAAACAGGGTTAACATTCCAGGTTCATGACTTTTCATCAACACTTTGCTTTTAAAACTTCCTTGAAGTTTTTTTTTAAACTTGAACCGTAAGACCGAAGTCAAGTATAATTATTTCAAATCAATCTATTCAATTATGTTATTGCACACTTCTGAAGCACATGGGACTTGAACCTGTTCGGAAGGGATACCATCATAAAAGCCCTCTTGAGGGTTTTCAGAGCCTCTGAGTGAAAATTGGGATATTAATTGAGTTGATGACATTGATGAGGCAGCACCAAACTCCGGTGAGCATATCCTGTCAAAGTGTAAAATCACAGCAACTGCTGGAATTTGTGTTATTCTGCATGTATGAGATTTCCAGTTGTTGCAGTCAGTTTCAGTGCAGCATTGATGGGACCTGCTGATAACTTCACTGTCATTACCACCTCAAAATCTGGGCCAGTATCAATTGAACAGTTATTAGCACTCATTGCCAGGGCTTGCATTTGAGCAAAGTATCTTGTTGATTTTGTTAGTCATGAAACTTCCTTACAAAAAAAAGTCCTTCAGGATACGGTGGAAAGCATCAAAAATGCAAGGAGGCAGATAAAGCTATTGCATGCACCATGTTTACCTGATGTGATACCCACTACTAAGCTATGGAAGTGTTCATGCTTCACCAGTATTGAGAAATTTAGCAAATTCACTAATTGGTTGTAAAATTTTAGGACTTATTCTGAGATTTGTCCAAAAAATTGCTCAATTACAAATTGAGGATAGGTGGTGAAAGGTTAAATTTTCCATGTTTATTTACTAACAGATTGGCTGCTATGCAGCTATGAAGAAAAAGATCTATGCAATGGGTGGTGGCTCGTATGGAAAATTGTTTGAGTCTGTTGAGTGCTATGATCCCAAGACACAGCAGTGGACTGCGATCTGCCCACTAAAAGAAAAAAGGTTAATGTGCTATCAGCATTTTGTATTAGTTATTGTTTTAACATGTTGGATTATATATTGATGAGTGATTATCTGCTCAAATGACTTTTTTTTTCATGGGGGAAGCCATATCAGTACTTTTTCCACAAGTTAGCTTGGCCAACTGCGTATAAGGAAACTTTCTCAGTCCAGATAAGTTTTCGTACTTAGTGTCTGGCAAATGAAAACAGCACTGCATGTATTAATAGCGGATTGACTTTCAATTAACAATTATTGAACAAAACTGAGCACAATGTGTAAGAAAATTGTAACAATCCTTTGCTGTCTGCTTCTGCTGGAATTTTCAAACACAAACTGATAACATTAAAGTGATGATTACGTTGAAGAGAGTTGAACAGCGTTGCGTTATGGATTCTGCTGCAGTGTCCCTTATGTGTAGATTAGTGCTAGTTGCTTTATTTTGGAGGTGACTGCATGAAGAACTGAGTCTTCCTAAAAACTTCATATTGTTACACAGTCATTCTGCAAATAGGGTGTTTCACAATTAGCACCCTGTTTTTAAATATTAAAGTTGCTATGAATTATGATTTAGGGCCCTGTCTGTTTTCCGCATTTGTTTTAAGCAGTTAGTAAAACTTCAATCTTTGAGCAAACTGGCTAAGGTGAGGACTAATTTAATTGAAGTTAGCCAAATTAACATTACCAAAGACCTTGTTATCGACAAATAATGAGAATTCTTCTTTGTTAATGTGTATGTCTGCCTTCACAGCTTTTCCAAGATGATGTGTTTATCACAATTTTAGCCTCAAATTTTAGATATTTTAAGAGGTATTTATTTAAGCACTAACACTGCAGTTGATTTCAGTAGAATGTGGTTTTTAACCATTTTAAAGTGAAAATCGTTTTTAAATTTCGCAGGAAAGCTGAACAAACTGTGGATGCTTCGATCAGGAATGAAAACACAAGTTCTGGAAAACCTCAGCAGGTCTGGCAGCATTTGTGAAAGAAAAAAATCAGTTAACGTTTCGGGCTGTTCTTCAGAACTGATGGTAGCCAGGAAAATGTCGGTTTATTTGCAGATGTTAGGCAGGGGAAGGGGGTAAGGAGTAAACGATAGGTGGGAATAGAGTCCAAAGAGAGAGAAGAGCTGTTGGACAGACAAAGGTGTTGATAATGATCTGGCTAGGAGGGTGATTAGCTGTTAATGGAGACTGTTAGTGACTAACAATAGGTAGTGTGTAATGGTAGACTATACGATAACGAGAGCATGGGAGAGTTTTAGGCCCTAAAATTATTGAACTCTATATTGAGTCCGGAGGGCCGCAGGTTCCCCAAGTGGGAAATGAGGTGTTCTTCCTCCAGGTTGCACTGAGCTTTGCTAGAACACTGCAGCAAGCCGGGGAACTGGATGGTGTGTTAAAGTGACAAGCAACTGGAAGCTTAGGGTCCTTTTTTGCGGACAGAACATAGATATTCTGCAAAACGGTCACCCAGTCTACACTTCGTTTCCCCGATGTAGAGGAGCCCACGTTATGAGCAGCGAATACAGTAGACTGGATTCTGGGAAGTGCAGGTGGGATGTTGCTTCACCTGGAAGGTATCTCTGGGGCCCTTGGGTACGGAGGAGGGAGGAGGTAAATAGGTAGGTGTTACACGTTTGTCGATTGCAGGGGAAGGTGCTGTGAGGGATCTTGGGGGTGAACGAAGAGTAGACCAGAGTGTCTCAGAGGGAACGGTCCCTGCAGAAGGTGGACAAGGGAGGGGAGGGGAGGGGAAGGTGAAGCAACACTTTACCTGCACTTCCCACAATCTAGTCCACTGCATTTGCTGCTCACAGTGTGGTCTCTTCCACATCGGGGAAACAAAACGTAGACTGAGTGACCATTTCACAGACTATAATCTATGTTTTGCCTGCAAAAAAGATTCTAGCTGCCTGTCACTTTAACACAGCACCCTGTTACCTGGCTAACATCTCTGTCTCAGGCTTGCTGTAGTGTTCCAGCAAAAGCAGGAAGAACCACACCTCATTTTCCGCTTGCAGATACTGTGCAGCCCTGGACTCCATATAGAGTTCAGTAATTTTGGGGCCTAAACTCTCCCATGTTCTAGCCTACTGCCCCACACAACAGGCCTTGTTATCACTGCCTGCCATTACGCAGAACCCCAATTATTAGCCACTAACAGTCTCCATTAACTGTTCACCCTCCCAGCCAGACCATTATTAACCTTTCTGAATATAAACTGACATTTTCCTAGCTACCATCATTTTTGAGCAAGTAGTCACCAGACTGAAACATTAACTCTTGATTTTTTTTTTGTTCCTTACTGATGCTGCTGGACCTATTGAACATTTCCAACGAGTTCTGTTTTAGTTCTGAAGAACAGTCATCTGGGACTCAGAATACTGTTTCTCTCTGTACAGCTGATGCCACACCTGAATTTCTCCACTATTTTCTGTTTTTACTTCAGTTCTAGCATCTGCAGTATTTTGCTATTATTTTAAACATTAATATTAGACATACTGTCGTCTTGTTTATACTATCATAAACAGACCAAGCATATTGAAGTGATTAGATTTTATTGTTGTGGCCTGTAATAACTTTAGCCCTAGTCATGTTAAAATTTGTTTTTCTTTTATTCGACTAACAGGGTAGTAAATTAAACGTGTAACAGATATGCAGCAAATTTGTTTTTGACTTTACGTTGAAACCTGTTCTTAAAGTGCTCCGTGAGTTTTTTTCTATCCTGTAGTTGGAACAGTGACTGCATGCTTTCATTGAAGTATTAAATTGAGTGGGCTATGAACAGGTACAGGAAGCTTAATTGTATGACTACCTGTTAACATTTACATTTTAAATGTTGGCTAAATGCATCCAATTTGCAAACAGATCTTTTTAATTGATGTCTCTTTGCTTTGTAGGTTTGGTGCAGTAGCATGTGGTGTTGGCTTGGAACTATATGTTTTTGGTGGTGTTCGTAGCCGTGAAGGTGGTCCTAATGTAGAAAGCGGCGAGATGGTCACCTGCAAATCAGAATTTTACCATGATCAATTCAAAAGGTAACACAAAGCAAGGATGCAGTCTTTGCTACGCTGACCTCTGAATGGCAAACTTATTGCTAGAAAACAAAAGATTTTTAGAATAACAGACTATAATAGGCTATTGGACTTATTAGCTTTCAAAACCAGTGCAAACCTTGATTTCCTTCTCACAAACTAAGCATCGGTAAGCATTATAATTTACTTTGAGTCACTGCATTCAAATGAATGAGATAGATATGTGTTCAGTCAATTTTTATACAACAGATGCAATAACAAATACAAATAATAATCGTCTCTCACTGTGGTACAAAGACCAACAATAGTGATTAGGATGTAACATCAGAGCCTTTTATAAATTAGTTCTTCTATTTTCTGATAATTATGTGTGGATATAGTAATACTGTGGTTACAGCATTTGATTGCTAATCCACAGACCTGTGTGAATATTTGGAGATATTTTCATACATCACCAGTGGAACTGCTGAATTTAAATTCAGTTAGTAAACCCGAAACTAAAAAGCTAGCAATAGTAGTTGTGCCCATAAAAACACTAGGTTGACATCTGACATCTGATTATTGAAGGCCTCATTAGCCAATATGACCTTTTTGTGATTTCAGACCAACAGCAATGTGACTGGCTCCTCATGCACTTTTAAATGTATAGCAAACCACTCCACTGTATCAACCTACTACAGAAAAGTATAAGAAAACCAGGCAGATTACCTGGCTTTGACTTTGACTTTGGTACCAGATGTGTTCAAAGTACAGCCAGCCTATTTCACTCTGTAAACTCTACTCACTGGTATCTGGTGACTTTTGCCCAGATTGGGAAATCTGTTCCAAAGATCGGTCAAGCAGCAGTTGAACTTCTTCGTACTCACCAAATCATATCTTTTTAGTCCATGTTGCAGATTCTTATCCCTATTCCTGACTATGTCCAGTTTTACCAGCAGCAAAGATCCTCCAGATGTTTGCAGTGAGGAGATGTAGTTCTGGGTGTACTTATTATTGACTCAGGATATATTCAGCATTGACTCTGGACCTGTATACAGTTTCACAGTATCAAGTCAAACATAGAATCTGAGACTTTCTCCCACCCGCTATGCTCCCTGATACGTCAGTGGTTCTCCATGTTTCATACCACTTTTAAGGGGATAGCAAAAGTACAGCATGTATCCTGGATAGGGAATTGCAATGTCCACCATGAAGAGACCTTAGTTCCATCACTGTCGACCAAGCTGGATTTGCCCAGAATGACACAATGGAATTGCATAAAACAGTGAGAGAGCAAACACAATTAGAAAAACCTGCTTACTATCTGACATACCTACCAACCAGTGTCAGATGCATCAGTCCCTTGCACTATCCTTGGGAGTGACCACCACACAGCCCTAATGGAGTCAAAGTCTAATCTTCATACAGTACACCTTCTCCACAATGTTGTGTGACACTACTGCTAAATGGAATACATCAGAACAAAGTCAGCAGCTTAAAACTGAGCACCTGTGAGATAGAATCATGGAATCCCTACAGTGTGGATTTTATACACCTCATAAACACTTGTTCCGGACCTGTTTAATTCCTGTCTTTTGTTGACCTAATAAAACTTCCATGTTGGACCTATCCTGCTCCAGCTCTGAATTTCTCCGACCATCTCTGGTAAAAACAACTGACTCTCACCTTTTATAATACAATTCATATGATCAACATGTCATTTATATTCGTGTCAAGAGACCATCAACATGCAACCAATAGCTGCATTTGGAACTACAAATAATGAAGTCTAAAATGTGCTGATGGTTTAGATTCATAGTTGTTCTTTGAATTGCTACTCTTTTATGTTGTAATCATATTACAATCAGAAGTATACACAGTTTAGTTACTTTGAATTGTCTCCATTGTTAAACTGTACATTCCAAAGTCTTCTCTTTTTTTAAAATGATCTAACGAGAAGTAGCAGGAAGCAGAAGTTGAGGGGTTTTGATAACTGGAATTTTATGCTTTTGTGGGATTCCCTATGCACTATCCCCCATTTCTTCCTCTGCTACATCATGCTCCCACGAGGAGTTCGAACAGTGCATCAACTTACTAACACCTTTCATCCCAACCTCAAGTTCACCTGGACCATCTCTGATACCTCCTTGCCCTTCCTGGACCCCTCTGTCTCCATCTCTGGTGACCAACTCGAAATTGGTATCTATTTCAAACCCACCAACTCCCACAGTTTTCCTGCAAGAATGTGATCCGTCCTCCAAATTCCTCCGCCTCTGCCGCATCTGCTTCCAAGATGAAGTGTTCCACTCCTGAACATCATAGATGTCCTCTTATTTCAAGGACCACAACTCTCCTCCACCCCCCCACCCCCTGCTTTCAAAAATGCTCTTGACTGCATCTCATGCCTTCCCCTCACCACAACAAAAACAAAGACAGAATTCCCCCTGTCCTCGCGTATCACCCCACTAACCTCCAGATTCAACATATCATCTTCCGCCACCTGCAATCTGACACCACTACCAAGAATATATTTCCCGCCCCCACCCCTTACTGCCTTCCATAGGGACCACTCTCTCCACGACTCCCTTGTCCGTTCCACACTCCCCACCAGCCCACAACCCCCCCAAACCCCGCCCCCCCCGCCCCAGCACCTTTCCCTGTAACCGCAGGAAGTGCTCCCATCCCTACACCACCCCCCTCACCTCCATCCAAGGTCCCAAAAAAACCTTCCACATTAATAGATGTGGAGGTAAACATCTGGTTTAATGTGGTCTACTGTATCTGCTGCGCCCGATGTGGCTGCCTCTACATTGAGGAAACCAAGTGGAGACTGGAAGACCGCTTTGTAGAGCACCTGCGCTCTGTTCGCAACAAACGACGGCACCTTCCAGTCGCAAACCACTTCAGCTCCCCCTCCCATTCCCTGGACGACATGTCCGTCTTGGGCCCCCTCCAGTATCACAATGACCCCACCCAGAAACTGGAAGAGCAGCACCTCCTATTCCACCTTGGGAGCCTGCAAACGAATGGTCTCAATGTAGATTTTACTGGTTTCAAAATCTCCCCATCCCCATCCTCATCCCGTGACCAACCCTTCCTCTCATTCTCGCCTCCTTGGCCTGTCTGTCTTCTCTCCCAGCTATCCGCTCCTCCAACCTCACTGATCAATCCCCACCACTGCCTACCTGCACTCACTTATCACCATCCCACCTCCCTTCCCAAGTCCCACACTCCTCCCTCTCTCTTTATTTCAGAGCTCCCTTCTCTGCCCACGATTTCTGAAGAAGGGTCCTGACCCAAAACATCAATTTTCCTGCTCCTCTGATGCTGCCTGGCCTGCTGTGTTCCTCCAGCTCCACTCTGTGCTGTCTCTGACTCCAGCATTGGCAGTTCTTACTTTCCCTACACTGGACACAGTTTTTGGCTTAGCCAGTTTATTTTTGGCATTTGTACTTTATGATTCATTTAGGATATCAAGGAATCCAGATTTTTTTTTAATAGCTTCATCAACTCATCCTCCTACTTTCATAGTTTTATGCATCTGAATCTTGTCTCTGTTACCTATGTTTTAAATGTTTTAACATTTAACTGCATGTGCTTCCTCTTTATCTTATCAAAATGGATTATCTTCCACTTCTGATTAATTTTTATCTAATTGCATCATCATTAAACCTGTCTGCAAGCTCCCACAGTTGCTTACAGCCCGCTGTATATAGTTTATCATTGATAGAGTTTTATATTGTCTACAAAATTTAATTCTGCACCTTCTATGTCCAACTCCACATTTCTTGTAAGGTAAATAGTCAGGGATGGCGGCTGAGACACTGAAGGATGATATTCTTTCCATAACACACTCTGAAGAATATTATTTAATTGTGAATTGTTTTCTTCCCTTTCACTGACTTTTTTATCCAGGTTTCCAACTTCCATTTTATAACTTGTGCAAATCTTATTCACTGGCTTCCTCTGCAATGTCTTAAGAGCCGGCTACAGAATATCTGCACATTCCATTATTTCCTCAAATGGGTTTAGTTAAATTTGTCAGATTAGCATGAGTTTTTTTTTACAAATTCATTCTTATTCAAACCAAATTTTCCATGAATGTATTTATCTTACATTGTGTTTTAAAGAAGCACAACCACAATTGCTTCTAGGCCAGCCATTGGTATATAGGATCCACAGTGTAGAAATAGGTCATTCAACCAACATGTCCACACTGACTCACCAAAGAGCATCCCATCCAGACTCGTGCCAGCGCCCCCAATCCCTGTAACCCTGCATTTCTCTCCCCCCTCCCCCCATGGCTAATCCACCTAACCTACACATCCCTGAACATGATGGGTAATTTGGCATTGCCAACCCACCTAACTTGCACATCTTTGGATTGTGGGAGGAAACCAGAGCTCCCGGCAAAAACCCACACAGACACGGGATGAATGTGCAGACTCCACACAGGCAGTCGCCTAAGGCTGAAATTGAACCCAGGCCCCTGGTGCTGTGAGGCAACAGTGCTCACCACTGTGCTGCCCCAATATAATTACCTTGTTTATTGCTTTCTGAACAGAGAGGTTTTGAATTAGCAGTCCTCTTGTCCTCGAGTACAACTTCCATATCCAATGATGTTTGAAAGATTGTGCAGAAAACCTGTACTATTTCTGACCACCTTCACAAGTTTAATATGTGTGAAAAATAAATTTTCGAATGAAATGCTACCCTAGATTTTAGTTAGAATCCCAGAATTAAGATACATTATTGATTGCAACTCCTGAGTTTAAAGGATAAAATGTCTTGTCAAGTTGAGCCAGATGGTGTAGTAATTAAATGAATACTTTGACCTCCTGATCATTTCACCATTTGAAAGCAAGGCCGGCAATAATTTTCCCATACTAATTTGGGGAAGAAAATAAGTTCTTTTGATGTGGTTAGGTTGCCAAACCACTTTGGGAATAATTTTTATAATGGCACTTTGTTTCTTACAGGTGTAGAGACCATTGAGGTTCCAAACAAATTGCAGGGAAAAATACAAATGTGCAATGCACATTCAATTAGTTTCGTCCCTTGTTCTTGTTTCAGATTACAGGCTATCATCAACAGATTAGAAAAGCATGTACAGATGAGCAGAATGTAAATGTTTTGCTGGCCAGTATTAGCAGAGTAAAATTTGTATCAGTCAGCAACTATGATCATTTCTGAAGATGTACTGGGCTTCCGAGGCTGTTTTTTTATTCTGTTTATTTCGACTTGCCATTTTGTTGTTCTGGTACTTTGAAGTTAACAAACGCCCATACTAATGGATGGGAGAAAACAAGATAAACATCTAAACAAATAGACATGAAAAAGTTTAGCCTAAAGGTCTCCAAAATATTTGTCATTTGCTAACTGAATTTAAATTCTTTCAGAACTCAGTTTGCAGTTATGATATTGCAAATAGTATTCCTGCACGTGAGCATTTCCACATAAAGCTAACTGGTACCATATAATGAACTTTCAATTCCTGACTGCTGCGTAAGACCATCACAGTTTTTCTTTTCAGTTTGCATGCCACTGAATTAATTTGGACTTACGTGAATGTGGTAACTGCTTGAGTAGCACTTCTGAGACCACTGCGGTAATGTGAATTTCTGGGCTTGTTTGCAGGTTTGAATTTATTTATTATTCTCTGCAATAGAACACGTTTTGAAATTATGCAGAGTGAGGTGTGTTAGCTAGAAGCTTGGCAAACACAAGATTTACAAAATGTATCCTCATTCTGACAAAATTTTGAACTTTCCTAATTTGGTGGGCTATGCTTCTTGCAGACAAAGCTCATTTATGCTTGTTGCAGTGTTACACTGGTATTTAGTGCTCAACTGTTTGAAATTTGCAGAGCTGTTGATTCAGTCCTTGGGTCTCGTCCTTCATTTGTGGCCAAATAGAAGAACATTTTGAATACTAACAAAGAAAATCTTATTATTGTCTCAGTGAGATATATGCCGGCATTGCCAATCTGTTTTAATTTGGAGGAGTTTTATTCATGTATTTTATATTTAATCAGTGCTATAATGGTGTTACATTTGATTTTCAACTTCCTGCAGAAATTTTACTTTTTTTAACCCTATCACATAAGCCCCCTCATGTTTTACAGATGAATGTGTGACTTTTGGAACAAATATTAAGTTTCCAGTTCAGCCACCTAAATACATTTTAGCCACAAGATCTTAATAAGTTCCATCATAGCCTAAATATTTTGATCCAAGTCCAATTTATCTAAATTTTGTATTTATTTTGTTGAATGTGATCACTTTTGATATTTTATGATCTTTGCATTCATCTTTGTTACGTGCCATCAGCTCAAAGTGGGTTAAAATAGTATTATAAATTTGCTGTTTTGGTGCAGAATGTACATGAAGTATGGTCATTGGAATCCAATTGTTAATATTTAAAAGTTGGAGATGGCCCATCCTACATCAAAATGAAGGGAGAAATTGCCATTTATTTTACTATGCAATTTGTAGAGTGACACTGGTCAGAAAGTTGGACAGAAAAGATTTACAAGGACACTGCTGGGATTGGAGGGTTTGAATATAGAGAGAGGCTGAATAGGCTAGGGCCTTTTTCTATAGAAAGTTGGAGGCTAAGGGGTAACCTTACGGAGGTTTATAAAATCATGTAGGGTTTGGAAATTATTAAATAGTCCAGTGTCATAGTTTTACAGCATGGAAACAGACCCTTCAATTCAACCCATCTCTGCCTACCAGATATTCCAAACTGATCAACTCCCATTTGCCAGCAATTAGCCCATAATCCCTCTAACCCTTTCCTATTCATGTACCCATTCAGCTGCGTTTTAAATGTTGTTGTAATTGTACCCACCTCCACCACCACTTCTGGCAGCTCATTCCATTCACGCATGACCCTCTGCTGAAAATGTTGCCCTTCGGTTCCCTTTTAAATCTTTTCCACACTTCGTTAAACTTATGCCATCTAGTTTTGGACTCCTCTACCCTGGGGAAAAAGACCTCAGCTATTCACCCTATCTATACCCTTCATAATTTTATAAATCGCTTTACAAGCCTCCATTCTAAAAAAACAAGCCATCTACCACCACCCACTGTCTCCAATTTTCAAGCCAATTTTGTGTTCAGTTGGCTAGCTCTCCCAGACACTGTGGTTGGAGTCATACCTGGCACAGAGAAAGATAGCCATGGTTGTCGGAGGTCTGTCATCTCACTTCCGAGACACTGCAGGAGTTTTTCATGGTGGTGTTTGAGGCCCAACTACCTTCAGCTATTTCATCAATGACCTTCCTTCCATCATAAGTCAGAAATGGGGATATTAACTGATGATTGCACAGTGTTCAGCATCATTGATGACTGCTGAGATACTGAAGCAGCCTGTACCCAAATGCAGCAAGGCCTCCACGATATTCAGGCTTGGACTGAAAAGAAGTGAATATCGTTCACATCACAGATCATTGAACCACCATCCCTTGACATTCAATTTGGTACTATCACCGAAGTCCCCAGGATGTTGATAGTGGGGGAATATCATTAACCTGAAACTTAATTGGACTCGCCATATGAACATGGGCTACGAGAGCAGCTCATAGGCTAGGAATACTGCACTGAATAGCTCACTTTCTGATTTCCCAGAGCCTGCCCACCATATACAAAGCAGAAACAAAGTGTGAAGGAATATTCCCCACTTGCCTGGTGAGTGCGTCTCCAACAACATTCAAAACTTGACACTGTCCAGAACAATGAGCTATTTGATTGATACCATACTCATAAACATTCAGTCACTATGCACTAAAGCTCAGTAGCAGCACTGTGTTTTATCAATAAGATGCAAGGCAGAAATTTGCCAAAAGTCTTTGGACAGGACTTCCCAAACCCATGACCACTATCATCGAGAAGAACAAGTGCAGTAGATAAATGGGAACAACTCAACCTGCAAGTTCCCCTCCAAGTCAATCCTCATCCTGGTTTGGAAATATGTCGCTTTTCCTTGACTGTTGCTGGGTCAAGACCATGGACATCCCTCCCTGAAGTCATTGTGGTTCTACCTCTAGCACGAAGACTGCAGCAATTCAAGTAGAGAGCTCACCACCGCCTTAACATGGCACTAGAGCTCATTTAGCTCTTCTGGCTGGAAGGCTGCTTTGTAACAGTAATGCCAACAGCACAGATTCAGTTCCCACACAGCTGAAGTAACCATGGAGGACTCTCTTCTCAACCTCTTCCCCACCTGTTGGACCACCATCATTTGTCTGGGGCCCAGTCCCACAATTGAATAAAACAAAAGGTGTGAGATGAATGACAGTGTTAACAAATTCTTTCCTATTGCTTGAGCGATGTTACACTTCAAGATTGTCTTTATCCACTTGGGAAAAGCAAAAACACTTTGGTTAAATTGCCATTCAGAAGACGCTGTTGTTGCTGACACTGCACCACTTCCTTATACTGTAGTGTCAGCTTGGATTATATGGTGAAACCTGTGGTGAGGTTTAAATTTTGCAGCACCCTGCCCCCAGGTGAGCATGCTACTGTGGAAACTATTCAAAGAATCATACTGGACTTGAAAGGTTAACTCCCTTTGTCTCTAGAGATACTGTCAGACTTGCTGAATTTCTCCAGCGCTTTTGTTATTTCAGATTTCCTGCGTTCATGGTACTTTGTTTTTGTCCACAAGTACATATTGTACAGACTAAAAATGAGACAGAAGAACTTGAACAGAAGAGAAATAAAGCAGTGAACAGATATAGGTCATTGCTTTGAATGGTAGGTACAGAGAAGAAAATGAAGATTGAAATTAGTTCAAGATTAACCAACACACAATGAAAGAATTAGGCACCTATCTTCTCGTTTACTAACAATGCCCCACAGGAACATCAAGTAGTAAGTATACATCTTATCTCAAAACTGCTAATGTTTAAACTCCATCAATGATGACAGAGATCTGTTGCATGTTTTGATTTTTTTTAAACACTTCCACTAATTAGATTACTCATGGATATTTTTGAACTCTGTCATTTGTGCTCAAGTGATTTGTAAGTAGTTGGAATTTTAAGACCATATTTCTGTTTTGTGCTGTTTGCCAAGTGAAGCAGAAACCTTGAATGGAGGTGAGAGTAGAACATGAGAATTAGTGGTGAGGTATAGTTTAAAGATGTAATAGAAACAACAGATTTAAGAGCAGTACTGAGATGTTTGTTTCCTTTTAAATGGGTTAGCAAATATCTAGAATTGCTTGTTACAGCAGCTGAATCATTAATGAGTTGCTATTGTATCAGTTAAGAGGGGAATGGTTTGCTAATGAAAGATAAGCCATCCAACATGTAGAAACAATACTTTCTAAGAGATTGTGGCATATTATGACAGTAATTTTTTATTTGAATAAGACTTTATATTTGCAGTTTGAAAAATATTGGCAAGAATTTTTGGGGACTTCTGAATAAACTTTGGAGCCAGTTTGTAAATTAGAGCATTGGAAAGTATCAAAAATGATTTTTGCAGCTGTTCAATATGAAAACAGCAGTTTGTACAGCTGCAAAAAGAAATGTTAGTGCTAAAATGCTTTCGAGAAAGTTCGTTATTCCACATTCAAAGTCAGGCACAAGTGATGTTTTGAGGAAATTTGTTTAATGATAATGTTGACTATAGCCACGTGTCTGTAAATCATAGTATTTCCATCTACTGTTCTGCAGATTTCCAGAGGCCTTTCTCGTTATTCTTTTTAGTTGGAGAATGCCTTGAACTTGCAGCTCAATCAGTGTAATATTCCTTATGTTCGTTTTCTGCTTGTGGACCAGCAGGATCCCTCTAAATTCTACAGATGTACTTAGCAACTTTAATGTGTGCAGCTGTAGGCAAGAAAGTTGCATGTGCTTAGTGTGCAAATCCTGGCAGAATTCCTAAATGGTGATTCATATTACAGAAAATGAGTCTTATCTGCCTTGTGCTTTTGAACTACAATTTATTTACGCATATCAATTTACCTATTTGCCCTTAATTACAGTCAGTAACTTGTGCATGCCTGCGAATAGATGATGCACACTAACACACTTAACATTCTTGTAATGGAGAAAGAACTCAAGCAGATAAGAGAAATTAAACTAGAGGAGCATTTAGGCAATAGTCCCTGTAGTATATTGTGCTTTAAAATGATTGAGAAGGGCGCAAATGTGATTTAAAAACCAGATTAACAGATTAGAGTGCAGCTGATTTTTAAGAAGCAAAGAATGAATTTGAGGAAGTAAAAGGGGTGATAATGTTGACCAGACAGTAAAATGTAGCAACAATGGGAACATTTAAACAGCATCTGAAGTGGAGTTGGTGTGGAACTGTGGGAACTGGGGAGGCGAATAACCGCATTCATCTCACAACTTTTTCGTAGAATCGTCAAATCATCGAATCATACAGTGCAGAAGAGGCCCATCAGGTCTACACCAACATGTGAGAAACACCTGACCTTCAACCTAATCCCATTTACTAGCACTTGGCCCATAGGCCCATAGAAGGTTATGATGTGCCAAGTGCTCACCCAGGTACTTCTTTAAAAAGGAGCACATTACAGACAGTTAGCACCGTCTGGGTAAAAAAGCTTTTCCTCTAAACCTCCTGCCCCTTTCCTTGAGCCTGTGCCCCCTCATTACTAACCCTTCAACTAAGGGCAACAGCTGCTTATTATCCACTCCTCCCATACCCCTCCATCTTGCCCAAGTTTGCATGTTCTTTTGGAGGCAGCAGTCGGGCTTCAGAAATAATTTTGTTAAGCCATATCCACCAAACAAAGGAAAGAAAAGAACTGTCAAGTTTGGAGACAATCGCAGGACAGTCCCACCTGAGTCTGTGCTCTTCATGGTCACCATTGCTACCTCCAGAGGAAAGGAATTTCACAACCCCAATTGCTGATTCTATTACCCACAATTTTGAAAACCCTAAATTAGCAGCCATCATAATCAGAAAACCATTCCATCCCTCTTCCATCAGGCAGAAGATGCAAAATGTTTGAAAGCGTGTACCAGAAGATTCAAGAACAGCTTCTTCCTTGCTGTTATCAGACTTCTGAATGGACCGCTCATATTAGTAAAGTTGATCTTTCTCTGCACCTTTTCTGTAGCTGTAACATGAAATTCTGCTTTGTATTCTGTTACCCTGATGTACTTGCATAAGGTATGAATTGCCTGGCCAACATGTTCTATGGTACTTTTCACTGTATCTTGATACATGTGACAATAATAAATCGTATCATATCAAATCAATGGAAAGTTAGGAAAAAGCTGCATTAACTGCATAGACAGGAGAACACTTTATGATAACATTGCTTTCCAAATCTTAAGTGCTGAAAAGGATAAAAGGATCTTTGAAATTAAATTACCAGAGAACGTGAAATATTGTACAGAATGGGAATAAGACCATAAATAGATAGACAAGAAAATACTGCACGTAATTGGCAGCAGAAAAAATAAATATTTATTTTGCTTAGTTATTTACCATGGAGAGATAGCCATGACATAGAACAGGTAAACATCAATGTGAGCAATGAATTAAGTATTTTTAAATAAAGGAAGTATTTAATAAGCTAAACAATTTGAAAAGAGGATATCGTTCCTAGTCTGGATGGATTGCATATGTTTTCAAAGATTCAAGGAAAGAGATAAGAGGCATTATTAATCATATTTGTTGGATAGGATTGTAGTAGTGCATAACTGGCAGGTAACTGATAAAGCTCCTCTGCTTAAAAATGGAGGATAAGACATGGCCAAGAAGCATAGGCTAGTCAGCTTTACATAAGTGATTAGGAAAAGTAATGGAATACTTAGTAAAAGATTAGAGAAGCTTCTAGAAATACCCATGTATTTTAAAGGGGACAATCTTACTTAACTAACTGCATCTAAATTTTTACAGAGCGTATGGGGAGAGTAGACAATCATAATGGAGCAGATTTAATTTGTCTGGATTTTAAAAGGGTAAAGTTGCAGATGAGATCAAAGTTTAGACAGTGTGAGGCAGACTAAGCAAATTACAGGATGATCATAAACTGGTGTAAATTGGCAAACTAAGTTTAACACAAGTGTCAGACTACATTTTGATAGAAAGAACTAGGAGGTTACTAATTATTTGGATGGTGCAAATCCAGGTGGGTAAACAAACAAAAAAATCTGTTTACAAACCATACAGCTGCCACAGCTAATCAATGCCATAAAAAACAAATCAGGTGTGCATTTTTTTCTAAGGGCAAAGAACTGAAAAGTAGGGAAGATATGCTGCAACTTAATTAAACTTGGATCAGGCCACGATTAAGAGAACTGCATGCTGTTGTGGTTGCAATATTATAAAAGATGTATCGAGGCATTTGAGAAGTCGTGGAGAGGATTTACAAATGTGATACAATAAATGCTTGGGTATCAACAAGGATAACAGATTTGGTCTCTTTCTTGTAAAAAGAAGGCTGAAAGGGAGACCTATGAGAGGGTTGTTAAATTTATGGGAGTTGGATCTAGAGAAAATGTTACCCCTTTGGAGGAAGGCCATAACTAGAAAATACCAATATTAGGTAGTCATTAAGAAATCCAATAGAAAATTCAGAAGAAACATTTCAACCAGACTGGTAAGAATGTGGAACTCGCTAATGTTGTTTTGGATAATGGACCCAGTCTGAAGAAGGACTACTGGACCCAAAACATTAAGCCTGCTTTCTCTGCACAGATACTGCCAGGTCTTTTGATTTTTCCAGCAATTTCTGTTTATGTTCACGAGGAACAAAACACTGGCCTGGATTGGTTGAGCTGTTTCCTTGCTGCATGAAGAATAATGTTTCCCATGATACCAACCTGAATGAGTTGGATGTTTCCCTACTAATAATTGAGCTTTCTGTCCTCTACCCACAATGTTGGTATTATATAATTTAGTACATTTCCCCCTAACATGGTGTAAAGTGAGAGGGGTGGTGATGCATTGGCACTATCTCTTTCCCATAGCGGAAACACATTTGTCTCCCAGTTTTAAATTCTTTCTATTTGTCTGCTGTCTGTCACTTCTTAACCCCTCTTGTTTTCCTTTTCAGTCTGTCTTTTCTGTATCAGGTCCTCAAAGTAGTTTCTCTTGTATGTTTTGTCTTTTTATTTTTTGTTTGGCTGTCATATTTATTTCTGATACATTTTTGTTGTTTTTGTAGGCTTTGTACTCTTTCCTTTTCGACTTAACTGCCACAATGTTGTGGAAACTCCGTAGGTTCAGTGGTCTTCTTGGACTCGTCCTTTAGTCCATGGTGGACAAAAAAAAATCATGGACAGCATATAACAGCACTTCCAATAAATGTTGTGAAGCAGTGAGGCTTCCTGCATGACTGCAGCTTTTGAAAGAATCCTTCTTAGTGTGTTGCAACTAATGGTTCAGAACTCTACAGTTTCTCAGCCTGCATGCTTCTCTCACCAAGTGTGGAGGGAACATCAGTCTCTGACACTGCTCCAATCACTACTGTCAGGCATTGAACCCCCGAGTTCTAAACATCAGACTGTTTACCAAACCTTTTAAAATGCCATCTTATACTTTATTCTTCTAGTACTTCCAGGGCCCTGTCAACTGCCCCTTAAATCCCAAGACCTCCTGTCCCACTACTGCAAGATGCCACCTGCTATTTACTTCCGTATCTTGGGTTCTCATTCCCAGTACTCTCTCAAACCAGACCCTCTGAAACTTCTCCTCACTGCTAAACTGTAGGACCCTTTGAGCAATTCCATACTGAAGGGTCTTCCCTTGCAAAGAGAAGTTTTATTTTCCTGATTCTCCCATGTTTCTCTCCCATCCCACACATGCATGCTCAGTGTATCCTGCTATAAATTGAACCAGCCCCTTCATATTTCTTTTCAAATTGTGATGCCATCTCTCTTCCCACCAATTCTGCTCTGCTTTTGGAAAGCAGAAATTGCATCTCTTTAAAAGTAGAAAGCTATGGATATCTGGATGTGAGTTTGCTCGCTGAGCTGGAAGGTTAGTTTTCAGACGTTGCGTCACCATTCTAGGTAACATCATCAGTGAGCCTCTGACGAAGTGCTGGTGTTATGTCCCGCTTTCTATTTATCTGGTTAGGTTTCCTTGGGTTGGTGATGTCATTTCCTGTTCTTTTTCTCAGGGGATGGTAGATTGGCTCCAAGTCAATGTGTTTGTTGATGGAGTTCCGGTTGGAATGCCATGCTTCTAGGAATTCTCGTGCGTGTCTCTGTTTGGCTTGTAATGAACATCAACTAGCCACAAAACAACATGACCCACTATCACTCGTATCCTTACATACAGATGAGGAAGGACAGCACTTTGATTGGGACAACACATCCATCCTAGGACAAGCCAAACAGAGACACGCACGAGAATTCCTAGAAGCATGGCATTCCAACCGGAACTCCATCAAAAAACACATTGATTTGGAGCCAATCTACCATCCCCTGAGAAAAAGAACAGGAAATGACATCACCAACCCAAGGAAACCTAACCAGATAAATAGAAAGCGGGACATAACACCAGCGCTTCGTCAGAGGCTCACTGATGATGTTACCTAGAATGGTGACGCAACGTCTGAAAACTAACCTTCCAGCTCAGCGAGCAAACTCACATCCAGAACCTCAACCTGAGCTACAAATCTTCTCAAAACTCGCTAGCTATGGATATATTAATCAATTTTTTTTACATCTAGGGTGATTTATTCTTACTGCCACCTGCATTTATATCTCTTAACAGATTAAAAGTAATCTTCAAATAAAGTTTCAGCTCTATCTCCCCATTGACGTACAGGTTCCACAAGCTAGACATTATTGAAGTAGATACATTTGTTTTATATTCTGTTATAGGGTATTTTAAGGCTAGCAACTCAAAAATTCGCAATTTACAGAATGTGCACAGTTTTAATGACTCTTTTCCTGTGATCCCTGTCATCTGAAATTATTTTCTCTAATTAAAGCCATATCCATTAAAGGGATTCATATTTAAAAAAATTAAAACGACATCTTTCACAAAGGAAAATAAGTACCCACTGATCTTTTGCAAGAAGAAGGCCTTCATGAAGATATGTTATTGAAAGTTTTCAACTTCTACCAAAAGCTTTGGCTTATTTAAGTTTTGTTTGGCAGAGCTGTGACCTTGGGAGCTGAGTTTGAATTACATGAACATATGTAGTGTAACAGATCTGTAAGCATTGATATTATTCAGTCAGTTGTGCTTGCTGGAATATCATTCTGTGTTAATCTGCCTCTGCTTAGTTTTTCAAAATTATTTGAAATTATTCCAGAGAGCCAAATTCAGTAATGTATTTCATAGAATATTCTCTTTGTGTGAGACCGATTGAGAGAGAAAAAGACAATTAATTTGTTACCTGTGTGTCTTTTTAAAATTATTTTTCATTCACTCCTGGGATACGGGCATCGCTGGCTGCCCAGCATTTATTACCTGTCCCTAGCTGCCCTAGAGAAGGTGTTAATGAGCTGCCACCTTGAACTGTTGCAGCCCACTGTCAAGAGGTCAACCTACTTAGGGAGGAAATTCCAGGATTTTGATCAGTGGCAGTGAAGGAACTGCAATATATTTCCAAGTCAGGGTGGTGAGTGGCTTGGAGGGGAACTTGAAAGTGGTAGTGTTCCCAAGTAATGTTGCCCATGTCCTTCTAGATGGAAGTGGTCATGGGTTTGGAAGGTGCTGTCTGAGGATCTTTGGTAAATTTCTGCAGTGCATTTTGTAGATGGTACACACTGCTGCTACTGCGCGTTGTTGGAGGAGGGTTGGATGATTATGGATGTGGTGCCAATCAAGTGGGCTGCCCTGTCCTGAAATACGTAAAGCTGCTTGAGTGTTGTTGGAGCTGTAGTCATCCAGGCAAGTGTGAAGTATTTAATTGCACTTCTGACTTGTGCATTTTAAGTGATGGACAGGTTTGGGGAGTCAGAAACTGAGTTATTGCTGCAGTATTCTTCATCTCTGACCTGTTGTTGTGTCTACTGTGTTGAGTTTCTGGTCAATAGTAAGCCTCCAGGATGTTGATAATGGGGTATTCAGTGATGGGAACAAAATTGAATGTCGGTGGTAGGGGTTGGTTAGACCATCTCTGTTTTTGGGGATGGTCATTACCTGTTTTTGTGTGGTACAAATGTTATTTGTCACTTGCCAGCCTCAGCCTGGATATTGCCCAGATCTTTGAATGATAGACTGCTTCACTGTCTGAGAAGTCATGAATGGTGTTGAACATTGTGCAATCATCAGCAAATGTCCCCACTTCTGACCTTATATTGGAGAGAACGCCATTGATGAAGCAGCTGAAGATGTTTGGGCTTAGGGCACTACCCTGACAAACTCTGCAGAAATGTCCTGAAGCTGAGATGACTGAGCTCCAACAATCACAACCATCTTCCTGTGAGCTAGGTTTGACTCCAACCACCAGAGGTTGTGCCCCTGATTGATCCTCATTGATTCCAGTTTTCATGGGGTTCCTTGATGCTACACTCGTCAAATGCAGCCTTGATATTAAGGGCTGTCACTCTCTCCTTGGCTCTTTTTTCCATTTTGAACCAAGGCTATAATAAGGCCAGGAGCTGAGTGGCCCTGGTGGACCTCAAACTGGATGTCAGTGAGCAGTTTAGTGCCTGATAGCACTGTTGATTACACCTCCCTTGATTCAGTCCACCACCAAGTGTGGACTGATAGGTCATTAATTGCCTGGGCTGGATTTCTCCTGCTTTTGTGTAAAAGACATAACCTGGGCAATTTTCCACAAAGCCAAGCTGATGCCACTGTTGTAACTTGACTGGAAGAGCTCAGTCAGGGGAGGAGCAAGTTCTGTAGAACGTTATCAGGGCCCATTGCTTTTGCCATGTCCAGCGCCCTCAACTTTTCCTTAATAGCATGTAGAGTGAATCAAATTTGCTGAAGACCGCTATCTGTGATATTGGTAACCACCTAGAGGAAGCCCAACTGCAGCATCCATTTAGCACATCTGACTGAAGATTGCTGCGAGATCTTCAGCCCTATCTTTTGCACTGATGTGTTGGGATCTTCTAGCAATGAGGATAGGGATATTTGTGAACCCTCCTCTAATTGTCCATCACCATTCATGACTGAATCTGACAGAGCTGCAGAGCTTAGATCTGATCAGTTGATTGTGGGATCAACTTAGCTGCATGTGTTACTTGTTGCTTCTACTGTTTGGCACACAACTAGTCCTGGTTGGTAGCGTTACCAGGTTGACACCTCATTTTTAGGTGTACCTGGTGCAGTATTCAAAAAGAAGAGTCAGGAAGATTTATTAGATGTTAAAGGCATCAAGGTGTACAGAGAGAAAACAGGAATATAGTACTGATAAGCTAACAGCAGAGAAATCTTCAGTTATCACTTGCATGATAACTTTCAGTCAATGCATATAAGTGTTAAACCAAGAATTGTGTGGGCTTTTTGAAAAGGAAAATGCAATATTTCTCTTCACTAACTGATCTTGGTAAAATAAATCAATGTAACATAAAACTTGTTTGATGACTTTTTAACTACGAGCAAATCCAGCATTTGTACATGGAATGTTGCCTTAGGCGTAGACTGCAAAAGAACAGCTCTACCTTATTGTCACTTGATCCTTCAACGTTTATGAAGCAGTTAATCAATGTCGTTCTTTAGTCCCTAATTGTTCTTGAGGGAAAACTTGATATTTTCATCGAAATGGAAACTCAAAAGTCAAAGATTTGTGCTGGCGTAATGGTTTTAAATTCTTGAACTGGAAATTTTACTTGATTGCTCCCATTTGAATTCATCATCAGCAGTGCAAGTCCCCAAAGAAACAACAACTTTTTTGTGCAAATTAAATAATAACTTCATTTACAAGCAAAGAAATATTAGTTATGTAAAAAGCCTGATGAAAACCAGCTGTCAGCAGTTACAATTTGTACGTATTGCCAGATCTATTCCCCAGCAGAAACCATTCAGTTTGCCAAGACATTGGTGTGTCAGAAATTGCTTATACCAAGAAGCAAACTTTCCTCAACACTAATGCTTCCCAAAACTGTTATTCAAGAGTGCAGGGAAAATTCTTTCTAAATCATCTGCTTTGTAGTGGCTTGCTTCACCATTAATGCTTGTGTAATGGAACTAAAGGAATATTTTAGACTTGAAAAGCCTACTTTTAATACTATATTTGACCTTTGTACATTTCTATCAAAATTGCAGTAGTATTCTAGACCCAAAATGTCAGATTTCCTGCTCCTCTGATGCTGCTTGGCCTGCTGTTTATCCATCTCTACACCTTGTTACATCAGATTCTCCAGCATCGCCAGCTCTTACTATCTCCTGCTGTAGTATTAACTTGTTTCTAGCTTCACTTGTCAAGTTTAGGGTAGAAGTTTAGGAATGGAACAGTAATTTTTTTTGTAGTTTTGTCGACATGATTTGGTCAGGGACTACATGATACTGGCATTGAGCGGCAAGATTGAAAATTTTCTTCTCCAACAACAGTTTCTTTTTTTGTGAACACAAATGCTAACAATTTCAAATAAATACTTTGTTTCCCTCCTCCATAGTAGAGTTTATAGAATTTCTTTTTAAACTAGTCTTAACTGTGAGTGTATCTGGCTGCATTTTGGGTTGAGATCTTTAATGATGTGTAGAATGCATACTGTAAATGCCAATGTGTCTGGTAAATACGGCTGCTGCCTGCTCGTGCACTCTTTTTACTCTATAAAGATGGCTGCAAATCAGCAAAAACATTGTGCCAGGTTGTAGGAATTGCAAGACAGTGTCTCTGACTGATAAAGAGAACTTTGGTTGGCAGCTGTTTCGTCTGGTAGATATTTCACTTAAACTTTTTGCACCTGCTTTGCACTGCTTTTATACTTCAATAATTTGTTGTTACAATTAGATATTAAAGTGTCTTTTGAAGCCTAATTTTAATTTTAAAATCTCTCATAGAATGATCTAGATTTTATCTTATATATCTGTGTTTCAAATAAACATGAACTGCTAATCAGCTTTGGCTAGATCCTATATTCAATGTTCATTCATTCTCGATGTAAACTATCTGATTCCATGATTTATAAATATCCAACTTGGAAACACAATGCAAATATTCAGTTAAAGTTATCCATTAATGTAAAATCTTCACTTCTGTTGCTGGACTACGATTTAATATGATAATATGGGGTTGCAACAATCTTTTGATAATTGGATAGAGTTGACTGGACAACTTTGGGGCCTTACAAGAAATTGCAAAGAAAACTCTGATAATGTGGGTACCTGTCAGAAGTAAACAAGTTGATAAATTCACTGAAGCACATGTAGAAATGCTACAAAGTCACATCACTGCAGGAGATGGAAAATCAAATAATTCGCCAACTGTTTGGAATGGGGATGCTGAAGAGCACTTTGACTTATTTGCCAAGCATACCTCTTAAGTATGTCTGGAAAAAATCTGCTCAAACTCCTGCATGACATCTTCACCTTATTTTCCAGCAAAGTATTTTATCACTTGTTTTATTGTTAACTTTGATGCTGGTTAGAGACTTGGCATTCTCTTGTAGGTCTTGCAGAAATTCTCTCCATCTCAGCATTTTCCATTTGAACCATAAGGCTGTCTTGCTATTTTCATCTGGTTTATAAATAACATACTGATAGACAATGGTTTTGTGCAGTACCTTTTATCTTTTATCATTTATGATCTTAGTTCACCTGAAAGAACAGCAGCATTCTTAAGGTGCCAAAAGACTAGGTTAATTATAAAAGTAAAAAGCTGTCAATTATTTTTGACAGTGGAAATGGTATCGTTGAATTTGTTATTCTGTGGGAATTAGGTTATATTCTGGAAAGATAATGGAAACACATTAACCTCCTTTTCAAATTTATTTGGACATGTAGAAATACAAGTATGTGCAAGTTTTAAATCAATACAGATTCAGATATCGAATGGTCTCTTAGCTTCCTGAGAGTACTTAATAATGAACTTCACTGAATCAATTTCCTGATCCAATGAGGACAGAGTTCCTGGCATTATGCCTTCTACAAATGAGTAATTGTTAAAACGTTGTCGTGGGTTTTTCTTTTATTTCAGGTTTCTAACTTATCAGGTATCTGATCAGATGTGTACATTTCAACTGCAGTACACAGAGGCAGGTGGAGCTTTAGTTATTAAACACTATTTAAGATGATGCTTTCTCATTCTCCATGAAATCCAGTTGCAAAGGTGAACTAATGAAAATGTACATGAAGGCCTAAGTAGAGTAATACCTCAGCAGCTGAGTTGAGCATTTAGCTTTTCCTATCAACTGCACCTTGTGCAAACAATGTGCTGAATTTCTCATTACCAGTAATTTGCCTAGCTCAGTTCCACCTAGGTCAACATTAAAAAAAAAACAAAAACAAAATTGCTGGAGAAGCTCAACACGTCTGACAGTATCTGTGAAGGGAAAAACAGCATTAACAGTTTGGGTCTAGTGATCCTTCCTCAGGTCAGAATTACTCTGGTTGAAGCTCAAAGTTGCCAGCAAATTTGATGGAATAGGTGGGTGGAGGAATAGATTTTCTCAGGGGTCCAAAGGCAGTGGTTTAATTCTTCATAATGTTTGGGTTGGAGGAGACTTCTGTTCATCCCTGGATGGATATCAGGAAAGCAATCTGATTATTTAGAAAAAATAGTAAGTTTGGGAGGGATGGTGGTAAGATACAACCGGATGTCATCTCATACATGTGAAAATGAATGCATGTTAATGGATAATGTAGCTGAAGGGCAACATGAAGATGAGAAATAGGTGACCAAGAACCAGTCCTTGAGAGCCAGCAGAGGAGTAGTGAAGATGCAGGAAGAGAAGCCGTAGCAGGTAATTCTGAGACCACGATTCAATGGATTAGAGCCAAACCAGAGAACGGCAGTCTCACCCAGTTAGTGACAGTGGAGAAGCATTGGAGACAATGGAGCAAGCATAGTTTGCCCAACTAGCAATTGCACACACAGTCATTTGTGAATCTAAGAGTTATTTCACTACTGTGTCTGAGTTGGAAACCTGATTGGAGGGACTCGGAAATTGAATTCTTGGAAAGATGGGTAGTATGAATTTGGAAGATGATGCATCTGACAATTTTGGAGAGCAAGAAATGGAAGTAGATGAGAAGGTGGAAAGAGTGGATGCAGACGTAACTGAGGCCCATGTTGCTACCCACATGACCACCACTGAAGAAAGTGAGGGGAATTAAAGGAGAGATAATGGGAACTGCAGATGCTGGAGAATCCAAGACAACAAAATGTGAGGCTGGATGAACACAGCAGGCCAAGCAGCATCCCAGGGAATTAAAGGAGAAGTTGTTTGAAGTAAGGAGGATGGTACATTATGGGAATGGTTTAGGCCTTCTTTCCAGGAAGGCACCCTTGGACAATGGAATCAGAGGGCATCAATCACTCCCCCTACATTTGATATCATCTCCAGAGATGGTGCAGCAGAGCAATATCAGTCTTCCAGTGACACCACATGGTCTGCTGCATTCATTGCTGACAATATAGTCTGCTGTACACTGGGGAGACAAAATGGAGCCTGAGTCACTGCTTTGCAGAACACCAATGTTTTATCTCTTAAAAATGGTCTTGACTTGACTGCCACTTCAGTACACCACAAGGTTCTCAACATCTCTGTCTCTGGCTTGCTGCGATGATCCAGCAAAGGTCAGCACAAGCTGGAAGGATCATAGAATTCCTACAATATAGAAAGAGGCCATATGGCCCATCAAGTCAGTACCAACCCTGCAAAGGCCATCCCACCCAGATGCAGCTCCCTAGCCCCAGATCTTCTATAGATAACCCACTCACCTACACATCCCTGGAGACTATGGGGCAATTTAATATGACCAATCCACCTAGCTTGCACATCTTCGAACAGTGAGAGAACACCGGAACATCTGGCAGATACCCATGCAGACACTGGGAGCATGTGCAAACTCCATACACTGTCACCCAAGGATGGAATCGAACCCGGGTCCTTGGTGCTGCAGGCAGCACCGCCAGTCACAGTGCCACCCTTCTTTTCTGCTTGGGACCCTGCAATCTTTGGGACTCTATCAAGTTCACTAGTTTTACAGTCTGAGTACCTTCTCCCATGTCCTCTTCCCAACCTCCACATACCATGCCTTGTATTGACATGGGCTGCTACCACAAACAACACGTTGTGTCAACCACTAATAGTCACCATTCGTAGCTATTGATAGCCTTTATCCATTCCTTTGTCTGCCTCTCAGTTTTTCTCTCTCCCTGGGCTCCACTGCCACCTATCGTTATTCCTCCTCTTCAGCGCTTATGCCAACCTTTATCTAGCTAAAATCAATTTTGAAGAAGGGTCTCTGGACTCAATGCTTTTCTACGTAGATACTGCTAAATTCGCTGACTTTTTTCCAGCGATTTCTGTATTTGTTTCTGATGCCCAGCATCCACAGTTCTTCAGGGTTTTTTTTTGGTTTGGGTATTTTACAGTACTTGATAATGGAGCTTCTTTAGAACATAGAACATTACAGCACAGTACAGGCCCTTCGGCCCTCGATGTTGTGCTGACCTGTCATACCGAGCTCAAGCCCATCTAACCTACACTATTCCATGTACATCCATATGCTTGTCCAGTGACGACTTAAATGTACCTAAAGTTGGCGAATCTACTACCGTTGCAGGCAAAGCGTTCCATTCCCTTACTACTCTCTGAGTAAAGAAACTACCTCTGACATCTGTCCTATATCTTTCACGCCCCCAATTTAAAGCTATGCCCCCTCGTGCTCGCCGTCACCATCCTAGGAAAAAGGCTCTCCCTATCCACCCTATTTAACCATCTGATTATTTTATATGTCTCAATTAAGTCACCTCTCAACCTTCTTCTCTCTAACAAAAACAACCTCAAGTCCCTCACCCTTTCCTCGTAAGACCTTCCCTCCATACCAGGCAATATCCTAGTGAATCTCCTCTGCACCCTTTCCAAAGCTTCCACATCCTCCTTATAATGCGGTAACCAGAACTGTACACAATACTCCAAGTGTGGCTGCACAGGAGTTTTGTACAGCTGCAGCATAAAAATTTATTTAATTTAATCTAATTTATTTAATTTAAACATATAACTTTGTAATTTTCCACGCATGTTTTGTTTCTTGCCTATCATAAATTTTAGGGTGATTTTCATTGCTTCTGAAAGGTGAAATAATGTTCAAATTAGATGTTAATTGAGAGTTATGAAAACACTAGAAAAAAAAATTGTGATCTTTTCGTAAATATTCAACATTATGATACCCTTTTGGAACTTCTATGCTGTCTGATGGTCACATCCACATTTCGTTGTTGAAATATAATCTCTATGGATCATTTAGAAATTGTACTCTGTATCAAAACATTCTTTAACAAGTCATTAACGCTGATGTTTAATGGGATTTTTACCTTTTAGATTTCAAATTTAGAAATAAAAGACTTTATAGACCCAAAAATTATATGTAATATTTTTCAATCAAGAATTCGGTAAATGGTTTGAATATAATGAATGTTTTGGCATACGTGAATCTGCTATGGATGATCAGCTGAAAGGAAACTATGGTGACAATTTCAATCCTGACAAAGAATGGTGATTTAACAACATTACTCCATAATCACCGAAATCTTGGTGAACAGAGAATTCTGGTTTGGTTTCTTTTTGCTTTGCCTCAGGGGGGACATTGCAACAGTTCACAAAACCAGCACAGATACATTCAGGTAAATGTTTCCTTTCACTGGCGCATGGTAATGAGTGGCCATCTGGTTTATGTCCTGTTTGATTATTGTTTCTAGAACAGAAATGAGAATCAGATGGTCTTTGAAACTACTATTGCCAATCTCCTTTCGCCAGATAATTAAAATTGAAAATTCAACCATTCTGTTCCTTCTAAAATGTTTGTGACCTGAAATATGCTTTGAATTAGTTTTGTGGCTTTAATAAAGTCAGTGTTTTCTCCAATTAATGCACGTTAATTAGGTTCTGATAATTTTCAATACTATTTTTATGAAAAATGAAGGAAATACTGGCTAGACTTTTTATAGGCATCTGCGAGGCAGGAGTGTGGAGACAGTAAAGTGATGGGGAGCTGCACAGAGACAAATTACTGATGCAGTCGGACCATTGGAGTTTTGACAATTGAAGGCCCATATAAGGGCCACTTTCCCAGGATCATCAGCAGTGTAGTGTCAGTGAAGAACTGCACCCTGTGCTGTTGGCAAGCTGTTGGTTGCAAGGATGCAGCCTCTTAAAGGGTTCATTTGGGCAAACATCATATCTGGAATTTCTGTTGTAAGGAGGGGGCCGTACCCAACCCTGCTACTAGAGAGATTTCCCCTCTGATCTCCAGGCCTGACCACTTGGAGGAACTTGGTTTTTTTCTCCATCTTTCGTGAGATGTGGGCATCAGTGGTAAAGCCACCATTTGTTGCCCATCCTTAATTGCCCTTGAGCTGAGTAGTTTTCTAGCCCATTTGTGAGGGCAGTTTAGAGTCATCTGCATTGCTTGAAGAAGGGCTCAAATTGCCCATGCTACTTCAGCAATCACCATGTATTTTACTGGTGCTGCCAAGACTGCACATTTGCTAGCTGTCTGATCGCGCCAGCTGTGAGGAAGGGTTTACTTGCCATCCATAAGTAGCCATCTCCCTGCCTGCTAGCTCTTGATTATCTCCTCCTGGCAATATCCTGAAGGATGAGCCATCTCCTGCCCAAGTATGACCTGACAAAATCCCCAGTGTTGAGACTCCCACTGCCCTCCACTATGACTGCCCACACCTGATGAGGTCAGAAGTCACAGGACACCAGATTATAGCCGAACAGGTTTTATATAACAATAACCTGCTGTTGTGTGATTTCTGACCTTGCCTTGCCCATTCCAGTTCAACACTGGCAACTCCACATCACAGATTCTGATGAAATAGACCTAAATGGGCATTTTCTGTTGGCTATGCATTCTTAAAGGGATTTGCTGTCATTTTGAGAATGATATGTGATGTGGAAGATTTTCAGTCCACTTGTTCATTTCTGAAGGACTCTAAGCTCTTTGCCATGACCTTGCAAGAAAAGTAATAATGTTAAAGAAACTGGACCACAGGGGAATTGCAAATGAAAATAGTTAATGTCAATGATATTCAATTAAGACCTTAGTTTATTACCAAAACTGCATAGGGCTTTTTTAAGTGTGAACCAACTTAATAAATTTGCCAATTTTATACAAAATATTTGTATAGAGGAAGCAATTCAAAATGCAGACAATAAGGAGCAATTTATTTGATTTTATTAAATGTTGAATTGCCATCCAGTGTTTCTGTTGAACTGAACAGTGGAGATATAAATTCCTATTCCCATGTATGTTGTTGTTACTTTTTCTTGTGTCTCAGCTGTTAAAGGTTACCATCAATGAGGATAATTGGTTTGTCTAGTTAGGACGTTCCAGGCAGTTGAATCACAATGATGTACTGCTTGGATTATTATGTAATCAATGCACATCTGAAAGGCTTGTGGCTTTATTTAATCAGAAAAAGATCAGTGTAACATGGCATGAATTTTGTCAAAATAATTAAAATGTAAATTGCTGAAGCTTTCCTTTTTTTTCATGCATTTGGGATGGAGCTAATATTGTCTGTGCATTAAAAATGATTCATTTTAACAGTTTACATCATAAAAAAATATCTGTACACTCTTGCCATGACAGTTATAAGTTCTTAGTGGCGTTGTTGATTCTTTTGGAACGACTTGCCAGATTTAATAAATCCTTGAGGTTTGCCTTCGATAACCACTGTGAATTTTCCATTCTTTTGTGTGTTCTGTGCCATGTTAAGCATGGGGTCTTCATGGGGTGGTTTAGATTTTTTATTCTTACTTGCTACATCTATAGTTTCCCTCATTCTGATTTCTGTAAATGATATTAAATGCCTGGAATAGTGTGACCTTGAGCTTGATGTAATTTTTTTACCCCAAGACAGCAGGAAAACTTTGGAGCATGTAGAAACGTATCTTTCATTAAGCCTTATCTATTAGGAATTTTTGTTAATTTTTCACATTGATAGCTTATTACCACTTTTGAAATAATTAATTGGTAAAAAATGATGAAAATATGCATTTGAATTTTGGACTAACATGCCATTATCTAGTGCAGAGTTATAATCAGCAAATTTACATCTAGGACAAAAATATGCAATGCAATTTGGCTTGGAGATGTTGTTATTTAGTTTACTTCTAAGACTGTAAGAAATGGAAACAGGAATAGGTCTTTCAACCTTCAAGAATGATCTACCAGCAATAGGATCATGGCTAGTCTGACATTACTCACTTTCCTGTCTTTTCTCCATAACTCTTGAATCCCTACTTGTCAAGCATCTATCTAAATTACATCATAAATATACCCCATGATACTGCCTGCACAGATCTCTGTGGCAAGGTATTCCAAAGACACTTGACCCTCAGAGTGAAGAAATTTATTCTCATCTCTTAAATTAGCACCCCTTCATTCTGAGACTGTTTCCTCTCCAAGGCACATTCTCTTTGCATTTATCCTGTCATTACCCTTAGCATTTACCCTAGCACTTCCTGCGGTTGCAGAAGAAAGTGCCGGGTGTGGTGGGGTTGGAGGGGAATCTGGAGTGGACAAGGGAGTCACGGAGAAAGCGGTCCCTCTGGAAAGCTGATAAGGGTGGGGAGGGAGAAAACGTCTTTGGTAGTGGGGTCAGATTGCAGATGGCAGAAATGTCGGAGGATGATGAGTTGGATTTGGAGGTTTGTGGGGTGGTACGTGAGGACAAGGGGGATTCTGTTTTGGTTATTATTGCAGATGGGGGTGTGAAGGAGGAGTTGCAGGAAATGCAGGAGACACGGAATTCATTGCCACGAAGTGCAGTGGAGTCTGGGACGTTAGATGCCTTCACGGCAGAGATCGATTAAATTCTTGATCTCACAAGGAATCAAGGGCCACGGGGAGAGTGCAGGGAAGTGGAGTTGAAATGCCCATCAGCCATGATTTAAATGGCGGATTGGACTCTATAGGCCGAACGGCCTTACTTCCACTTCTACGTCTTATGGTCTTACGGTCGAGGGCATTTTTGAACACTGTGGAGGGGGAGGTGTGGGGGCAAGTGTAGCACTTCCTGCGGTCTGCCTTCTGGAGGAACCACTCTCTCCCTGACTCCCTTGTCCGCTCCACGCTCCCATCCGACCCCACCACACCCGGTACTTTCCCTGCAACCGCAGGAATTGCTACACTTGCTCCCACACCACCTCCCTCACCCCCATCCCAGGCCCCAAGAAGACTGTCCACATTAAGCAGATGTTCACCTGCATCCGCTGTAACCGTTGTGGCTTCCGCTGCTGCCTGTACGTCGGGGAAACCAAGCGGAGGCTTGAAGACCGCTTTGCAGAACACCTACGCTCAGTTCACAATATACAACTGCACCTCCCACTCGTGAACCATTTCAACTCCCCCCACCCCCCCCCGCCCATTCGTCAGATGACACGTCCATCCTGGGCCTCCTGCAGTACCACAACGAAGGTTGCAGGAACAGCAACTCATATTCCTCTTTGGAACCCTGCAGCCCAAAAGTATCAATGTGGACTTCACCAGCTTCAAAATCTCTCCCATCCGCCCCCCCCCCCCCCCCCCGCCCCCGCCCCCGCCCCCCGACTGCATCCCAAACCAGCACAGCTCAACCCCGTCTCCTTAACCTGTTCTTCCTCTCAGCTATCCCCTCCTCCTACCTCAAGCCGCATCTCCACTTCCTACGTACTAACCTCATCCCGCCCCCTTGACCTGTCCGTCCTCCCCGGACTGACCTATCCTCTCCCTACCTCCCCACCTCCCCACCTTCACTCACCTCGACAGACTCCATCCCTGCCCCTTTAACTTGTCTGTCTCCTCTCCACCTATCTTCTCCTCTATCCATCTTCAATCCGCCTCCCCCCCTCTCTCCCTATTTATTTCAGAGCCCTCTCCCCATCCCCCTTTCCTGATGAACGATCTAGGCCTGAAATGTCAGCTTTTGTGCTCCTAAGATGCTGTTGGGCCTGCTGTGTTCATCCAGCCCCACACTTTGTTATCTCAGAAAGTTGAATTCTGTCTGGAAGAGTACAGGGTTTGGAAGGACAAATAACAAAAGAAAATGGATAATAATTTTCAGAATTCTGGCAAGTGTATTTGAAAATAACAGGATCTGTACAAAGTACTGCTAATGTATAGTGCATGGTTGTCAGTGCCGCATGACCGCAGAGATGTGAATGCAGCAGAGAGAGTGTGGGAAAAAAAATTTATAAGAATAGTTTCAGGAATGAAAATCTTCAGTTATGAGGATAAATTGAAGAAGCTGGGACTGTTCTTGGACAGAAGGTGGCTGAGTGGAGATTTGGTAGAGGTTTTCAAAATTGTGAGCTCATAGATGGAGTAGATAGGAAGCAGCTGTTCCCACTCAAAATATAAAAGAACAAGAGGGCATAGGTTTAAGTGATGTGCAAATAATGCAAGAGTGATGCGAGAAGATTTTTTTTCCTCACAGCAAGTAGTTAGGATATTAAATGCACCTCTAGAAATGTGTTGGAAGAGGGTTCAATTGAAGTATTCAGTCAGGCATTAGATGATTATTTGGATAGAAATGGTGTGCAGAGGTATGGAGATAAGGCTGGAGATTGGCACTTGGTAATATAACTAGTATAGATGTGATGGACTGAATGGCCTCCCTACTGCACCATAACAATCATGATTCTGTGATGTAGACAAGATGATCACAGAGGCAAATGGGATCCTTACCTATATTGGCCTGACCTAGAGTACAAGAACAGAAAAGCTATGTTAGAACTGTATAAGAAAAAAATGTAGTTAAACTGTGGGCATTGCACTGCATACAGTCTGGTCAGGGCATGTGAGAGTAAACGAGACTTGCAAGCATGTTTCCAAGAATGGAGAATTTAGCCTCTGAGAAAACATTGGTTAGCTGTGTTGTATTCTTTAAAACAGAGGTTGAGAAGAGATTAAATTGAGTTGGATAGAATTACGGATAGAATAGTTAACATGAGGAGCTACTTCCATTAGCAGTGGTTGAATGCAGAAATCCTCAAGGTATCTTAAAAAAAACTTACGCATGCACCTGAACTGCTGTAACCTACAGGGGCACAGGACAAGGTCAAATGATGAGATTTGACTGATAGCTGTTTTAAGCTAACTGGACATGATAGGCTTAATGCTGTTCCCTTCTACAAATCTATACGTTACTATTAATTATCATTGCTTTCTGCAGTGTGCATTGAGCTCATCAAGATCTCAAACTTTCGAGTATAACAGATGTGTTCGAAGGCAATGTAGAATTCAAGGAATATATTTATATATTTGCATATTTTCCTTGGTGCAGCATGCTTTCTGAGCAGACCTCACAGTCACCACAAGCCAGAATGCTTCTCAAAGGTTGGTGTAATAAAATACAAAACCGCTAACCCTTGGCCTTTTGCTCTAGCCAGTTGGAATCCATCATGTCATTGAAGAATATACATCCTGTTAAGGACAATGTATAACATTAACTTTTGTGTGCTAAGAAGGACAAAGAGTCGCTACAGAACCACAGCACAGAAAAAGGCCCTTTGGCCCATAGCTTTGGATGCCTTTTGCATTGCAAGTGCACATGTAAGCACTATTTAAGTATTATGAAAGTTTGCCTGTACCACCCTTGTATGCAATGAATTCCAGATTCCCCCCACCACCTGGGTGAAGATGCATCTCCTCTAAAGCTTCTGCCTCTTAAATCTATGTCCCCAGTCAATCATCCCCCCCATCAAGGGGAAAGATGTTTCTAGTCAACCTTATCTAAGCCCCGCATAATTTTATACATTTCATTAATGATCTGTCTGAATCTCCTCTGTTCAAAGGAAATTAAACCTAAACTGCAAACTCTTCGTAATAGAAATTATCCAGTTCAAGGAACATCCTGCAGCCTTTCCAGTGCTTCACATCAATGTGGATTCCAGAGCTGCGCACAGTATTCTAGGTGTGGTTTAACTAACATTTTGTACAGTTCCAACATAATGTCTCTGCTCTTAAATTGTATGCCTCAGCTATTAACGACAAGGTAAAGGTGAAGACACGGTTATTTGCTTCTATAGTTTTATTTTTGAGTATTCTTCTTGCGCGGTGCAAAGAGTTCGCTTTTGTTTCATGCATTTTAATGAGGTTTTAAACCTTTTGAGGTGAACAGTTCCATGCCTTTCTAAGTTTAAAAAAGTGGAGAGCAATGCTTTTGCTTTGTGGCAGGTCCAAAGAAGAACGAAGAACAATCCAGAGAATCAATCTGTAAGTTCACAGTATGCCAGAGAGTGAAGGAACTTGTTCATTTGCACTGAAATTAAAATAATAGTTTATTTCAGGTTGCAGTTTGCTTTGGGTGTTTTGAGGAGAGATGCCAGATGAAGGGTAAAGGCACGAGGAGCTGCATCAAAATTTTAGAAAGGAAACTGATTGCAGCTGTACCAGACTTGGTGCTGGAGCTTTTGTATCAGGATAGAGGTAAATCATTTGGGTGTTTTTAAGGATATTACTGGATCAAAGATAAATGTGAATATAAATATATTCCATTCTTTCACTTTGGTTTAGTGTAGCTTGTGTTTTTCTTGTTTAATGAACACTTTATTCTTCGCGTTAAAAGTACACTTGCTAGCACTTGTGAATGTGTTCAGTAACTAACCTCCATGGATTAAAGGAACAAAGTTTAAGATCTAACAAACCAGATTTAGCCTGTCTACTATTAACATCAGCTGGAATCATGACCACCTACATCAGTGGTTATAAACCACTGGACAGATTTCATAAATACTCAACAGGTAAATAAACAAACAAGTGTTTGCAAACATTACTGATTCATTTGATATGCCAAAAGCAACAAATAATCATTTACTGTGCTAGTATTTCACATTTAAACAAATCCTTGAAATGTTACAATTGACTACATATGCGCATTTATACTACAGTAGAATCGAGGACCTTCCCATTATCTCTGACTGTCTTTTGTATTACAGTATGTAATTTCAAATTCCTTTTGAAGTTATCTCAGAACAAATGGGGTTAAAATGTTATTCATCATGACTAGTTTTTATAGAGGCAGACTGACAGCATTCAAACTGGCATTTCCCACAGAACAGTTGTAAATATGCAGGCTGGTATTTACTACAATGGCAATAGTTTTGACATTTGGCATGCCAGCTTGTTGTGCCTCAAGTTTCCAGTGTTAAATTTGGTGTGGAAGTCGTTAGAATATGGCACTCAGTGTGGAAGTGGATAGGGAATACAGTCAATGAATGGTGAAAACAAATTCTAATGTAATGCTAATGAAATCCAGAAGTATTTTTACCATTAATTTTCTTTGTTAATGGGAATCACTGGAGAAATGCAGAAGTCTATGCCTTTTCTAAGTAATGTTTCAAATCATGTCTCAAGATAAGGTTGATAGATATTTAGACACCACCAGAATAAGGGATATGGAAATAGTGAAGGTGGAATTGACATTAGGCCATGATCATACTGAATGGCAGGATAGAGTTAAACAGCCAAATGGTCTACATCTGCTCCTGTTTCATGTTATGTTTTCATACTCCTTCAGAAATATGTCCAACATTAATTGGTTGCTGTGAGTTGAATCATTGCATAACCTGCGAAAAAGAACATCCACTATTATTTGACCTGTTGAATGTAATTGCACTCTTGCACTAAAAAAAGCTATGAATGCTTCACTGAAGAAAATACCAGATATTGCAACCAAAACACCCTCTTACAGCCCTAATCTCTCATTAATGCCTCTAAAGGTATCATATTGTTTTACAGATGGATATATTTGAATGATCAATCGTTGTGCATCCCAACAAGCTCCTCTTTTGTGTATGGTGCTGTGCCTATTGGTGCCAGCATTTATGTTATTGGCGATTTGGACACAGGTGAGTGTCTGGCAATTGAAAGTTAGGTTCAACCTGTTTTCAAAATGCAGAATAGTACTTTTGATACAGCAGCATTTTATACTACAGTGGGAGGTGGCTTCTGAATTGGGATTCTTTTCATACTTGCCACATGCATTCTAAATTTGACTAAGCTATTGGAGAACCACAAAGCAGGAGGTAAGTCCTTCTGGGGAAAGCAATAAAGAAAACTTCTGTCACTTTATCCACCTTCCAGCAACGAAGGGAAGGATTTGACAAAAGTTGATGTTCATACTTAAAAAGTGGCATTGCTTATTTAGTTTGTATACTTTTAATATAAATTTAAATTGGCTGTCAATAAAGGTTACTTTAAAGTAATTAGCTTGGAAAACAAGACTGTGTACAGTGGTACAGTTTATGAAGACTGACCATCTGTTGCATTGTTACCACAAAAGAACCTCCATCATAAACGTTCAGTCTGATGTTTTAAGTGGCAAGACTTTGTTTTTGCTTTAATGGATTTTGACTATAGTTATTTTTGGAGAACATTTGCCTCACCATGAAGTCAATGAACCCTCTCAAATAGTGCCTGAAAAAGCAGCAATTGACATATTTTTTTCATTACTTCTAGGCACACAGTATGACTTTGTCAGAGAATTTCGCAGGAGCACAGGAACCTGGCATCATACCAAGCCATTACTCCCTTCAGACCTCCGGCGAACAGGCTGTGCAGCTTTGCGTATTGCAAATTGCAAGCTTTTCAGGCTACAGTTACAACAAGGTCTTTTTCGCATACGCATTCCCTCCGTAGGCCCAAATGGACCATAATGCCATGGTCAGTGGTGACCCAGTTTGGAATCAAACATTATATATTGCAAAATGAGGGATAATCTTGCAAAGTCTGATAACTTGTCTTCGTTACAGATTGGTAACGGTTAAAACGTATCCTGCAAGGGCAATGCATTGTTGCACACATTTTAATGTAAACCAGAAAGGTTGTGCTTTTGTTCTTATTTTCTGAAAGCTCAGTTATGGTATTTCTAACTGCAGCATTTAAATTGCAAGACATTAAACCAAATCTTCAGCTTTCTAATATAAAGTAACCTGAGATCAATATGTAGTAGATGCAAATCTGAAAAAGATAGTTGTTTCAAAAAAATGCAGAGCTGATGCAGAATTCTGGAGGTAGTTATTATCCCAGTTAGAATGAATTCTGCTCACTCCTGGACGTTCGAATCTAAGCTGTAAAGTCAGTTTTATTTTTTCACTATGTTAAACAATAGTTCTAATACAAAATGTTACATTAAATATTAACTTATCTTTTGTAGCTCAAGCTTGCAAAAGCAAAATTTAACTTAAGAAACCAGCAGCCGGAAGTGGCTATCTTTTGAGTCTAACATGTATCAACTGTAGGACTCTAGTCCACATTTTGGTGACGGAACTAATGGGTCAAAGAATTGTCTACAGCAACCTAGATTCGGCAACATTTGTTTTGAAGAGATTTGCTCTAATGTTGAAGATATTTCAGAGTAGATTAATGTTGTTATTGTTAGGTTATTAACGCTTAAGTTTCAAAACGATATTAAAGTTTGATGGTTGGCTGGTTCAAAATAATTAATGGATCTATCAAAGAAAGTTACCTGTCTACTGTAAAGTTTCATATTACACCCTGAAGTTGATGCTGTTTACATTTGTTATATAAAAAATGACTAATACTCTTTTCAGTCTCCTGGTAAATAACATGACATGTAATGTTCAGTACAACAAAACATAATCTGGTGTGGAACTACAAGGTCTGAATTGACTGCACTGAAGGATGAAAACCTACAATGCTGTCAGAGACTTCGCTGCAGGTTCATTAATGAAAGTATTTACCATTTCAATTACTTTTTTTAAGGTATTATTTAAACACATTGCACAATGGCCTTTAAAATGATTTTTCCATTTCTGTCTCCAATGTCGCCACCATTCTTGCTTTCAAGAACTTGGGCAAAACTTTTCTCTTTGTACATGTTACCAATTCCCATCGCATCACCTTTATTTCTTTCCAATGTGCTTCTTTATTGTCAAATAAACTAAGGCATCTTTCTGAATGTAGGAAGCACAATATAAATACAGGTTATTGTAATGTTACATTATTGGTGCTGATAGTGACCCACCTGAGAGTTATCTGGTTACCCCACTAGTGATGAAATCATGTAGTTGACATTATTGTGAATTCTCTGCTTTGTGTGTAAGTTGCAAATCTCTGGTTCTTCCTTGGTGTTCTAGTCAGAAAGGAGTGGTTTCAAATATTAATTTTTGTAATGTTTATTCATCACATGGTACCCTCAAAGGCTGAATGACAAGTTGGTTGGCAGTTTGAATGTATTAAGCCCTATAAGGCTCCTTACAGTGTGGCAAGTATTTAATGTTGTATTTTTCCTCCTCAGTTGCGTTTCTTCGGAGTGTGGTGGCATGTACTAGGATGTAGTTTTGTGGTCTTTTGCAGCCTCAAAGGAAATATAATTTGCGATGTTTAATTCCAATTTATGTGTGCTAAGACAGTAAATACTAGCAACTTATTAATCAAGCAAAATGTTTAAATTCAAGCTTGCCCACGTCCACTTTTGATGTCTATACATACACATACTCATGTCAGCACGCTCAAATTATAGGAAGTGTTATTGGTTAAGGATTAAGACTATCAATATTATTGAGTTTAACTAGCTTTATGTCTGGGAATAGGGAAAAAGTAGAGAGCAATTATACTGTCTTTATTTGCTGTCCCAGTTTGCATCTGTTAATGTAGTGTAGAGCATCAGAAGGAGGAACAGTACAGAAATAAATTTGGCACTTCTCAGTTCTGGGTATCTAAGCACCTATGCTAAAGCTGCCTAGGATGTACATTTCTTCACGTGGAAAAATCTATCTTTTGTTTTTGTGACTTCTTTTGAGTCACTGGTGTTCACTTAATGTATCTCATTGTCCTCCAGACATTGGACAACAATGATCCAATGATTTAGCAACTGCTTAGGCAATTGTGTCAAATGCAGAAGGACAATGAAGTTTGTTGTTTGAACTTGTATTTTGAATTAGTGCTGTAAATGCAGTTAAATGTGGGGCTTGTCTAATTGGCTGTCGGCGCAGTGTTGAGATACACAGGCCTGATGACATTTGGCTTCAGCATGTCTGGGGCAAAAAGTAAAAGAAACCACTTAACTTTCTAGGCCTGTGATTAAACTCCAATAATCTATTGGAAGTGTGCCTTTAGATTACATACTTGCAAGAGTTAAGCATAACTCTAGGTGATCTCCACGGTGAAATAATTTGCTGTTTTTCACTGCGCAGTCTCATGTAATTGAGATGTCAAAGCATGTCTGACACCTGATTTGTTCTTCACTTCTGAATCAGGAAATTAAGGATGGGGGAGAAATAAGAGAAGCAAAATAGAGGGAAAATGGAACATTGCTTTTTTTTAAAAAAAAACTGGGTGCTGAAGGTGTTTTTTTTGACATAATGGTTAAACAATATTACTTTGAACATCAATTTTACAAGTAAACCTAAGGGATATTAGGAGGCTAATTCTGTGGCTAGATACCACAAAACCATTGCCCTAAGTGTACTGTGCTATCATTATTAAAGAGCACACATTCTTGCTATAACAATTAAAGCCCAGATTAGCCACTAGCAGAGCTAACTTGTGCACATTTATAGCAGTATGGTTGGGCCTAAAGGCGGGAACCATCCACATGCTGTTGGATATTTATGACATAATATAGTTTCCCCAATATAATTTCACATCAAAATCATTTACTTTTTTAACTTTTCTAATTTAAATAAGTTTAAAATTTATTTAAGCAGAGCAGGGAGAAGTACAACAGGACAACAATATGTTTATTCTTCACCATTGGTAATTTAGTTTTATACAGTATAAAAATGCAGTGATGTTGCCCAATGAATGCAGGAGAGATTTCTATTTAAGTTGAATTTGGGTGTGGATGTCTTGAGAAGCCCTCGTAAGATAGCAACTTCCAGTACCAGAGATTTGCATCAGTGCTACATAACTCCAACGAGACTGCTGCTTGTGTACTACTTCCTATTTCAATTCAATTTTATTTGTTACAGTAAAAACGAACAGGCTATCCAGTAACTTGCATCGACAAACTTCAAATTAATGAGAGTAGACTATTTATAATATGCTTTTTCATTTTGCAGACTTTGAACATTTTTGCATTTGTGTTTATATAATTACAAGTATAAAATTTGTTAAACCTTTCATGCCTTTCCTTCAGCCTCCAAAATTACATTGGTACTGTTAGTGTTACTTCAAGCTAACAAGACGTTCATAAACACGTGCAGCTGTTTTCTCAATTTGAGAATGTTATGCTGTCATTAAAGAATTCCTATAAAATGTTTTTGATGTTTTATATAATTTTTTTCTAAATACTTATATTGGACATTATTAATGTTTAAACATATGGCAATGATTTAAGCATGAATTTCCATGAACCTTTGCTATTTGTCAGCTTGGAAAAATTTGTATTCCAACTTATTATTTTGTGGCATTTTTTTGTAAAATCTACTAAATTGACTCATGGTATTCCTATAGAAATACTAAATTATGAAATTGTCACAGGGTGCGTTTGTAGACTTTTTGCATCTGTTCCAATTATTTAATATACTCTATTCAAAACTATACTTTGCTGAAGTTTTATCTTTTCCCTCCCTCCTCCTGTGCAGCAGGGGAACTACACTTTTTTTCAACCAGAATTACAGAATTTAGTTAGGGTTTGCTATATTTTCATGGCTTTATGATTTTCATTGCATAGCTGAATGAATTGAAACAGGAACAGAAATTACTGCAGAAACTCAGCAGGTCTGGCAGCGTCTGTGGAGAGAAAGCAGAGTTAATGTTTCAAATCCACTGAAGAAGGTCTCTGGACTTGAAATGTTAGTACAGTTGCCTTTCCACAGACGCTGTCGGACCTGCTGAATCTTTGTGTAAATTTGTTGTTTCAGATCTTCTCCCTTGTAGTTTTTTGTCTGTCTTTAGATGAATGCATTATTTCCAGTAACATACCAACAAAATAATTTTGTATCAGCCTGTGCACTATCCTATAGAATAATGCATCGTGAGTCTTTGTTGTTTGTAAGCTGTCATTCCATTGAGAGGTTATCATCATTTCAAACAATTACTGTTATTAGATCAGCATTCACATTTGACTCCCAAAACCACAGCTGGTATTTAAGTTCCCTAACTCAAATAATAAAAATTAGGTTCTGTGATGTGAAAAATGTTGCAGTGTTTTATAGAGAGAATAGATAAACCTTTACAAAAGGCTTGAACCTCACTATTATAGTTTCATGTCCTCTAAAATTAGATATGTTCAAGTTTTATAAATCTCTTCAGCCCAGTACTTTGTATAATTATTGTGACTTGTGGTACAAGAACTGAGATTGGATCATAAGAACTTCCCTTTCAAGAATTTAGTACTTTAGCTAAAGTTTTGTTTATAAATGATTTTCTGGTATAAAGATAAATATCTGAAACGTACCACATTGAGGTTGGGCAGAGAGTGGAATCAGTCTTGGAATTTTCATTCTGTTTGTACAGAAATAGCACATCAGAAAAATCATTGAACTGCCACATCAACTATCTTCAGCTCAGCGCTCCAAGCCATGCTTCATTTAATTGGGAAGCGTAAAATGTATAGTTCCTTGCTATCTCTTCCAATACAGGCATGTTAAATAACAGATGATCATTGTGTTGTGGTTGGTTGACTCGCCAAGCTGGTTCCTTGTTTTTCCACAGACGTTTCATTAACCGAACAAAACAACGAACCAGCTCGACGAGCCAACCAACCGCAACATCCATAACCCAAGCTACAAATCTACTCTCCAAAACCTTAGAGATGATCACTGTTTCATTTGGTTGTTAAACTGGTTTTCTCAGTGCTCTGTCACTGGGTGCTTATTGGTAACTATGCCGCAACACACCAAAGACAAATTATTGATCGCAACAATAGTTTGAACAATGAAAAGCAGATCATATGCCTCTTTCAAACTTCAGCACTATACTTGCTGAGCTATTTCAGTCAATGCACTACATGACAGTGATTTACATGCTGGTAAATATCTCCTGTTCATTAACTATTTTATTCTATTTGCCATGAAGAAATAGTTCTCAACCCAAGGGGCTCAGGGATGATTCTTGACTTGTTCAACAACTGATCTTGCAACCGCCATAAAATAGCTAGTTCCTCATAGGAAATGGGTTTAACACCCTTCTTTATCCAACAAACCTCTTTAAGGACTTCATCTCTCTAAATTATAAAAGTGCACAATCCTTTTCCAAAATTTGATAATGCAACTTCCAAGTTGTTATATTCACCGCCAAAGTGAGGAGAATGAATGGAATGTAAAGCTGCTCATTCTGACAGTGAATTCTAAATTACTGAAAGTTAATGCATTACTGATGTCAACATCTCTTTTATTGTGCTTAACCACCATTGATATAACTCTGCAGTTTTGGACTGAGAAAATTGGTTGTTATCTATTTTGACAGCATAATGGATCAGTACACGTCACGTTTGTTTTGCTACTAAAATACAATAACCATATGTTTAGTTACTTTTTTTAAAAAAAAGCCTTCCTAAACAAATGTCCCCTTATATCGAACACAGGCGTCACCATTTTTAAACAAAAAGTGAATAGTTTAAAATGTAGCAATCTTATGAAAAGGGATTCCTAGGACAAAATAAATGAGAAATGCAAATATATTTTTGTGCAGAAGGTGATAGTCTACTGTGAGAGATGCGTGCTCCTTGATTTCTGTTGATTAGCATAGCATTTCTCATCCACATTGTCAGTTGGATTTTAAGTCCGATGCATGCATAGATTGAGCCTATGTTGTATATCTTTATAGCTCATATATCCCTAACGTATGTACTGTCAATTCACAGTGCATTGACCTAAAGCTCTATACAAATGTCCAACGTGGCAGTGGCAGTAACAACAAAGTGAGTCATTAGACCACTCCTATTTCCACTTTGACCAGTTAAATCAAAATTAGTTAACCATATAACACTGGACACAGCAGATCTAGAAAAACTGTAGATATTCATGAAATGTTGCTTCCTTTGGCAGGGGTGAGGGTGGTGTTGTTGGAAAATATATCAACAGGCAGTAACAGCAATCAAAATTGCAATTCAACTGTAAAGCTGTTACTAGAATAGTTCAGATTTTGAACAGTAGGATACAAGCAAATAATAGATTGCCTTTCCCTTCAATTTGAGCAAGTAATATTCCTCACACAATATTAAAGTCAAGTTCATCACTTGTATATGGCTTTGTGAGTTACTTCTTATTTTGAAAGAAGTAGTTTGATTGTGATTGCTTTGGTCGATCTTACAATTAAGTTCCAGTGAATTGAACCCTATTGATATTTTAGTAAATAATTTTTTGTAAAGACCATAACTTGAGCTGTAATAATAATTCATTTTGACCATTTTTAAATGTACCCCTGCATTAATCTTGAAACACTTTTTTCCTTGTTATTAAATAAAACAGAACAACACCTAAAACCATCAAAATCTGTTAAGTGAATCTTGCAGCAAATTTTTTGTGCTGTTTCACATTTGACCATACTTTTTGTACATCTGTTGTCTTGACGATTTGTCACCAAAAGCTAAGAATATCTTGAGCAAAAGTTGTTGTGCATGGTTGGCTCGCTGAGCTGGTTTGTTGTTTGTCCGCAGACGTTTCATTACCCTGCTGGGTATCATCATCAGTCCAGCCTCCAATGAAGCGCTGCTGTGTTTTCCTGCCTGTTATTTGAACTCTGGAGTCCGTTGAGCTGGGTTACCTCATTCCGGTTTTCCTTCGCAGCGGAGTGTAAGTGGGGCCATTCTCTATGATCAACCCCATATACACTGCTGGAAAGGAAAACTGGAAGTGAGGTAACCCAGCTCAACAGACTCCAGAGTTCAAATAACAGGCAGGAAAACACAGCAGCGCTTCATGGGAGGCTGGCCTGATGATGTTACCCAGCAGGGTAATGAAACGTCTGCGGACAAACAACAAACTAGCTCAGCGAGCCAACCATCCACAACCTCAGCCTCAAATCTACTCTAAAACGTTTTGAGCAAAAATTGATTTGATATGTAACAGTTCCCATGTTTAAAAACCGTTGTCTGTCCATTGGAAAATCTGGGCAAGTCATTTCTGCAGCATAAATGGGAGTTTCATATGGGGATCTTGTGGGATCCCAGCAGAGACTATGAGGTAATTACCTGAGAAATCGAGGATTCCATTAGGCTGTTTCCTATTGCCTGGAACCTTCTAAAAGTATCCATCTACATCAGGGAATCCGGAGAGTTCCATTGCAGTTAAGTAAAAATAATTAGTCAGGAAAAATTAAGAAACTTACAAATCCAGCTGCTCAGTAAATATTCAACTGATCTTCTCCCCCCCCCTCCGCTCCCCCAGCTTCACCTTCCCAGATCCTGACCAAGTGATCTTCCCCGGATCCTGACACTCTATCACCGACCCACCTGGTAGCCTACCCGTCTTTTGTTAAATAGAAATTAAGAAGCAGAATGCCAATCCTCATGTGGTTGCCATTCCTTGGAACACTCAGCCAACTAATCTCATTTTTATAAGGTTTGGCAGCTAAGTTCTTTTCATAAAATTTTCTTTTCATAAAATTTTCTTTTCATAAAATTTTCTTTTCATAAAATTTTCTTTTCATAAAATTTTCTTTTCATAAAATTTTCTTTTCATAAAATTTTCACATAAGTGGAGGGATCAGCATGATTGAAGTTGGCACAGCTTTCCTCTCATCTGAACCACTCAAATAAGAGTGCATTTGACATCTGAAGTTCTATATTAACATGAGATAAGCAGTAAAGGGCATGATTTTATTTGGTAGAATCCTGGAGTCTGTTGCTAATTTATTGTGCCTGCCTGAATGCATAATGGCGGGATATGTTTCAATCTAGAATACATCCTCATCCAAATTCATGATAAACTCTCCAAAACATTGATCCTGACATTTGGAACAGGCAGATTTTATCATCAGAATAATACACAAAACTTTCCCCCTTGTATTTTCTTAGACAATCAATTGTTACTTCCTCCAGATGTTGCCTGCTTTTGTATTCAATATGAAGCTTGCTGAGAACCCGAGCCGTTTTAGATGGGGCAATCAGATACATTTTGTGGCTCATTTAGTCCACTGTCAAAGGTGTTTTGATGCAGCTTTGGGCTTACTAAGTTAACATTTCAGCCGCTTTGTGATATATCCTGCAATACAAGCAAATATTCATCAGACAGTCATTTAAATGAATAAACTTGACTTCTGTTTGATGTGACACCTGAGACACATACTGTTTCACCGCATCTTTTGCAGTGCACTATAAAGAGAATATACTGCCGCAACTGGTCAGAATAGATCACTACTCGTATTCTCGGTCCTGTGAATTTACCCAATCACTGACAGAACTACACAGGCCTAGACTGTCCTTGCTTCAATCCAGGGTTTGTACTGTGTTATCTGATCTTGAGTCAGCAGTACTAGTTACTCTTTGTATTACTAGGTTAGCAAAGGAAAATCAACCAGGTTTCCCACTTTGGATCCGAGACCTTATTTACCACCCCACGGGTATCCAGTTTCAAAGATTCATTAGCTGTTATTTGTGCCACCTGAAGTGGGATGCCACTGCCAGACACATTCCCACTCTCCATTGTCCATTTCTCCTCCACTCGGAACACCTCCCCCATGCTCTCACAGCACCATCCAGTACAATGGCAGAAGATGTATCACTTGCTTGTTTACTTCCTTCCTCCTCACTATCCAAGGCCCCAGATACATTTTCCAAGTAAAGCAAAGTTCACAATGTTGACTCCTCTGTATTTGGGAAATGATACACCGACTGGGCAACTGTTCTGCATGATATCTACATTCTGTTTGCAAAAATGACTCTGAACTTCCTGTTACCAGCCACTTCAACACACCATGATGTTCTTTGTCTAACATCTCTCTCTCAGGCTTGCTGCACTGCTCCAGAGAAGCTCAGTATAAGCTGGAAAAACAGCATCTCATTTTCTGCTTAATGATTCTGCAGCCTTCTGGACGCAATATTGAGTTCAATGATTTTAGGGCATGAGCATCATCTTCTGTGTCCTTACCCCAACCCCTAAACACGTGCCTTGACAACGCAAATTACTGATCTGAAACCCAAAGCTTCTGCTTTCCAATGGTTAGATCTGTCACAATTTATGTAGCATAATAATAGAATTTTACCTCCGGTACTGGTCACTGCACTGAGTTTTATTCAGTCTCTGAGGTAAGTCCCTTGCTGAAATGCAGCATTTACAATCTGACTTGCCTGCTATATTTCACAAACACACTTAACCTAACGTCTATCTCCATAAAATTTAGATGAGTTTTTTTAATTAAAACAACTGTTTATATCATTAAACCACCATAATATCAAATCTCTCCAGTAGTACTTTTAAAATAGTCATTTGGTTGTGCAGTACTTAGATATTGCTGAAAAAAAGACCCGTTTTATCTGAGCTTTTCATCTTGTTTCTTCTGCATAGTTTCCAACAAAACCAAAAGAAAGGAAGCCAACACTTAGACTGTATAGAGGGTGCAGATTGATTGGCAGGTTTACTTTGGTGGAGAAATGGCCTCTCTGTCAGTTACAGGCATTGGTGCATTCCCCATGTCTCCACCAAAGTCCACTGGCCAATCAATTAGCAACTTCCTCTTGTACAGTGTAGGTTGGTTTCCTTTGCTGTTTCTCCCTAATTGTGATGAGGCAAGCAAGATGAAAAGCTTCAACAGCATGTGTCTTTTTGGCAATAAATTTAAAATAGTAATTTACAAATTATGCTTTTACATGTTCAGCTGCTGTTATTGCCAAGATCACCACTAAATGGTACAGTGAAGGCCACATTCAGAAAGAAAGTGAGCTGAGCAGGAAGGGCTGCAGCCAGCAGTGAGTACGGGTGGAGAGGACGAGGGGCATCTGTTCTCAGGTGCCAGTGGGCAGCAGACAACAGCAAGGGATGAGGAGAGGGGTGTGTCACAGTAGCCAATAAAGATGAAGTGGGTTGGGCAGTCACTTCCCATATTTATACATGTACACAATCAATGATGGAACAAGAAAAGTTCCTCTGACTTAACAAACCTGACCTGTTGAATTATGCGTGTGATAATGGGGACTGCAGATGCTGGAGAATCCAAGATAATGAAATGTGAGGCTGGATGAACACAGCAGGCCCAGCAGCGTCTCAGGAGCACAAAAGCTGACATTTCAGGCCTAGACCCTTCATCAGAGAGGGGGATGGGGTGAGGGTTCTGAATTATGCTCCATCTTGTATCGCAAAAAAATCTACTCCACCTAAAAGCCATGCAGTAATCTCCAGAGGGGTGCAAATCTATAAACACCATACCTACCCTTCCATAAATCCATTATTTGGAACATTTCACCATTGGATAGCAGCATGAGCATACTCATTGTTCTATATACAAAATTCATAGCTTAATTTTGCAGAAGTAAATACCTTGCATCACAATATTGTTTTTAATTTTAATCAATCTAGATTGCAGTTAGTTGCTTCACATTCCACAGTTGATCTTTAATTTGCACACTCCCTGTATCCCTTTTAAACAGTTTTTCTTCCCTTGTATCGTAGAAACATAATATGGAAAAAACCATTCAGCCAGTCAAGCCCGCTTCACCATTTTAATACAACTGTGGCTGAACGAAAACTTCAAAGTCTTTTACGCTCACTAATCCCCATCGTGCTTTATGCCATTGGTAATCCAACATTTAGCGACCTCTACTTAAACACATTCAAAGACTGAGCCTCCACAGCCCTCTGCAGTAGAGATTTCCAAAGGTTCACCATCCCTTGAGTAAAAAAGTATCTCCAGGTGTTAAATGACATCTTCCTTACTTTTAAATTGTGCTCCTGGTTCAGATTGCTCAACTAGGGGAAAACATCTCACCTGCAACTACCCTTTCTATCCATTTAAATGTTCTGTAGCCTCCAAAGGATCATGTCATTTGTCAAAACTCTGGAGAATACTTGACCTGATTTAATCCACCTCTTTCACAGGGCAGACCCAGTCAGACAAACTTTGTTCCATTCCCTTTGTGCAATAATTTGTTTGCTGTGATAGAGACCAATTGCGCACAGTACTCTAAATGTGGTCGAACTAAGTTCTTCTAAAAATGGGGATGACTTTACTATTCCTGTACTCAAATCCTCTTCCGATTAAAGACTAATATTCCATTAGCCTACCTAATAGCTTATTGCACTTGTATGATAGCCTGGTTATCGGTGTCATTAACTCATTCTTAGCTAAGATCATATCGGGCAGGAAATAAAATAAATGACTTAACACGAGCCTTCATCAATAATGTTCTTTAGCCAGCTTTTAAGAATATAGAAGTAATTCTATACATAGATGAAGCCATTGGCGTGACGTACGTAATTTTTAGGAGTAGAGAATCATGAGGCATACCTAGATCCTGTTTATTCGGCAACCTTTTCCAAAATCATCATCTGCCTAAGGATCTTTTTCAAACTCATTCCCTAAATACGTCTGTGAACTTAAACACAGTTTTATCTTTACATCAATTTGATATAGCATTTACAGCACTTATATTTGAAACCACTGAATAGGAAAATAACTGGTGGTTAAGCTATATTGTACTTTATATTTCAATCTATGCATGTATCTGCGCTTGCTGTGTTTGAATAATTGACCACTTTCTGCACAGGGCAATGAGTTGCAGTCTCATTGCTCACTGAGGACCAGTGTTAATTTTTAAAAATGTTGTGTTTAGTCCTTTTCAAATTCTGGATGTTAATGTTGAATTATAACAATCCTGCTGAGTTATTTAAAGCAAAACTAAAATTCTGTTTGGAACAAAACAGCATACAAATTTGGTGTTCACTGTGGCTTCTTAACATTCTAATGGTTGTAGTCCTCAAATACTGCTAGCTAACAATATAGATTTAAATGATCAGAATTTTAACAAGTGCTAACATTTTGCTGAAGCTGTTAAAGTACTGAATTTCAGAACATCTACAAATCTTTGATAACACAATGTGTCATGATGACACCGTAAAGGCAAAATGACAGTGGGTTAACCATTCTAAGTATTTCACATATTACATTAACTAACAGTTTCTCTGATCATATTAAATTATTATACTCCATTTAAAAGGAGTTGGAAGCACTAGTGACAAAAATAAGTGAGCTCGTGAATACCAGAATTGTCTAGTGCATAGTTGCTTTGTTAAAAATAAACGGTAAATGTGTCATATTGCACATGGCCATACTTTATTGCTTTTGCTCATTTATATCCGTTAACTATTAATCTTTAGTGTGTATAGAGTGGTAAGGGAGACTGCATCTCACCTTGTGTAGTCAACCATTTGCTTTTCAATTCAAAAGTTTTGGAATTAACTCTGTGCTAAGTTAGTTATTTCATTTTCAAAGTAGTGTAGACAATTGAAATACAAGTTGGGGCAAATGGTAGATAAAGTCCAATCTGTTTTTCTATAACTAGTTGCATTTACAACCTTTTTGGCAGCAGTCAACTACTTGAGCTTAAATGATAAGTATTGTTAACCTGGAAAGTATAGTATTAAAATGGAGCAAATTGAAGGAATAGATTTTAAATCCTTGCTCCCTTTTAAGTTGCAGAACCCTAGCTTCTGTAAATCACTTCAGATTTGCAATATGATTATTCAATACATGAATAATGCTTTATACTAATATAGCTTTACATTTAAAGCTAAGATATAAAATAATCTGTTGTTGCTATGTGAGAGATGTTATTTTCTTTGAGTGACCGGTATTGTAGCAACCAACTCTTTAAATGAATGGTGATGCTATCCTCACTTGAGATTATACATGCAATGTAATCAGTTTAAGGTTACCAGAATTTAATCCAGAGTGGATTTTTAGGAAGTAACTCTGCACAATTTTAAGAGTTAATCAGCATAGAACGAACAGAATCCAGTTTCAAGTCCACTTTTGTTTTTAATGTGTAGCTGCGTGCAATATATTGGGCTATCTTCTTGTACTTGATCATGAATTTCCCCAGTTTTGGCAGTCAGCCAGCATTATTTCGGAAGTGTGAAGACCTGATTTTAGTACAAATGACACAAATAACTGAGGAAACAACTATTATTTGTAATGAAAAGGAAAATCACACAAAATCACCTTAAATTAACACAGGGCTAAATAAGAGTTTCTTTGTAGTCAGTTCGGATAGCCAATACATTTTGAAAGCCCCTCAATATCTAATCTGTACACTGACATTCCTTGTACATATGTATTTCTAGTCATTCCTTTGAAATAATAATGTCACGAACATCTGCATATGTCTACCTTGCAAAGATTTAAATTTCATCAGTTGTTGTACTTGAAGTATGTAATATCAAGTTGCCACTTTTATTTGTCCACTTGTATTTTGATAGCTTTTACTCTGACAATAAGAGTCAGCTGATGTAAAATGACCATTTAATGTTCTTTCATATCAAACAGGGTAACGAGGATTATTTTACATTTTAGCCTGTTGATGACTTGATTTCATTCCAATATTATTAATAATCATTCTGACAATCAGGAACTTTGAATGTAGCATGTAACTTACAAAAAAGAAAATCATTCATTTGGATTTTTTAAACTTGTATATGGCCAATCGATCACTAGTTTTTATTTGTTTGCACCAGTTTTGCAATCAGTGTCCATATAAGGTTTTGATATTTAAATTTAACTGTATATGTTCCCTCTCTACTTTCTTCTGATGATCAATATCATTGTGATACAAGATAAAAGGTGGGGTTCAATATTGCTGTTTCGTGTTATTATGGAATGTACAGCTTTCAGTGTCTGAATTGTTTGAAAACTGTTCAAGCAGATTTTTATGGTGGTGATGTCTGTACTGATATTTTTGAGTATTCTTCTTGAATTTTAACCGAAATGTCAACTGTAATGCAACGTTTAATCACTGTACCCCTATTTCTGCCTCTTCCAGCATATTTCAATGCTAATCTGGTAACAGTGCTGAAAAAATTCTATGCAGTAATGTTGATTGACCTGCTGGACTTCCTTTTCTAAAGTATAGTTAGCATTAATAGAAAGTATAGTTAGCAAAAATAGAAATTTAAACAATAGTATAACAACCAGTAGCGCTGACTATTGTTATAATTAACACCAGGATTTTAAAAAGGTGCACTTTTAAATCTATTTTGAGCAAGACAATTAAAAATGTGCGCGAATAAATTAACTAATTTGCCATATGCATAGTTTTACTCAAAAAATCTTTCCATTTCTTACAGTTTTTTTAGTTGTGTGACATAATTTCTGGCGGGAAGAAATCAGTGATTAATCCCACATCCTTAAATAATCTCCTGTCTTCAACACATGAATCAAAATCTGATACTCTGCCTTGTTGAAATGAGCAAATATTGTAAAAAAAAAGATTGTAATACAGCAGAGCTTAAATTTCAAGATCCCATTGTCCTTGTCTTTATTTTATTTGGCATCTGAAATGTAAGATTTACAAATAATAGAGGTCACAAACTCTGTGTGCTCATATAAAAATATCACTATTTTTCCCCCCTATAATCTCCAAATATGGGTTCAGATTTATGACTTCCAGGCTTGTATGCATTTCCTTTCCCTAATGCCCTATTCACAACTGCATGTTTGGTCAGCTGACTCAGTTGTACTGTTTGGATTTAACTAACTTCTGTTAGCTTCCGTAAATCACCAACTGATGCTCAAATTTGCTTCAGTGCTGAACTTCCTTTTTGCTCATTCATGAGATGTGATGATCACTGGCTAGACCATCATTTATTGCCCATCACTAATTGCGCTGGAGAGGATGGGAGTGAGCGATCGTCTTGAATTGCTACAGTCCCTAGGGTTATAAGTATACCCTAAGAGCGGTTTGAAAGATTTCCATGATTTTGAGCCGGTGACGTTAAAGAACATTCCAAATTGAGATGGTGTGAGGCTTGGAGGGGAGCTTGCAGGTGGTAGTATTCCCATCTGCTGCCCTTGCCTTGGTAGATAGTCCTGAGTTTGGATTTAGAAGGTTATATCAAAGGAGCATTGACATTACTGCAGTGCATCTTGGAGATTCTACATGTTGCTGAAGATTGTCAACGGGATGTTAATCAAGTGAGCAGCTTCGTCCTGGATGATGTTGATGGTCTTGGATATTGTTGGGACTGCATCCATCCAGCCAATTGGAGAGTATTCCATCATACTCCTAGCTTCTCCCTGATAAATGCTGGTCAGGCCTTGGTGAGACAGAAAATGAGTGACTCACTGAAGAATTCCCAACTTCAGGCTTCCTCCTGTAACCCGACAATATTTATATTGCTGTTGCTAAGGACGTGTTCTTTTAAGTTGCTATATAAATGCAAATTGTGGGAACTCCGATTGGGACCAGTAGTTCAGTCCAATGTATCAATTGATCTGAGCACTATTGCTAATGAAAAGGATGTTATCCATAGGGAGAAAGGTAGAGAATTAACACCTCTGAACCATCTTAAATTTTTACTGAAGCTGATATTTGTTTGACATCTGTTGGGGTGAGAGAGCAGATAAATTGTCACTTTGGAGTATCTTTAAAAATGAAACTATGTTTTGCAAGAGAATTTGGCCATTCTTTTTAGCGCACGCACCCACTAAAAAGCAAAAAATGGTGGTGACAGACACCTTTTTAATGATCGAATTTTAATGTGTTTTGTTGAAATTTGGGGCCAGAATTAAACAGTTGTGTTTCAGAAAAGGTTTTGTGTGATAATGTTACCATGTTGCCTTACCTGAATGTGTATTTTTTTTTCTTACTTTGGTGTTAATGAATGCTTTAAATTATACAAGTTGCAGCATTCTTTGTTATCCAGCAATTTGAGCAACATAGCTGACTAAAATTTGATTGCAAGATCTATTTGAACTAAGGCTAATGTGCAACCAATACAGCTGCTATGTACTGATACAAATCGATGTATAGCTTATCTATAAAACTGATGTGCTTCTCCTCTTCAATTACAATTCAAAGCAAATGTATTGAGAGAAGGCATCTTGTTTTACGTAAAGCTGGTTTCAATATTGAACAAAATAGGGTCTGAAATAAAATCAAAGTGCTAGAAGAACTGAGCAGGTCTGGCAGCATCTGTAGAGAGAGGAATAGAGTTAAGGTTTTGAGGCCAATATGACATCTTTGGGACTTTTTTCAGAATTGTGAAGATCTGTCGTGTCAACCTCAACACTAATTGTTTTTCTCTTCACAGATGTTGCCAGAACTGTTGACGTTCTGCAACATTTCCCATTTTTATTTTAGATCGTCAGCATCCACTATACTTTGTATTCATCTGTACACTCCAACTTGAGTTGGGGAACAGTTTTCTGATTTCAGTCCTATGCTTTTGAGCAAAATAAACTCAAGTTTATACCTAGACTATACAGATTTGTAATTTATATGGCAGGTGTACAATGGTTGCTTGTGTTTATTATTTCTTATTTGTGACTGCCCTTGAATAGACCATACTGAGATTGGGTTCCTTATTAAAACATGTTCTCCATTGCTGTACTCCACCCAACAAAAGCAGAACTTGTTTATAATTGAGCACCGTTTCAAATTGACAAAGTGAAATTTGGTGTTAACTTTTCATGCTGGCAATCTTAATGCAATATATCAAATGAAGCACGACAAAAAGTACACTTTTTTTCAGGTAGCCATGTAAATGATAGCTTTAAAGGTGTTGAAAATTGTCTTTTTTGGAAATTATAACTATGAAATTATCCTGAACATGAGGAAAACCTGCTGAAATGACTGCAATTGACATTGGTTTGTACAAATTTAATCTTTTTCTTGTGATTTAATTTAAATGTTACCTAATTTATCTTGTCATGTTAACAATAATGGTTGGATCTGCTTGCATTTATGTATTAGGGTGCATTAAAACTTGAAATAAAAACTATTTTACCAGAAATAGGGTTTTATGACAGTCAAAACCTATTATGTAACTTTGACACAAACAACACTAATAAAATTGGTGGAAGTAAACTGGTGTCAAAAGAATATCACTTGAGTAAAAATGGTATTTTCTTCAAGAAGTTACTGCTTTTAGGTCACTAATAATTTGTTATGGTTTTATTTTGAAAAATGATGTCTTTCTTCCACCACAGCTAAATGCAGCATCCGCACTGTTGGTTCAGCAAATATATTTGGAGTAATCTTCCCAGCTGTTTCAGTGCACAGAATTAAATCTAATAACATTAATATTATTTTACTTTAGATGACTAATTAAGTGTAAATGGGAAAACGTGTAGCCACAGACGAGCACATTTATTGTAATTGGGCACGTATTTAAGAATTGACAGGTATTATCATTAAATGGGTGTTGAACTCTAAAATCACATTTATGAAACTGTTTATCAGTGTCTTTAGAATGTTACGCAACTATTCCCCGTTGTATATATCACTTAAGTACATGCATGCCTGGTGCCTTCAAAATATATCCTAATATATATCCTGAGTGGATATGAAATGGACATTGGTTCTGAGGGTATTAGTTCTCCTTCACTACCTTGATGGGTAGAAGACCTATAGGCAAGTTGCTCTAAACATTTTGCTTCAGAATAACAAATGTATTGAAAAGAATGCAGAGATTTATAGAGTTCATGTTTTAGTTCAAAACCAATTTATTTTCATAATCATGACCTTGTACGTCCAGGTCCATATTTTCAGTCATTTAGCTAGCTTGGCTAAGACCAGCCAACATTGTTCACCTCAATTTCTTTGTGTTAAGGAAGTCAAAATCAGATTAGATTCTTCTGTTGATGGCTTGCCAGTAACACCTGCAAGGAAAAGCATTCAAGTGGACATTGATGGGAACAAGTTTGGAGCCCAGTAGCCTTGTTAAATATGCTGCTCGTGTTCGCTATCCTCCTTCACATGTTAAGTGATATTTGGACCCAATTGCATCATGGATGTAATCCGTCAAAAATCGTACAACACCAGGTTATAGTCCAACAGGTTTATTTGAAAACACAAGCTTTTGGACTGTTGAGCCTTCCTCAGGTGTAGTGAGAGGGAAGGTACCGAATTTATAAGTAACACATCAAAGGAACATACAACTGATGTAAATGATTTGAGTAAACATAAAATGGCTTGTTGACTGCCTCCTGTTAAATCTTTAATCAGTTAGAAAGGAGATGCAGGTTTCGATTGATTTAAAATGCAAATCCCAGAATTTCTTTAAGTCACCGCCCCGAGAAAACTAAAGGTTTTAATAGTATATACAAGAGGTGACATCTCAGGTCAGACAATGCATTTTAGGTGAGAGGCCTTGTTTAGAAACTTGGAGTCAGACTAGTTTTATTTCCAAAGCAGGAATTTATAAAATGCCCCGTTGACTGCTTGTGTCTACAACGTGGTTTTTTTTTTTAAAAAGAGTGGAATATATCTGCAAATGTAAATTCACCCCATAAATTTGTATGTGTGATTGTGCACGCACGCTTGAGAGTGTGTGTGGTAGAGAGAGAGAGAGAGTGTGTGTGTGTGTGTGTGTGTGTGTGTGTGTGTGTGTGGGGGGGGGGGGTTGCGCAGAGAGAGCTGGGGTCACCTTTAGGGTGACATGAACACAAATGGAATGAAGAAATAAGGATTACTGGAGAAACTCAGCAGGTCTGACAGCATCTGGGGGAGTAAGCCAAGTTCACCTTAAAACTGGTGACTCTTCGTCAAAACAGATTATGGATACAGCTTTCTGTTGTATTCCTGTAAGAATTAGCATCTTCTAGAAGAGATGGGGTGTAAATTTGCAAATACACAGATTATGTTAATGTGACAATTAGAATGTCCCTACTGGTAAAGAATGTCCGAAACAATGGAGAAGAGGAAGAGTAGGACGAATGGGCATATGCGATTGGTCATATGCTCAATTTACTCAATCTCCTGTAAAAGTGGGAACAGGAATGGATTGTTTAGCCATTAGAGCCTACTCTGCCATTCAATAGGATCACGGCAGTTACAATATTCCTCACATTCATCCTCCTCCTCTTTCCCCATAATGCTTCATATCCCCTCTCCAACAAGTCAAGAATCTATCTGCCTTAACAGTACACAAGAACTGTGCCTTCACAGTCCAAATGAAAGGTTTTCGCCTGAAACTTTGACTTTCCTGTTCTTTTGATGCTGTCTGAGCATCTGTGCTTTTCCAGCTCCACATTTAATGATCTCTGCCCCCACGGCTGTCTGTGGCAGGAGTTCCAAAGGCACAATCTAATGAGAAAAGGAATTCTTTCTCGTTTCAATCTTCCATTGGTACCCCTTTATTCTGAGACAATACCCTCTGGTAGCAGACTCTCATGAGACACATGTCAGCATTTACCCTGTTAAGCCCTTTAATCCTATATGTTTCAATTAGATCATCTCTCATTCTTCTAAACTCCAGTGAGTAGAGTCACAACCTGTTCATTCTTTGCTTATTAGACAATTTGTTATGGAGGGATTGCTCTAGCGAATCTGCCCCGAACTGCCTCCAATAAATTGCTGCATTCCCTTTAAATAAGGGGACCAAAACTGTCCACACCTTATACAGTTGCAGTCAGACTTCCATACTCTTATTTCAAGGGGTTTGAAGTATAAGGACCAACATTTTATCTATATGTCTAATTAATCTGTTCTGACACATTATTAGACATCTCTGGAGCACGTGGAACTTGAACCAGACCTCCTGGTCCACAAGTGCCCCCACATTCCATTTGTTTTCCTGACTGCCTGCTACACCTGTGTGGTGGCTTTGAGTTATGTGCACAAGGACCTCCCAACTTCCTTTTGTACTGCAGCATTTTTTAAAAGTTTTTTTAAAATTTATATAATTGTACTCTTTTGTTCTCCCCTCCAAAATGAACATCATTGCATTTTCCCCACATTATAGTCCATTTACCAACTTTTTGCCCACTCACTTAACCTACCTATCTGTCTTTAATCTGTTTGTATCCCTCACAACATGCCTTTCCACCTGTTTTTGTGTTGTGTAAACTGTTAGTCCCAGCACTAATTCCTATGAAATCCTACTGGCTACAGGTTGTCAACCTGAAAAAGAAAGCCTTATCTCCACTCGCTGTTTCCTGTCCATTAGCCAATTCTTTATCCATGCACAAATACTAATTCCTTAACACTGTGGGCTCTAATTCATGGTTTGACATTTTCTGAGGTATTTTGTTGAACACTTTCTAGAAGTCCAAATACAACGCATCTTCTGGTTCCCCTCTATCCACTCCAGTTGAGACTTTCTCGAAGAACTGATAAATTATTCAGACATGATTTCTCTTTCATGAAACCATGCTTTTGCTTAATTAGATTATGATGTTCCAAATGTGCTGCTATTACTTCCTTAATAATTAATTCCAGTAGATGTTAGGCTAATTGGCCTATTATTTACCCAAAATTCACCACCCTCACTTTTTGAATGGGGTCTCATAATAGCAGTTTTTCCAGTCCTCTGATACTAATCGAGAATCCAACGATTTTTGAGAGATTACAAGCAATGCACCCATTATCTCTGTAGCTGTGTCTTTCAGGATCCCAAGATAAAAGCCATCATAGCAAGGGGACTTATCTACCTTTGGCCCAGTTAGTTTGTCTGGTTTGACTACTTCAGTGATGGTGATGGCATTTAATTCCTCCTCATATTCCTTAATATTAATGGGATTTTTGAATTAGCTTCCACCTTATATACTGACGTAAAATATCAGTCTAATTCCTCTGACCCATAACTGTCTTCCTTTTCATATATTGAAAGAAGATTTTATTATCAGTTCTTATATACTTTGCTAGTTCACCCTCAGTTTACTTTCTCTCTCTTTTTGGCCTTTTTTTTGCTGCATTTTCCGTGTCTTCAGAGCTATGAGGGGTGACTTTTGCCTTCTGCAAGTCTTTCCACCCAGTTCATGTTAGCTATGTCTGTCCTCATTTTGTTACAATGACCTTTATTTAACTTAAACAAAGCTGCTTTGGACTCAAGTTTCTCACTCTCAAACTGACTATTAACGTGGTAAAAATTGTGATCACTACTTTCTGGGGAATCTTTTATTCAGAGGTCATTTATTAAATCTGCCTCATTGCCCATGATCAGATCCGAGATAGCCTGCTATCCCTGGTTAGCTTCATGATAAATTGCTCCAGGAAACTATCTCTAATACACCATGAATTTGTTGTCATAGCCACCTTTTCCAATTTGATTAGCTTAGTCAAACTGAAAATTAAAGTTACCCATAATTATTCCTGTATTTTTTTTTAATGTAATCCTACAATTTGTTGATTGAAAGCCTTTCCTATGGAGTGGTTACTGTTGGGGGTGTGTACATTACTCATACTAATATTTATCTTTTGCTGCTTTTCGCCACTACTTAAATGGAGCCTACATCATACAAGCCAAGGTCATGTCTCACAACTATTCTCATTACATCTCTTATTAACAATGCTGCCCAACGTTTCCCTGCCTCTTGTCTTTCCAAAAGGCCAAATATCCCTGAATATGAAATTTTGAGTTTTGATCTTGTAACCATCTTTCTGTAATGGCTATGAGGTCATATTCACTTACTTGATTTGTGCCATCTATTCCATCTACCTCATTCTGAACGTATTGTACATGAAGATACAAAACCTATGTTTATTATGTTTCCTTGGTACTGTATAACATTTACATGTTCCCTCTCTCTCTTGCATTTTTGGTAACAATCAGCCCCATCGTTAACTTGTGATCTTACCTTTTTTATTTTTGATTTTTCTAATTTTCCATTCAAATGAACATACTCCTTCCCATATCTAATTTAGAACCTCATCTACAGCCCTAGTTACAGGGGGTTCTGCTATTATGCAGTAGATGTGTTCCTATGAAGCGACACATCATAGAAAATTGTGCTATGAAAATAATAGGGCCTATGTGAAAAGTGGGGTTGGGGCAGACCAACAAGAAAATCACTCTGACTCAAAATCATAACACAAAGGATAGCACACTTTGAACAAATATTTAATTCACATATAATAATGAAATAACAGTAAATTTATCACTTTATCTCAAAAAATGTGGGATGAGGTTCTGAAATAGTTCTGTTGTTAACGCAGGGGCTGAGGGTTGTCGTTATCATTGTCATCACCTTCAGGTGCAGTTGTGTTGCAGTGTTATGGTGAAAAATAGTTAAGCCAGCAGTGAATGGCGGTGGTTCATTGCCTCCTGACTGTTTCTTGGGGGTTGGCTTAAAAAAGGCATCCAGCTTTTGTTGCATCGCCCTCTTCATTCACGAAGAATCAGTTCAGAGGATGCCAAAGAAGATCTTATTTCACAAACTGCTACCCTGCTTCATTCTGCATTGTAATCATTGTCATCTAATTGTTGCAACTGTTTCTCAATTGCCCTCTGGACAGAAGACAAAACAGGAGTAGAAAACTCTTATGGTGCTGCATCCTGGGCTTCAGCTTCTTCATCTCCAGCTTCCATTCCCCCCCCCCCCCCCATCAGCGACAAGTTGTTGTAGATCAGATGTAGAGAGGTCTTCACAGTGGGACTCCAGCAACTCTTCAACATCCCCACTGTCCACTTCTTCAAATCCAACTTGCTTTGTAAGATAAACACAATATTCTTTGAGCTCCTCTGATGGATCAAAGTTTTTTAAATCTTGAAAAATAGTCTGGGAGAAGCTTCCACCAAGCTGCATGCAAGCAGTCCTTGCTGACACCATCCCAGGCTTCCATGATAACATCAAGAATGCAATTGACATTAAAGCTCTTCCAAAATTGAGGAACACTGTCCTTATTCCCTCAGTGCCTACAAATTAACCTCATAAATGTGCACCTTATATATTCTAATATATTATATAATAATAACATATATTATAAAAAATAAGCTTTAAAATCTGCTATTACACCCTGGTTGATTGGAAGGAGAGGGACTGTGTCTGGGTGTAGAAATAGCACTTTGATGTTTTCAGAAATCTTACCAATGGTCTGAGATTGACCTGGTGCATTATCCATGATGAGGAGAATCTTGAAGTCCAATTTTTTTTCCTGCAATACTTCATAAAAACATCTTTGAAAACATTAACAATATGATCAGAAAAATTTGCCCAGTCGTCCAACCTCTTTTGCTTGAAGTATAGGAGATGCCTAGAGTAGACTTAAGGTAACCTTTCAAGGATCATGGGTTCGCAGAGAGGTACATCACCACAAGTTTAAGCTATAAATTTCCCCTGGTATTGGCACCCAGCAGCAGTCATACAATCCTTCGCCACCTTAAAGCCTGGAGTGTGTGCTTCATTCATAGAAATGTAGGTTCTTGATGGTATTCAATTCCAGTATAAATCTGTCTCATTCAAATTGAAAATTTGATCTAAATTGTAGCCTTCTTCATCAATTTTTTTTACTTTGGGAGGAAATGCCATTGCATGCTCCTCATCTGCACTGGCAGCTTTGCCACATAACTTTACGTTATGCAAAGTGTAGCGGTTCTTAAAACCAGCAAAGCAGCCACTGCTCTCACTAAAGGCAGGCACAGCTGCAGGATTTTCAGCTTTTTTTTTGTTAGGTCTTCATAAATTGACAAGGCTTTCTCTTTTATGATAAGAAAGATGGTCCCAAATTGCTTCTTTGTTTGCTCTTCTGTCCACGTTTTCAAGCCGCTCCATCTCCTCAAGTTCCTTTGTCCATGGCCTCTCAGATTTCTAGCACTCAGACTTGTTCCAGCAATTCAGATTGCTTTAATCTGTTCTGCATTGTCTCTAGTGGTGGGTAAGGTAGACCCCTTCAATTCCTCTTGCATGAGCAATATCACATGTTCTCTTATTATGCTCACAACACTTTACATCTAGCTTCTCTTCCAGTGTTACAGCCTTTCTTTTACGTACACTACCCACAATTTTATCACCAGGACACTCCTTGTTATTCTTGCCACTTTGCCCTAGCAGTTTTTGGGTAACACAGCCGAATTGTACAGTACCTTTCACAGAAAGCTGGAGGATCCTTGATGCCAGCACAGAGACCCTTATGTGTGCTCAGTATAAAGCCTGTGTACTGATAATGTGATGTCGATATTGGAATTGTGTTGTAGTCAACACAAAGTTTGCATTTTACAAATACCGTTCCCCTATTCGTCAATCACATTATAGCCAATTCATGTTGCCGGAACACGTGTTTTAGGAGAACCCCCTATATACAATTCTCCTGGACTCCGATCCCAGCATGATTCACATTGTATCAGAACAGCTTTTTCCTTCGCCAGTACTGGCGCCAATGTCCTGTTAATCTGAACTCATTTTGTCTGCACCAATCTTTGAGTTGAGAATGAGAATAAAGGAATCCACATTTTAATAGTTTATGTAACAATTCTGCTTCTTAATGGATCTAGCGGAGTCTTATCATTTCTCCCCAAGAACCTAACAATGATGTTTAAGAGGGTGAAAAATAGGAAACGTTACATTCAGGTACCATAGTGATTTGAATTACGAGGTCATTGTTAACCTTGGCCAATTAAAAAAGACCTGGTTGACCAATATAACCAGGAGATTTGAATCCACTCAGTCTAGGGGACTGACTCCAAGTTGGCTGGGCCACAAACAGTGTACTGTGCACAAGTAAATAAAGGGTGACTTAGTGGTGGGATATCAGCCTCTGTGCAGTTATTTCAGTGGTGATGGGAGAAAACAGGACATGCCTGAAGAACATTTGCTTACAACAGTCATCTTGGAGTTCGGGTAAGCATATCTGGCATCATGCCTCTATTTGGGACTCGTTTGATCCTGCTGTCAAAGACTGGGCCCAGTATGTGGAAAGAATGTCATACTTTTTCTGGGCAAATGACATTGGGGCAGATGAAAAGCAATGAGTAATCCTTCTGACTGCCTGTGGACCCACAGCATTTTCGGTTATAAGGGTCTTAACTTTTCCAGCAGCGTAAGTAGTTGACAGAGCTGGCTAAGGAATATTATGACCTCAAACCTCCCCTAATTCTGAGCTACTTTCAGCTGCTAGAGAACCGGGAGAATCTGTATTGGGTGCTTTCATGAGGTTATGATGACTGGCAGAGGCATGTGATTTTGGGTTAACACTGAATGAGATGCTGAGAGACTGTTTGGTACATGGGATTAATGACATAACCATGCAGAAATGCCTATTCGAGCTAACTGGACTTCAAACAGGCACTGCAGCTGATTTTTTTTTTCTAAAACCCTTACAGTGTGGAAACAGGCCCTTCAGCACAACAAGTCCACACCGATCCTCAGACATCCCACCCAGACCCATCCCCCTATAACCCACCTAACTTACACATCCCTAAACATTAAGGAGCAATCCAGCATAGCCAATCCACCTAACCTGCACATCTTTGGACTGTGGGAGGAACCTGGAGCACTCTGAGGGAACCCGCACAGACACGGGAAGAACATGCAAGCTCCACACAGACAGTTGCCTGAAGGTGGAATTGAACCCGAGTTCCTGGCACTGTGAGGCAGCAATGCTAACCACTGAGCCACTTTTTTGTCATGAGCAAGTGCAACAAGTGGAGTATGGGAGCTAAAGGGCATCCCAATGGAAGTGGATTCCCTCATGTGTCCAACTGAACTTGGGGAACACCACTTGAGTGTAGGCAATCGCAGACCATCATGCAAGGCATATCCCGAGCAGAGGCACCCAAGGACAGCCCCCAGCAGAATCCACAAAAAAGCCGAGCCTCAGCCAAACACTTCTTCAGGATCTGGGCCAGCAAGCCATTGCAGTTGCTGCCAGTATGCAGACTTGAGCCAGCAAAGGAGTCCTGCAAGGCCTGATTTCAGTAAGAGAACGTGTAGACTGGTACCCAGAAGTGCGCACACCCTGGAAAGTCCCCCCACATGTGGGTAGGAACAATTAAATTGCTCAGTTACATCCAAATCAGAACCAATTAAAATTAATGTTTGGTGAAACAGTCACTCAATTCCTATACACTGTATCTGCTGTTGCAGAAATTATCCTTAACAAGATTCGCTCGGGACTCCAAAGCTTAAACTTGTGCAAGACCTCAGCCAGGCTGGGAATATACACAGGGGAGCCATTGCAGATTAAGGGTATAACTTCGGTTCTGGACTCCTATGAGAAGTAGTTGGTGTAGTTACCACTGATGGGAGTAAAAGGCTCGGGCCTATTGAAATGGTATGGATTGAGGAAGATTCACCCAGATTAGTTCAACATTATTTGATTAGAAAATGGCTACCTTGGTGAAGTCCTAATGAAATACCCAGGAGTGTTACAGGAAGGGCACGGAACTATCAAAGGGGCCAAAGTTACTGTCCATGTTGAATCAACTCTAGCCTCACATAATGTAACCTGTATGCCTCTGGGCTTTTTGATCTGTATCACTTTTGCTTGCTGTGATCTGCCTGTACCACTTGTAAACAAAGCTTTTCACTGTATTTCGATACACGTGACAATAAAATCAATCAATCGATCAGGAAGCAATTTTAAGATTTTGCAAGACCTGCCTAGTGCCAAAGTAGAGACAGAATCAGAAGGCTGGAGAGTGAAGGAATCCTCAAAACAGCGCTGTTTTCAGAATGGGCAGCACTAATTGTACCAATTGTGAAGTCTGATGGCTCATTTGTCTTTGTGGGGATTTTAAGCAAACAATAAGCTGTTTCTTGTAGCTGGATAAATACCCAATCCCTCACATAGAGGACTTATACATAAAGTTGGCTGTTTGGTGAGTGGGTGGGGAGGTGGGGGGGGAGGCAGGGGGGGGCGGGGTTTGCGGGGGACGCTGTCCTTTACGAAACCGGACATGAGACATACATACCTGCAATTGCAACTAGATGAGAAGTCCCATAAGTTCATAACAATTAATACCCATGAGGGTTTATATCAATATACAAGACTGCCATGTGGGCTATCATCAACCTGCACCCTTTTCCAGCAGACCATTGGAGAACATTTTCACAAGTGCTACTCCAGGCTGCCATTTATCTGGACATCATACTAATAACAGGGAAGACCAATAAACGGCACTTGGAGAACTTGGACATAGTGCTTAAACATTTCTCCCAGATGTGTGTATGTTTTAAAGGAAAAAACATGTATTCCAGGTAGTCCAAGTGACCTACTTGGGTTACAGAGTTGACAAAACCAGGACATAGCCATTGGAAGATGAAGTGAGGGCGGCCAAAGGAGTCTCAGCTCTCACGTCTGTACGGGAGCTTAGATCTTGCCTTGGATTAGGGAAATATTATGGGAAGTTCATACGTAACCTGGCCTCCATCTTGAAACCCCCCCCACCTGCTATTGAAAGAGGGTCAGCCTTGGACATGGTTGCGCAGCCAAGCCAAGAAGTAGCCTTTAGGGAAGTGAAAAAGCATTGACTGCTATCTAATGTGTTGGCTCACTACGATCCAAAGCGAGAGGTAATGCTGACATACAATGCCTACCTATATGGTATCGGGGTAGTATTTGCTCAATGGTGACCCAATGGAGAGGGATGCCCGATAGTACATGTTTCCCGGACTTTGGCAGATGCCAAACGCAAATACGCCCAGAAACAGAAGGAAGGTTTGACAAGCATTTTTGGGGTGAGGATGTTCTACCAGTACCTCTACACGTGGGAATTTGTCATAGTAACAGATCACAAACCCTTGCTACGGAAGGAAGACAAGGCAGCTCCACCCATAACTTCTAGCACACATTCTCAGTGTATACAAATACAAGTTAGAACACCATCCAGGAAGACCAGTGGCTAATGGGCATGCCTTGAGTTGCCTCCCACTGACAGATACTGCACTGGCGGTGCCTCCCCTGGAAGAGTCTATTTTGGTTTAAAGCTTTCAGTACACCCTCCTAGTCACTGTGGACATTGTCTGGCTGAGGACACAAAAAGATCCTATCCTAGCAAAACTAAAAAAACTAGTGGCATTTGGGGAAACAGAAGGGCCATCGCAACCAGATTGAAACCTTTTTGGACCTGGTGAGACCGGATCACTGTAGAGGACAACATATTACTGTGGGGAGCAGGGGTGATTGTACAGAATAGTGGTTGCCACCAGGTGCTGTCTGAACTCCACCAGGGTCATCCAAGGGGTTTCCAGGATGAAGATGCTAGCAAGAAGTCATGTCTAGTGGCTATGGTTGGATGTTGACAGAGCTGTGTTGGTGGGGCAGAGCCCAGAGCTCCAACATGGACAAAAATTGCCATCAGCCGCACCCCCATATTTGTGGAGATGGCTGGGTAAACCTTGGACTCGATTGCATATCAACTATGCTGGTCCTTTCAAGGGCCCAATGTTCCTGGTCATTGAGGATGCCCATTCAAAGTGTTTGGACATGCATAAAGGTTGTTTGGCAATCTCGGATGATGATTGAGAAGCTATGAGCATTGTACATGATAGATGGTCCCCTGGAAGTATTGGTCACGGTCAATGGGAGATTATTTTATAGATCAATGTATAGGTCAAAATGTCTTTGGTGTGACCACAATATCCTTTTGGTTGAAAACACCACTTATAAGACCATAAGGCCATAAGACATAGGAGTGGAAGTAAGGCCATTCGGCCCATCGAGTCCACTCCACCATTTAAATCATGGCTGATGGGCATTTCAACTCCACTTCCCTGCATTCTCCCCGTAGGCTTGGATTGCTTGTGAGATCAAGAAGGCATCTAACGTCCCAGCCTCCACTGCACTCTGTGGCAATGAATTCCACAAGCCCACCACTCTCTGGCTGAAGAAATGTCATCTCATTTCAATTTTAAATTTACCCCCTCTAATTCTAAGGCTGTGCCCACGGTTCCTAGTCTCCCCACTTAATGGAAACAACTTCCCAGCGTTCCACCTTTTCTAAGCCATACATTATCTTGTAAGTTTCTATAAGATCTCCCCTCAACCTTCTAAACTCTAATGAGTACAATCCCAGGATCCTTAGCCGTTCATCAAACGTTAAACCTACCATTCCAGGGATCATCCGTGTGAATCTGCGCTGGACACGCTCCAGGGCTAGTATGTCCTTCCTGACGTGTGGGGCCCAAAATTGGACACAGTATTCTAAATGGGGCCTAACTAGAAGCACATCACTGCTTTTATATTCCAACCCTCTTGAGATAAACGACAACATTACATTCGCTTTTTTAATCATGGACTCTACCTGCAAGTTAACTTTTAAAGAATCCTGGACCAACACTCCCAGATCCCTTTGTGTACTTCTGCTTTACGAATGTTCTCACCATTTAGAAAATAGTCCATGCCAGTATTCTTTTTTCCAAAGTGCAAAACCTTGCATTTGCTCACGTTGAATTTCATCAGCCATTTCCTGGACCACTCTCCTAAACTGTCTAAATCTTTCTGCAGCTTCCCCACCTCCTCAGTACTACCTGCCTGTCCACCTATCTTCGTATCATCGGCAAACTTCGCCGGAATGCCCCCAGTCCCTTCATCCAGTTCGTTAATATATAAGGTGAACAGCTGCGGCCCCAACACTGAACCCTGCAGGACACCACTCGTCACCGGTTGCCATTCCGATAAAGAGCCTTTTATTCCAACTCTCTGCCTTCTGTCAGACAGCCAATCCTCAGTCCAAGCCAGTAGCTCACCTCGAACACCATGGGCCCTCACCTTGCTCAGTAGACTCCGGTGAGGCACCGTATCAAAGGCCTTTTGGAAGTCTAGATAGATAACATCTACTGAATTTCCCTGGTCTAACATACCTGTTACCTCGTCAAAGAATTCTAACAGGTTTGTCAGGCACGACCTCCCCTTACTAAATCCATGCTGACTTGTTCTAATCTGACCATGCACTTCCAGGAATTTAGAAATCTCATCCTTGACAATGGATTCTAGAATTTTACCAACTACCGAGGTTAGACTAATTGGCCTATAATTTTCTATCTTTTGCCTTGATCCTTTCTTAAACAAGGGGGTTACAACAGCGATTTTCCAATCATCTGGGACTTTCCCTGACTCCAGTGACTTTTGAAAGATCACAACCAAAGCCTCTGCTATTTCCTCAGCTACCTCCCTCAGAACTCTAGGTTGTAGCCCATCGGGGACAGAGATTTATCAATTTTTAGACCTTTTAGCTTTTCTAGCACTTTCTCTTTTGTAATGCCTACCATACTCAACTCTGCCCCCGACTCTCCCTAATTGTTGGCATACTATTCATTTCTTCCACTGTGAAGACTGATGTAAAATACTTATTAAGTTCTTCAGCTATTTCCTTATCTCCCATCACTAGCCTTCCAGCATCAATTTGGAGCGGCCCAATGTCTACTTTTGCCTTTCTTTTGTTTCTTATGTATTGTAAGAAGCTTTTACTATCATTTCTAATATTACAAGCTGGCCTACCTTCATATTTGATCCTCTCCTTCCTTATTTTTCTCTTTGTTATCCTCTGTTTGTTTTTGTAGCCTTCCCAATCTTCTGATTTCCCAGTGCTCTTGGCCACTTTATAGGCTGTCTCTTTTTCTTTGATACATTTCCTGACTTCCTTTGTCAGCCATGGCTGTCTAATCCCACCCCGGATAATCTTTCTTTTCTTTGAGATGAACCTCTGTACTGTGTCCTCAATTACACCCAGAAACTCCTGCCATTGTTGCTCTACTGTCTTCCCCGCTAGGCTCTGCTATGTTGCTACTGTGTAGCTGAAGTTTTTGGCTATTCACAGAAAACATCTCCTTATGACATCCAGTCATTTGTCGCAACCAATGCAAAAGGATCAGTTATCTATGCTAAGTGCAGTTCACAAAAAATGTCATTCTTCAAAGCACTGAATACACCATGTGTGTGCATTAGATCTGATTCTAACATTGACGTCTTAGAGAAAGAATGTGAGTTAATTTAGACCACACATGACATTAGTCAATATTCTACTTGAGAGAAAATGTCCATCATACTTAAGTGATTGTAACAAAGTAAAATCTATCCAGATGGTGAATGAATCTTTGGATTTGGAGGACTAAATGCTGATGATGTATATGTCAGAAATACTTTGAGGGTCTGGAAGGGAAACCTTGCCTTATGAAAACTTCTGGTCCATGTTCTGCTTCTTTCTGAATCTAGTTGAATCTTACTATTTCTTGCCAAGGACCTCGACAATGAGTGAACTTACAGGGAAACAGAAAAATGAATAGGGTTTAATGCTACATGTATGATGTTACTGCTCAGGTGAAATGACATTGTTCTAATTACGGGCAGGTTTCTGTAATATGAGTAATTTCGTTCATTTTACATGTTGGCATTTATGACCATATCAGCATTTTGCGTTAATTCATTTTCCTCTCAAGACAAAGAGTTAGACAGCTCTCTGGGAGAGGTATGGCTATGTTTTTGTCTGGATCTAAAAGGGATCAGGAATGTCACCAACAATCTGGCTTATGGTTAAGTACATAGTCTGGAAATTACGTGGTTTTACATTAGATGCACTAGCAATTTTCCAGCTCAATACCTGAATCTAGCCCTGTCTCAATAACAATTTGAACAGGTTGCTGAGATCCTTATTTGCAGACGTTCTTTGAAACTGTTAGTGCAACTCTATTAATTTGAAGCCAACAAATCAGCTTGTAAAATCTTGTTGAATGTTAGCTTTTAAAGGCCTGAAGATGGCAGTATTGAAAGGAAATGTCCAAGAATCTCAAGAATTGTTTTCATGTCAATAAACCTAACCATAACTAACTTGATTTCTGCTGGAAAATCCTGGTCATAAATTGATGGAATTATAACTTGAGAATTACCTGTCTAAATGCCAAGGCAATGTTTAAAATTCCTGAGATCCGTCAAAGGATCATCTGATAAATATCCAAGTCCCATGTTTTAGTTCAATGTGATCTTCAATGGTCCAGTAGACCTTACTAGTCCATCTTCTCCAAATGTTTATTCTTCTTACTCAGAGATTCTTTTGCAGGTTAGGGAAAATAATTGTTACCAGAATCACATTCCTCCCCTCATATCTCAATACCAGTAGACTCAAGGGAGATTTATTGACATGGTAAGCATTTGCAAAGTTTGTAGTATTAAACCCTGATTTTTCATTGTTTTCCTACAAGTTCACTTGTTGTTTAAGTTTTTTACATTGTAATTGACTCCCCTCTCTAACCTAATCTTTTACTGCTAATGCATTCACAATGCAAAGGAGCAAATATTGCAGAAACATGTTCTTGAACTACAGTACAATTTGAGAAAGACTGATGTCTTTTAGAAAGAGATTATGATTCTTAATGACGACTTAAAGGATCTTGTGGCAAGATTTCATGTTTAGGACTTCAACCGTACCTAAAATCAACTTAAACTAGACACTACTTAGGGTTTATAAAATCATGAGAGGCTTGGATAAGGTAAATAATCAAGGTCTTCTTTCCATGGCAGGGTTATACAAATGTAGGTTTAAGGCAAGAGGGGAAAGATTTAAAAAGGACTTGAAAGGCAGCCTTTTGCATGAGGAGGTGGTGGAGGCTGGCACCATTACAACATCTAAAAGGCATCTGGATGGGTATATAAATAGGTGGACAGATATGGGTCAAAATCTGGCAAATCGGACTAGATTTACTTAGGACGTCTTTGGCATGGACAAGTTGGATGAAGTGGTATGTTTCCGTGCAGTACAGCTCTATTACTCTATGAATCTCTATTATACTAAATGTCCCCAGGATTCCTAAGTCAATAAGTCTGGCAGCAGTAAGGCCAGGTGCTTTTCTAACAGGGCACAAAGTATGCTTTGTGGGGTCTTTTGTTGAAATTTACTTGAGGCTATATTTGAATATTGAGGAAACATTTTGGTTTGCTGAGTCTCTTTTCTCACACTCAGTAACTCAATTGGCAATGTGGCCATATGGTAACAATGCCTTCAGTTTTTTTTTGTTATAATATCAGGTAGTTGGGCTCTCACAGAAACAGCATTGGAAAAGAATCAATCTCCTCAATAACTATCAATCCTTTGTTAAACTTAATGCTTTCCTAGTGTAATAAAATGTGAGGCTGGATGAACACAGCAGGCCCAACAGCATCTCAGGAGCACAAAAGCTGATGTTTCGGGCCTAGACCCTTCATCAGAGAGGGGGATGGTGTGAGGATTTCTGGAATAAATAGGGAGAGAGGGGGAGGCGAACCGAAGATGGAGAGAAAAGAAGATAGGTGGAGAGGAGAGTATAGGTGGGGAGGTAGGGAGGGGATAGATCAGTCCAGGGAAGACAGACAGGTCAAGGAGGTGGGATGAGGTTAGTAGGTAGGAGATGGAGGTGCGGCTTGGGGTGGGAGGAAGGGATGGGTGAGAAGAAGAACAGGTTAGGGAGGCAGAGACAGGTTGGACTGGTTTTGGGATGCAGTGGGTGAAGGGAAAGAGCTGGGCTGGTTGTGTGGTGCAGTGGGGGGAGGGGACGAACTGAGCTGGTTTTGGGATGCGGTGGGGGGAAGGGGAGATTTTGAAGCTGGTGAAGTCCACATTGATACCATTGGGCTGCAGGGTTCCCAAGCGGAATATGAGTTGCTGTTCCTGCAACCTTCGGGTGGCATCATTGTGGCACTGCAGGAGGCCCATGATGGACGTGTCATCTAAAGAATGGGAGGGGAGGTGGAAATGGTTTGCGAATGGGAGGTGCAGTTGTTTATTGCGAACCGAGCGGAGGTGTTCTGCAAAGCGGTCCCCAAGCCTCCGCTTGGTTTCCCCAATGTAGAAGAAGCCACACCGGGTACAGTGGATGCAGTATACCACATTGGCAGATGTGCAGGTGAACCTCTGCTTAATGTGGAAAGTCATCTTGGGGCCTGGGATAGGGGTGAGGGAGGAGGTGTAGGGGCAAGTGTAGCATTTCCTGCGCTTGGAGGGGAAGGGTGTGGTGGGGTTGGAGGGCAGTGTGGAGCGAACAAGGGAGTCACGGAGAGAGTGGTCTCTCTGGAAAGCAGACAGGGGTGGGGATGGAAAAATGTCTTGGGTGGTCGGGTCGGATTGTAGATGGCAGAAGTGTCGGAGGATGATGCGTTGTATCCGGAGGTTGGGGGTTCCTAGTGTGTTGTGGTTTTAATTTCTCAGACACCACAGTTTTTAAATTAGTGCAAGACAACAGGCACACATTAGCAACAAAAGTTCTTTCAAAATATTTTTGAAAGGCACACATTCCAACACCAAAAAAAAATACACTAAACATACCTCCCATGGTTTGGTGAAGTCAAAGCAAACATGTTTCTATTTGTTCAGCTCTGATTAAGAGTCATCTAGACTTGAAATGTTAGCTTGCTCTCTCTCCATGAATATTACCTGACCCTTTGTGATTTCCAGCATCTTTTGTTTTCAGTACAGATTCCAACATCTGCAATAATTTGCTCCTACTATGTTTCTATTACCTATGCATAAAGCAGTAAGATTTTAACTAGGCATTTGCTCCACAGTTTTCTGCATCTCAGTGGTTAGCACTACAGCCTCACAGCGCCAGGGACCTGGGTTCGATTCCAGCCTCGGGTGACTGTCTGTGTGGAGTTTACACATTCTCCCTGGGTCTGCATGGGTTTCCTCCGGGAGCTCCGGTTTCCTCCTACAGTCCAAAGATGTGCAGGCTAGGTGGATTGACCATGCTAAATTGCCCATAGTGTTCAGGGGTGTGTGGGTTATAGGGGACAGGTTGGGGTGGGATGCTTCAAGGGGCAGTGTGGACATGTTGGGCCAAAGGGCCCGTTTCCACACTGTAGGGAATCTAATCTAATCAAAATCTCAGTTTCAAATTTAAATTTAAGAATCAGTAGCCTTCATTGCAAGAGTATCAGAACGTTTTCCCAATATTGTAGCTCATGCACAAATAGTGTTAAGCCAGAGATTCCCGATACATGGAATTCATCACCAGGGTGATTTTAATTTTTTCTGGTTCCTGGTTAGCTGAGTATTCCTTTGTTGACAAGTTTTAAACACCCTGTCCTTTACAGCTTCCCTCTTTCTCCAACTTTCCCCAACCCCAGAGCATCTCTCAACTCATCTTCTGGAATGTTTAGACGAGCAATTTTGCACTGAGCCTGCCCATTCTACTGATGAGAATGATTGATTGAATTTTCCTTTCACGTTTTAGGGATTTTGGGCAAACTTACCTGCTGCCCTCATGTATTTTGAGTGCTAGTCTCCAGGCGTTCAGAATTTGCAACTTCCTTTCAATAGGGCTTCACATTCCATGATGTCCAAGTTATATGGGGTTATTACCAGGAAAAATTAGTGGCAGGTCATCTCCACTGCTCCATTTTGCCTTGAATTAAGGATGACTGTTTAATACCAATCCATCTTAAAGAAATTTTTATACATTAATTGGTGATGTAAGTTGACATACATAACACAAAGAAATCACAGTGTGAAAGCAGGCCATTCGGTCCATTGATTCCACACCACCCTCTGAAGAGTATGCCACCCAGACCTATGCGCAACCCCACCCCACCCCACCCTCACCCTGGAACCCTACATTTCATGTGGCTAACCCATCTAGCCTGCACATCCCTAGACACGGTGGGCAATTTAGCACGGCCAATCCACCTAACCTACACATCTCACCTGCAAACTTCCACAATAATTAGGGCAATGCGATTTGCTACCTTCTTCTTTTCTTCTCAAAATCCTAACAACATGATGAGCCAATAACATTGGAGGGACACAGTACAGGAAACAAATGGAGAAAAAGCACAAAATAGCATGTCAGGCAGCATCTGTTGAAATAGAAATGCAGTTAATTTTTCAACCCTAAGACCATTCATAAGACCTATCAACAAAATCCTTTCAGATGCCCAGATGAGCAACCCATTTTGTGACAGGCTAAAAAAACTCTGTGCTTCTGAAGAAGAAAAAGGTCAAGCTCGCAGATTTACACGTTCAATAGACTTTCTGCCCTTTTTCATTTGAAAACTGTATTAAAATTCCAATGTTGGTAAATATCTTCATTATTTTTGTGTCCTTCTGTATAAGAATTTTTTTTACAGCAAGTTGATGCTTTAATAAGGATATACATCAGGGTCAGCATCACTGTCAGATTATCTTAATGCATTGGAACAGTTTTTAATACTAATCTTAACCTAAGATTGATCTCTTAAATAAGATGATATTTTTCTCTTTACTGTTCATTTATGTGACTTTTTAAACAAATGAGCCATGTTTCCCCAAATTGAATTTCTGTTCAGACAGAAGAAAAGCCAAACTGAGATTAAATTGGAATTGAATAACCTGCCCTTTGTTTCTGGTAAGTATAGACACTGTACACAGGGACAGCACCTCAGTGGTTAACACTGCTGTCTCAGAGCACCAGGGTTCTGGGTCCAATGTTAGCCATGGTGACTTTCTGCATGGAGTATGCATTTTCTCCCAATCTCTGTGGGCTTTCTGTCAGGTGCTTTGTTTTCTCCCAGAGTCCTAAGATGTGCAGGTTAGTTGGATTGACAATGGGAAATGCGGGGTTATGAGGATAAGGGAGAGGTCTGAGTTTGCGTGGGATGGTCTTCAGAGGGACAGTGCAGAATTGATGGGCTGAATGGCTCCTTTCCACATTCTGGGGATTCTGTGATTTTATTTATTCACTTCTTCAGGTGCGGTCAAGTTGCTGTGGCAGTGAAGCACTGATTGGGCAGCAGGGTGAGGCACAGTGATGCCAGAAGCATCTTATCCATGAGCTGGCAGCAATTCAGGAAGAAACTTCATCCCTATGCCTCAGGGCACACACTCGTACAAACTGAGAAAGTTCCCAATCAATGCAATTGCACTGTTTCAACAACTAGCATTGAACTTTTTCCTAATTTCTCTATTAATGATCATATTAAAATAATTCCTTAATCGACAAATGCTGAGCACAGGAAGGTGGTCCTCCCTATTACGTCTGTCCTATATTGACATTCAAGCTCAGATTGGATGATTCAAAAAAACTACTTGTGAATGGATCTGTGGGAACTAATTAGGACTATACTCTTGCCTGGAGGTAGACACCGTGCAAATTAGTAGGGATAAATAATCGTTTGAGGAGCATGGGAGTGGGACTAAGACACTGAGTCCAAGTGTGTATGTTTTTGTCATGCAGCTAAACCATGTCTGATCTGTATCTCCCATCCATTCACTCAGCTGTGCTTCATATCTTTTAGAATCCTTATCAAGCTTCTTCTGATCTCAGCCTTCTACGTGTCAATTAAGCAGGTATCCAAAATCTTTCACAGAAGCAAGTTGCAGATTTCTGCTGACGTATTCACGGAATTTACTCGTAAGTAGCCTCGATCTAATTTTAAGATTGTGCTGCCTTGTTTTGGGTTTCTGCTGCCAGAGGAGATATTCTCTGAATATCAACAAAAGAATTGGAGAGAGAGACAGCAAGGTCGATGACTGAATTGTGGCAGTGTGGGAGTTTGGGAACAGTGGAGTTTAAGACCTAGGCAGCTGAAAACATGCTGTCCTGTGGTAGAATGACTAATGTAGGGAATTATCAAGAAGTCAAAATTGGGGGAGTGTAGAGCTCTTGAGAAAATTTCAGGGATAGGAAGGGATGAAGCCTTAACCAAATTTTAAACAAGGTTGAGAATTTTAGAATAGTAGTGTTGCAAAGCTTGGAACCAATGTAGAATAGTAAGCACAGAATGTTGCATAGTGAAACACAAGAAATAAGGTTTTGCATGAGCTCAAGTTTATGGAGAGTGGAAAATGAAAGATATCCAAAAGAGCATTGGTTAATGAACATTGAACAAGCATTAAACTACTTGGTTTTCCAAGCCTGTTCTGCTTTTAATCTCCACTCTACATTCCTGCAGATCCTCGGTAATCTTTCATCTTCTTGGTAATCAAGAATCTGTCTAGCTCAGCACATAAAATATCTATAGATTCTGCATCCATTACCTTTTGTGGAAAGGCATTCCAAGAGTTACATCTCTGTGAGAGAAAAACAAAAGCTCCCTCATTTCAATCTGTAATGGGTAACCCCTTATTTTTAAACTATGACCCCTAGTTCTAGTGAAGTTGTTTCCTCCACAAGAGGAAACATCCTTTCAACATCCATCTGGTCAATCCCCTCAGAGTGTTATTTGTTTCAATTACATCATTTCTGGCTCTTCTAAATTCCAGAGGTTACAGACATAACCTGTCTAGCCTTTCCTCCTAACTAAGGCAATCCATTCTTCCCAGATGGTAGTCTAGCAAACTGTCTCTGAATTGCTTCCAATGTATTAACATTGTTATGGATCCAATGGGCAAGTTTAGACCTAACAAAGAGTGGAGGATGACAACAGAAGGTGAAATGAAGTAGATGGGGCTCAGATAATGTTAGAGAAGTGAAATTAGTTTTTGGTCATTGCGTGTTGTGTGGTCAAACATTTACCTTGGGGTGGGGGGGAATGATTCAAATACAATACCAAGGTTGTGAACAAGCTGGCTCAGCTTTAGAGAATTTCCAGAGAGAAGGATAGGGTCAGTGGCTGGGAAAAAGTTTATGGAAGGGACCTATGACAATTGTTTTGGACAACCTATGCTTAGAAGCAAATTTTGGCTCCTACGTCATTGGATTCTGGATGAACAGTCTGACAATTTAAAAATAAGAGAATGTTTAAGAGAGGCCGTGGTTAGGTGGAGCAGGGTGTCACCATCATGTATGTGAGATGTGACATGTTTTTGGATGATGTCGCTGAGGTGCGGGATTATAGATGAAAAATAGAAGTCCAAGAGTCATTCCTTGGGCAATGCCAGAGGTCATGGTGTGGGAATTGATGGTAGGGTCTTGGGTAGTGTTGTAGAACAGAGGGACCTAGGGGTACAGGCACATAATTCTTCAAAGTTTACATCACACATAGACAGGATGGTTAAAAAGGTGTTTGGCACGCTTGCCTTAATTGCTCAGTCCTTTGAACATAGGAAGGGGATATTATGCTGAGATTGCACAGGACATTAGTGAGGCCTGAGCTGGAACTCTGTCTAGTTATAGGTAGGATATTATCAAGCTGGAGAGGGTTCAGAAGAGACTTACCAGGATGTTTCTGGGTATAGAAGGTTTGAGTTATTAGGAACGGCTGGATAGGCTGGGACTTTTTTTTTAGTGGCGTGTAGGAGGTCAAGACATAACCCAGTAGAAGTTTATAAACTAGTGAGAGGTATAGATAGAGTTGATGGTAGTTGTCTTTTCCCTAAGATGGGGAATTTCAAGACTAGGAGAAACATTTTTAAGCTCAGAGGAGAGAGATTGAAGAAAGACATGAGGCAATATTTTTTACACAGAGGGTTGTTCACGTGTTGATTGACCTTCCTGATGAAGTCGCGGATGCGGATACAATTACAACGTCTATAAGACATTTGGATGGATAGGCGAATAGGAAAGGTTTGAAGGGATATGGTCCAGGAGCAGGCAGGTGGGACAAGTTTAGTTTGAGATTATGATTGGTGTGGACTGGTTGGACGGACGTCTTTGTTTCTATGCTGTAGGACTCTATGACTGAAAGAGCAACTGCTGCAGGTGATTTGCTGACTACATCTGGAGAAATTAAAATGGATCCAGACGAGTGCATGCCCACCTGACAGAAGCGATGCAAAAATGGTGTCATAAGCAAAAGGCCACACATGGGCTGTAAAGAATGAGAAAGAATGGTTTCCCATAATCTCAGTGGCGTGGGTATAATTTCTGACTTTGAAAGCTGTTTTAGTATTACGGCAGGAGTTTGAAAGCAGATTGAAGGGTTTAACCATGGATATTTAGCAAAGATGAGTTAGATCTGAGGGGTAATAACATATTCAAGGACTGTAGTTTGCAAGTACAGAGTGTTCAAGGTATCAGATTTTTAAAGTGGAATGTAAGTAGCAGATTTAAGGGTGACAGAGCAATAGCTGAAGGAACTGAACCATAAACAATACCATTTAACATGGGGATGCCATTTGGATGGTCAGCATTTCAGTGGGAGTAAGTTTGGCTGAGCAGGATGTAAGTATCTGAGAAGCTAAGCTCTAGGACAGCATAGCAAGCTGGGAGAGAAAATAGAGGGAAATTCTTGTTTATGGCTAGCGCATGTTATTTCAGCATAAGACATAGCAGCAATAGTAGACCATTCAGTCCATCCAGTCAGCTCTGCCATTCAACAATTGATCTGATAATCCTCAATTTCACTATCCTGCCTTTTCCCTGTAATTCTTGTGTGCCTTACCGATTAAAATTCTGTCTATCACAGCTTTGCATATACTTAACGACCCAAGCTCTACAGTCCCACTGTGGTAAAGAATTCCACAGATTCACTACCCTCTGAAAGAAGGAATTCATCCTCTTCTGTCTTAAATGTGCAATCCCTTATTTTGAATTATGTCCTCTGGTCCTAGGCTGTCCCACAAGGGGGCACTGCCTCTTCATTTCTACCCTGTCAAGGCCGAAGAACACCAATGAGTACAAGCCCAAGTATTCAATGTCTCCTCATAAGAAAATGCATCTACACCCGGAACCAAACTAGTGAGCTTTCTTAGGACTGCTTAATATGTCAGAATAAATTTCCGTAAATAGGAGGCCAAAGCTGTTCATGGTTTTATAGGTGTAGTGCAAGTAACACGGAGTTTGCGCATTCTCCCTGTGTCTGTGTGGGTTTCCTCCAGGTACACCAATTTCCTCCCACAGTCCAAAGATGCGCAGGCTGGGTGGATTGGCCATGCTAAATTGTCCGTAGTATTCAGGGGTGTGTGGGTTATAGAGGGATGGGACTGGGTGCGATTCTCCAAAAGGTGGTGTGGACTTGTTGGGCCGCAGGGCCTGTTTCCACACTGTAGGGAATCTAATCTAATCTAATTTTAAAACACATTGTATACATTTCGCAAGTCTCCTTTACTTTTTATACTCCATTCTCTGCTGAACTTGTATGTTAGCTTCAAATACCTCTGTGCTGCATATTTCTGCAGTCTTTCTCTGATTAAATACTGTACAACACCTCTGTTCTTCCTGCCAAAGTGAATAACCTCTTTGTGTCATCTTCACCACTTGCCTTCCCACTTATTTTTGAGTCAGCTGCAAATTTGGCAATAGTATATTCACTTCCCTCATCCAAGTTATTAAGACATATTGCAAATAATTGCTGTACAAGAACTGCTCTCTGAGGGACCATTAATTATAGATTGCCTTTCAGAAAATATCTGCATTTCCCAACCCTTTGTATTGTGTTAGTTAGCCATGTAAAAACAAATGCTACAAAAACAGGCAGAGGCTAGGAATCCAGAAGCAAGTAACTCACCTCCTGACTCCGTAAAGCCTCTCCACCATCTACAAGGCACAAATCAGGAGTGTGATGGAATACTCACCGCTTAACTGGATGAGAGCAGTTCCAACAACATTCAAGTAACTGGACCCTATCCAAGATAGAACAGCCTGCTTGATTGGTACCACATCCACAAACACTTCCTGATGTTCTGGAGAAACAGTGTGTGCCATCTATCATGTCTTGATGACATGTCCATCATGGGCCTCCTGCACTGCCACAATGATGCCACCCGAAGGTTGCAGGAACAGCAACTCATATTCCGCCTGGGAACCCTGCAGCCATATGGTATCAATGTGGACTTCACCAGTTTCAAAATCTCCCCTTCCCCCACTGCATCCCTAAACCAGCCCAGTTCATCCCCTCCCCCCACTGCACCACACAACCAGCCCAGCTCTTCCCCCCCACCCACTGCATCCCAAAACCAGTCCAACCTGTCTCTGCCTCCCTAACCGGTTCTTCCTCTCACCCATCCCTTCCTCCCACCCCAAGCCGCACCCCCAGCTACCTACTAACCTCATCCCACCTCCTTGACCTGTCCGTCTTCCCTGGACTGACCTATCCCCTCCCTACCTCCCCACCTACACCCTCTCCACCTATCTTCTTTACTCTCCATCTTCGGTCCGCCTCCCCCTCTCTCCCTATTTATTCCAGTTCCCTCCCCCCATCCCCCTCTCTGATGAAGGGTCTAGGCCCGAAACGTCAGCTTTTGTGCTCCTGAGATGCTGCTTGGCCTGCTGTGTTCATCCAGCCTCACATTTTATTATCTTGGATTCTCCAGCATCTGCAGTTCCCATTATCTCTGTGCCATCTATCAGATGCATTTTGGAAATTCACCAAGGCCTCTCCAACAGCAACTTTTAAACCTACAACCACTACCAGCTAGAATGACAAGTGCAGCGGATACGTGAAAACTCCGCCACATTAAAGCTCTTCTTCAAGCCACTCACTGCTGTTACTTAGAAATATATCTAAAATTCCTTCAGTGTGACTGGGACAAAATCCTGACAGCTTACCAGCACATTCCCAAGGGCAACTAGGGATGGGCAAAGAAACTGACTTAGCCAGTGATGTTCACATCCTGTGAATAAATTTAAAGAAAGGCCAATCTTCAATCCAGACTAAATATTACTTCCCACACCAGGGGCTCTTCTTAAATATGCTTTAATGCCAGTAATTTGTCAGGCATGATTTCCCCCTCATGAAGCTATGCTAACTCTCCTTGACCATATTACTTCTAATTATGCTGCTATTACATCTTTTAAAACACTTTACCAATTACAGATTTTTAAGCTAACTTGTACATATTTACACTTCTTCATTTCCTTTACGAATAAGAATGTTAAATTAGCAGTTTTCAATTCTAGGATTTATCCAGAATCCAAGGATTCTTGGAAGGTAACTATCAGTGCATCCACTCCATTGTTACTACTTGTTTTAAAATCTAAGGGTTCAACTAATCCACTCCATGGGAGTTAATGGCCTTTAGCACCCATTAGTTTCCCTAGTATCTTTTTTGTCTATTGATAGTTATTGTATCTATTTCCTCTTCTCCTTTCCTCTTGGTTATTTAGCATTTTTGGAATACTTTTAGCATCTTCTATCATGAAGATTGATGAATATATATTAGAGACACTACTTCTTCAATTATTTTGTGTATCTCAATGTGCAAAGGGCTTTAGCATTAATAGTTGTCTTCATCAGACAGTTACATAGCATTAGGAATTATCAACCATTACAATTATAATGCTCAATGAAATCTATATGGCTATATGGAAATTGTATCTGGAGAAACTGTTGACTGTCTAATCTTAGTTGCCATGAATACAACTTCTGGTTTTGGGAGGATTAAGAGGATCATATTAATGTTGTAGATTTCATTTTATTGAAATTGGCTTACATTTCACTTCTCCAGAAATAAGCTTCTGGTATGATTATTTTCAGGCCCTACATCTGGCATGGGAAGGGGTCATAATTAGGTGTAAATGCGAGAATAGGTAACCATGTTACAAAATTAAGTTAGGATTTTCAGTTATATATGCTTAATTAAGAAGCTTTCAAAAAGTAATTGACATGAGGAAGCAAAATATAAGTTATTTTCATGAAACGTTCGATGATTCAGTGGAGTTGAAACAGCTGGCCCAGATGATTGGCATTATGAACAGCTGTGACTATGGTAACAAACAAATACCAACAATTAAACCATTGAACATTAGATTAAAGACAAGGGGTGATATTCAGGGGAATTATGGAGTGATCATAGGAAACGTGACAGAATGAGGTAATAAAAGCAGTCCTGAGGATATTATAAATCAAGGTTTGTACACAGCAATGGAATGTGAAAGATAACGATCAATTTTTACTCCATATTTTAAACAAAAAAACTTGATGCACCTTTGAACATTTTACATTAGGAAACTTTACCAGACAATTAAACCTGTCAATTCAACACCTGGGTCCACCCTGAAGAAAAGAAATGAAGGATAAAGTTGGGAATGTTTCCAATTGCAATAGGCTTTGGAGAGAAACTACCAGGGTGAACCTTGATCTGATTCTCTTGTTGTAACAGAGGTTTCAAGAAAAAAAGCAAAGCACTGTTTAAAAAAAAAGACAAAGAAGAGAAAAAGAAGAGCTTGGTACACGTCAGTTGTCCTACATGATCTAGACTTGGTGTTAGTACTAGTCATGGTTGTAGGTTTTGCTGTATAATAATAGTTATATTGATCTGAATGTTATGTTAAATCAATCAAGATCAATATAACTGCCGTGATGATTGTGGCCAACATTGATTGTTTAATTACATTGGTTATCAACAATATTGTCTGCAAATTGGCAGCTTAAAAACTAATAGATAGGATTCTTGTGGCACTGTCCCTCCCTCTGGGCTAGAGATTTGGGTTCAAACCACATCTGCCACAGGGGTGTGCTATGACAAGTCCAAACAACGTGATTTAAAATAATTATAAGCTCACAAATGGAGCGTTGTAAGGAGGAGTGTGGAGGATTGATGAAATATTAGAGCATCAAGGCAATGTCAAAGAAAGCACACATACTTGCAGGCTTCAGCTCTGATGAAGAGTCATTTGGACTTGAAACATTAACTTGCTGTCTCTCCGTGGATGCTGCCTGTCCCATTGTGATCTTCAGCATTTGTTGTTTTAAGTACCAATTCCAGCATCTGCAGTAATTTACTCCTACACATTAGCAGGATATGTTGCTGGTGTGCAAATACCAGTGCCACATTAGTGAAGTGGAATCCATAGAACTCATGAACTAGTGGGATTAATGTAAAGTAGTCTATAGAGTGAGTGCATTCAATGACACCTGGGCTTGGGGAAGGCCAGCAATCTGAGAAAATGCAACAGGTTTACCCTGCTACGTCCCCCTGGTTATTTGCAAGCACCAAATGCCCATGGACTGGCATTGCTAATATTCCCTGTGGCTGCTTGGAACAGTCAGTAACAAAGAAAGTGAGGACCACACAGACCTTAACAACAACAACGAATGTTGTGCCAACTGTGGCAATGGTTGGCAGATCCTACCATGGGATAACTCGGTAATAGCATCCTGACAGAAGCCCAGCTTCTTATACACCATTGCTCAGAGAATTGCATCTATATGCTATACCATGGTGTGAAGCTGGATGAACACAGCAGGCCAAGCAGCATCAGAGGAGCTGGAAAGTTTGACGTCTCGGGTCGAGACGCTTCTTCAGAAATGGGGGAGGGGAAGGGGATTCTGAAATAAATAGGGAGGCGGATAGAAGATGGATAAAGGAGAAGATAGGGTGAGAGGAGACAGACAGGTTAAAGAGGCGGGGTTAGAACCAGTGAAGGTGAATGTAGGTGGGGTGTTAGGGAGGGGATAGGTCAGTCCAGGGAGGATGGACAGGTCAAGGGGGTGGGATGAGGGTAGTGGGTAGGAGATGGGGGTGGGGCTTGAAATGGGAGGAATGGTTAGGGAGGCGGGGACTAGCTGGGCTGGTTTTGCAATGCGGTCGGGGGAGGGGAGATTTTGAAGTTTGTGAAGTCCGCATTGATGCCTTTTGGGCTGCAATGTTCCCAAGTGAAATATGAGATGCTGTTCCTGCATCTTTCAGGTGGCGTCATTGTGGCAATGCAGGAGGCCCAGGATGGACATGTCGTCCAAGGAGTTGGGGTGGGGGGTGCAGAGTTGAAATGGTTCGTGACTGGAAGGTAGTTGTTTGTTGCGAACTGAGAGTAGGTGTTCCACAAAGTGGCCCCCAGGCCTCAGCTTGATTTCCCCGATGTACAGGAGGCCACAATGGGAACATCGGATACAGTATCACATTAACAGATGTGCAGGTGAACAGAATCTTCTTAGGGCCTGGGATGGGGGGTGAGGGGCGGGAGGTATAGGGGCAGGTGTAGCACTTGCTTCGGTTGCAGGAAAAAGTGCCGGGGATGGTGGGGCTGTGTAGCTTCGGAAGAGGGATTGTTCCACGTGTCCTACAAAGAGGCAGGCATAGCTTGGGCCCATGCAGGTACCCATGGCCACCCTCTTTCTATCTGTAGGAAGTGGGAGAAATTAAAGGAGAAGTTGTTGAGGGTGAAGACGAGTTTGGATAAGCGGATGAAGGTGTCAATGGAGGGGGAGTGGTCGGGCCTGTGGGACAAGAAGTGAAGGGCCTTTAGGTCATCTGCATCGGGAATGCAGGTGTATAGGGACTGGACATCCATAGTAAAAATGAGGTGTTGGGAACCGGGGAATTGGAAGTTCTGGAGGAGGTTGAGGGCATGGGTGGTGTCATGGATGTAGGTAGGGAGTTCCTGGACCTAGGGGGAGAAAATGGAGTGCAGATAGGTGGAGATAGGTTCGGTGGGGCAGGAGCAGGCAGGGACAATGGGTCAACCAGGGCAGTCAGGTTTGTGGATTTTGGGAAGGAGATAGAAGCGGGCGGTGCGGGGTTGGGGAACGATAAGGTCAGAGGCTGTGGGTGGGAGGCCACTGTGGTGATGAGGTTGTGGATGGTTTGGGAGATGATGATTTGGTGCTTGGGGATGGGGGTCAAGATCCAGGGGGTGGTAGGAGGTGGTGTCGGAGAGTTGGTGTCTGGCCTCAGCGATGTAGAGGTCAGTGCGCCATACTACAACTGCGCCTCCCTCGTCTGCAGGTTATATGGTGAGATTGGGATTGGAGTGGAGTGCTGCACGTTCTGCGGGGGAGAGGTTGGAGTGGGTGAGAGGGGTGGAGAGGTTGAGACGATCAATGTCTCGACGACAATTAGAGATGAAGAGGTCGAGGGAGGGTAGGAGGCCTTGAGGTGTTGTCCAGGAGGAGGGGTTGCGTAGGCTCCAGCACTGGCAGTTCCTACTATCTCTGCATCTATATGCTCCTGGGTCTGTAAACTTTATTGGAAGAGTAAGAACTTTCTAGATGGGCTGCCCAAAACTCCAGCTTTATGTGCTCTTTCGTTGTGATTATTCCCCTGTCCACATGCTCGAGGTGCCTAAATAATGCAAATATATTGGTAGAAATCCCTTAACTACCCAGAATACTTTGGCACCATAAGCATTTTTATAGTATTCACACAACTAAACTTTACAATACAATGAAAGCAAATATCTCACAATTGTCCCATAAGTTTTACTAAGGTTCCTTTAACACCACCCCAACTTGCACCAATTTCGATTTGTTGAACAGTTGAAGGTAAGGCAGAGGTGGAAGGTAGAGCTGAAAATGATTCCAAATTTCAGATAATGTTATTTGACCTTGCTTTGTAAATCTTCATTTCACCCTTGCCATTTTGAAGGGCTTGAGTGTAGGCTACATAAATTGCAAAATGTCCAGCTAAATTAGATTTCCGATAGCCTGTTGTCCCTGTTTGCAGATAAGACTTTTATGTTGTTACCAGCCTAATGATGAGGCAGTGGCAAGTTGAAAATGTTTCCCAGTGTGTTCCAGAATCTCCGCAGGATTTGATTGGTTTCCTATGCTTTTGCTCAACATGAAGGTTGAGTAAAGAATATTGGCTAACTAATAATTCAACACATAAGAATGCTCTCAGTGTGCTCTACTGGTTTTCTAACTTTGCTGTAAAGATTCAGTTTCTGTCTCTCACATTGATGACCCAGCACCAAAAAAAGGCTGAGAAAATTCATATAAAACAGCTGACAGGAAATTATTTCAGAGAGTAGTGAAGTAATTGTGGTGTAGCTTATGCAGTTTAAGGGTGGAAGTGTTGAAAAGCATAGCAAAAAATATGATCGTGAGCGTGGGAGGGAATGGAATATTGCTGCTTCTTTGTAGACACACCAGTTTATTTTCCATTGCGTAATGATTAGTAATGAGTAACACTGGGCTGAATTTTACCAAAAATTGGCTGACTGTCAAATTTGGGGAATTTCATCGAGGATTTCATCCGTACGCTCTGGCATGTTGTGCTACACAATTCTCCGCTGGTCACCTCATTATATATCCACCATGATTCTATTGTGCATTCAGCAATGGTCTCCTGGGTTTCCACTAGTGCAGTTGTGCACCAGGTCAGTTGTCAGTCTGGAGCTAACCTTTACAATTTCCATTTGTGAAAAATTGCCTCAGATGGTGAAGAAAGAGAACAAAAACAGAAGTTGCTGGGAAAGCTCAGCAGGTCTGGCAGCATCTGTGAAGAAAAAAATCAGTTAACGTTTCGAGTCCAGTGACCCTTCCTCAGAAGAGAGGGCTGAGGAAGTATCACTGGACCCGAAATGTTAACACTGTTTTTTCCTTCACCGATGCCACCAGTCCTGCTGAGCTTTTCCTACAACTTCTGTTTTTGTTCCTGATTTGCAACATCCACAATTCTTTTGGTTTTTATTTTGTAAAGAACGAGAAGTTAGCTTCTTGCTCCAGTACAGCAGATACGGGTCTGCCAGAGGAGACCATGGAACTAGAACCTATCACCTGAGTCAGTGCAGTGTCTATGGTCCGGAGAAATGCCCAGCAATGACCTCCTATGCGCTGCAAGGGCAAATGCCACCATTTTCTCTTTGTTACTTCACACTTCCCCTTACTCTACCACTGCACCCACAACTTGCTAAGGTTCATGGTCGACCATTCTCAGCGTGGCCAGCAATGTCTTCCCTCACTCACGCTCAGCCCCCCAGTGTGACACTGACAAACTGACATGAACTTGGAGCAGCGTACCATTGCTGATCCTGGAATGTGAATGTCTGACCGCCCTCAAAGACAGGTCAGCAGCTGTAAATTTGCCTGGTAACAGCATTACAGCAAAAGGTGTCGGTAGGCTCCAAATTATAGTATTGAAATCAAAGACCTGATGGTAAGTGGGTGAGAGATGATGTGGTGAGGTTGGTGCCTGCTCAGTGTCAGTGTCAATCTCCATGGATGGGGGGTAAATGGGATGTAGGCAGTCACTGTCCATGGAGCATAACCTGAGATGTTAGCGACTGCTGTCCAAGATGGTCTGGAAACGTAAGCAGCAAACTGGAGCCCCGAGTACCTGCTTTGACTTTCATGTCGGGAGTTGTCACTGTCTGTCTAACTTCTGTCTGGTGTGTACTAACGTAGGAAACTGCAGATAAGTGAGGTGAGAATGGATGCTAATGGAAGGCTAATGAATATAAATAGACCTTGCACCTCTAACTACTGAGTTCCCCGTCTCACCATTTAAAACTTGGTTGCACTTCCAAACTTGCCTTTTTTTTTGAAAATTTACACATTGTTGCCCATGTTGGTCAAAGGATAGAAATATTCTTCCCATTATTTTGAGCTAACAGATTTACAATGAATTTTACCCAGTTAACATAAAGATACCATAACGCATCCCTAGACCAAGTGGGATTTGAACACAGGACTCTTTGTTTAGAGGTTGAGACATGACCACTGTGCCACAAAAATCCCCTATTTACCTTAATGGATTTCCACATTGCTTTCACATGTACCCGAATGCTTTTAATAGACTATAGAATAATACTTATTGCTCAGTTAATCAGCTCTTGACATTCAACCAAAGCCATCAATGCCATCTTTAGGTTACAGTGAGTGATATTTTTAAATCAGTCACTTAGTGCGTTCCTTTGTTAGAAAAAGCCTGGGCTTAAGGGGTGGTCCCTTTATACTCCTACACTTTTTTGTCCCAGTGGAACAGGTAATTGGTTAATGCCTATGTCCTATATCCAAAAATTGGCCTTGTCCCTTCAAAGGCAACTCAGTCTATCCTAGGTCAATCAATATTAGCCATGATGTGGGTTGCTGTGTTAGACTGGGGTGAACAAAGTCAAAAGTCACATGACACCAGGTTATAGTCCAACAGGTTTACTTGAAATCATAAGCTGTCAGAGCACTGCTCCTTCATCAGGTGAAGAGGACTATGCTCCAAAAGCTTATGATTTGCAATGAGCCTGTTGGGCTATAACCAGGTGTTATGTCACTTTTGACAACGTCAGTCAACAGGCAGTCAAGCACAATCTGAAAATCTAGTCTTTCCCGGAATCTTACAATCTCTGCTTAAAAGTCAGTGAGTTCAAACTTTTACAATCTCACTTGGGGTGTGTTTTGGTAATGCTCAGAGTCAATTAAAATGGAGAAGTTCTGTTTTTAAACCTAGAATCAACAGTTCCAGGTCACATAGAGTATCTTTTTTCATGTCACACTTTAATGGGGGAGTGAAGAAGTTATGATTCCTTGTCTCTGGTGTTCAGTAAAGTCATTTCATCTTTTAGAAATTTGGTAGCAGAAATATGGGGGGGTCTTTTAATTTGGAAAGGAAAGTCCATGCCAAGTTATGTCAAGTAATTTTAAATTTTACAGCATAAGAAAATCCTTGTATCGACAATGCTGATAATAAATTGACAACTTCTGAAAAATGTGGCAAAATATTGCTAAACATGATGCAAAATATGTAGCATAATATTTAGAATATTGGACATAGAAGGTAAAAGCCACCTTTCAGCATCCACTCTCTTATCATTTCTCATTTCAATCTAAATTGTCTGAATCTTCCATTCCCAACAAAGCAATTTTGAGTTCTACTGGCAGGAAATTGTATTGATTCACAGCAAAAACTTTACATGCACAAGTCCAAAGAGCTTGATACTTCTGAATGAATTGTCTTGGAGTTGTTTTTTTCTCTTGGTAGTCACTTCACATTGCAATTGTAAGCTGTAGGAATGTCAATATTGTTTTTTCTACTTCTACTAGATCATAAAATTGGCCAGAAGGAGATGTAATGTCCTAAACAAAGAAATATATGAATCCCATCCTAATTGATTCCAGATCCCCTCCCAAGTTTCTACAAACTGTGCTCTTGCATTGATGTGAGGAGAAAGTATCTAATTTTCTCTTGAATGTTTTCCTCCAGCCTCATAACTTCATTCTACAAGAGAATGGAAGCCTGAGGTAAGTGGGAGAGCTGCAATCTCTGAGTCAGAAGCTTGCACATCCAGGCTCACTTCAGTGACATGAGCATCTAATCTATGCAGGGATTATTTTACATTTGTCATCTGGCTTGCCACCCATCTTTGCAGATGTGCTTTTGTTTTAAGTTTGATATTACTTTTACATTTTTTAGTTTCCCACAGATGGTAGATCCTCCTTCAGAGTTATTCTTTCTTGTTGGAATGTATAAGTTCTGTATGTTCTGATATCCCCTTAAGTTTTGGGATGGGGGCAGCATTTATTACCTAGGCTGTGGGTCTGGAGTCACATGTAGGCCAGACCAGGTGAGGATGCCAGTTCCTTCTCTACATTAATGAACTAGATGGGTTTTCCCCAACAATTGATTGAAACAACAATGGTCATCATTAGACTCTTAAATCCAGATATTTATTGAATTCAAATCCCACCATCTGCCATGATAGGATTTGAACCAAGGTTCCTAGAACATTATCTGGGTCTCTGGATTAACAGCCCAACGATAATACCACATGTACAATTGCATCTCTGTTGATCTATCACTTAAACATAGAATGCCTGTGCACCTAAGCGAACTCTGTGTTTATGCCCTCAATTGCTCACATTTAAGTTTAAACTATTAGTCTTGGATTTACTATTCCAGCTATCAACCTAAGTGTAAAATTCAATCAGATGATGATTGCTAATTGGCTCCAAAACAACCTTTTCTCAGAATGTGTCCAAAATTTTCTATGAATTCCTCACCTGGACCACATTTACCCTCATGAGTTTTCAAGTCTGCATATAGATTAGAATCTCCTAAGAGGATCACTGCATTTTTCACACAAAATCTGATTGTTCTTTCCCTTATACCTCATCCTGCCTCACAGTTACTGTACACCCACCCCTACCCAAATCCCACACACACAGCCACCACAACCACCTTTTTACTAGCTTCCTGTCCTCAGTATGTGTAGAATCTGGTCCCAATTTATGTCACAGTGCAACCATCTTTCAGTATTAGTTATCAAATCATACTTATTTATTTGTAGTTGCACTATAGTTCACCTGTTTTGCTTCATACGTTCCACGCATTCAGACACAGAGCTTTAAGTGTTGTATTTTTATTATTTTGCAACTCGTAGCATTATCTGTGAATTTACTCTTAGATTTTCATTCTCTATCCCTTCCTAGCACAGTTCATATCAACACCTTTCCCTCTTGCATTGTAGCTACTCTTAGATTTAACACATCATCATAAATGTGATCCCTTGCTCCCACTATTTAATTTCAAGCCCCGTCTACTTTCCTAGTACGTAGGATGCTAGAATACTGGTCCCAGAATGGATTAAGTATAGGCTGTCCAAATAGTACAGTCTCCACTCTCCCCTGTGCCTTTGATCCACAATCCAGAACCCATTTCTACCACAGCAAAATGTGAGCCACCCATTAATTTCTATTATCTTATTTGCACGTGGGTCAAGTAATAGTTCAAACATTATCACCTTTGATGTCCTGCTTCTTAATTCGGTATCTAGCTAATTATAAAGACAATGAGAACTTTAGCAGTCTTACCTTGTCTTACTTATGTTGTGGGCACCTACATGGGCCACAACACTGGATCCTCCCTTCACTCTAAGTTCCATTCTAACTGAGCAGATGACTTGAATGCTGGCACTGGGCAGGCAACCAGAGCTTCAATCTTTTCTTTCAGAGATCAGTGCCAATTACTCTTACACTGGGTGACTCCCTTACACCTATTGCCTTGATCTTCCTTTTTGGTCCCCCAAAGTCAATTGTGTCATCTATCATAAATTGCTCATCCATGCCACTCTCATCCAAACAAAATACTTGAAAGAAATTTAAACCTGTTAGACAATTACAAAGGCTGATACTCCTGCACGTCTATCCTCTGTCAGCCCTAATCTGACTCACTTGCAGCCATATGCTTCTTTCTCTGACAAGATCAAGTCAGAAGACTATCCTAAGGGGTTACGACCATTTTCTGGAATAAAGTGTGTGGGTGGGTTTTCCTGTCCCTGATCTGTTGTGGTGTTTGACATTTGTCCTCCTGCTCATAGACAGCGAGGCAAAGCTGCAAGTATTGAGTGCGCATGTGTTTGCCTTGGATCACACTGGTTTGCAGGAATTCTCATCTTCTGGAGTCACATCTTATCACCTGACCTTCCATTTTTATGGTATATTCATTATGCAATGAATTGAATGATAAATTCATTAATGAGTAATTAAGTGATTAATTAATTATTGAGCATATTAATGTCTCATCACCACCACTTACTGCATTAATTAAAGCTTAGAATCCAATAAACGTTGCCACTTAAGAAGAAACATGATCTATCTTTCATGAAACCATATTGATACTGTTTAATTGCATTAATATTTTCCACTTATTCTGCTTTTTTTTTCTCCTTAACAGGACTCGATCATTTTCCCAATGATAGATGTTATGCTAGCTGGCTTATATCTTCTGCTTTCTATCTCCCTTACTTCTTGAACAGGGTCATGACATTACTGGTTTTTCAAACAGCTGGAATCCTCCCAGAATCCTGTATGTCCTGGAATATTTTGGCAAAAATCTCTACAATCTCAGCAGTCACTTCATTCAAATTTTTTCGATGCAGACCAACAGGTCCTGGTGACTTATCTGCCCTTAGACCTATTGGCTTGTCAAATTCTATGTCCCTGTTGATAAAGACTGTATGCTGCATTCTCCCATGAGCACCTCACTTATCTGTCATCTTGGTATGTTTATAATGTCCTCCACAATGAAGACTGATGCAAAATATGTTTTAAATTATCTGCCATTTCCATGTTCCCTGTTATTAAGTCACCAGTTGCATCTTCCAATGATCTGATATTTACTTTAGCTACTCATCTTTTAGTTGTTTCCAATCCCTCATGGGATAAGGGTGTTGCTGGCTGGTCAGCATTTATTGCCCATCCTTTGTTGCCCTTGGGAACATGAACAACTGTAGTATATGTGCTGTAGATTGATCCATAATGCCATTGCGGAGGGAATTTCAGGATATTGACCCATTGACAGTGAAGGAGCATGTTATATTTCCAAGTCAGGATGGCAAGCGGCTTAAGGGAAAGTTTCAGGTAACGGTGTTCCCATATAATTGCTTTCCTTATCCTTCTAGATGGAAGTGGTTGTGGGTTTGGAAGTGCTGTCTAGTAATCTTGGGTGAATTTTTTTCATTGATGATGGAGGCAGTGAATCCTTGCAGATATGGTGCCAATCCAGTGAGCTGCTTTCTCCTGGATGGTGTCAAGCTTTTTGAGTGTTGTTGGAGCTGCACTCATCCAGACAAGTGTGGAGTATTCCATCACATCCCTGCTTTGTGCCTTGTAGATGGTGGAAAGGCTTTGGGAGCCATGAGGAGCTCTTGCAGTTTGTTTTTATATTTCTTGCCAATTTACTTTCAGAATCTATTGTCTCCCTCTTTCATAGCATTTTATTCATTATCTGCTAGTTTCTAGAGAATTCTCACTTCTCAGTCTATTACTAGTTTTCATTGTTTTGTTTGACTTCGTTTCAAAGAACAAAAAACAAAGAAAATTACAGTACAGGAACAGGCCCTTTGGCCCTCCAACCCTTTAATTGAACATCCTCCTTGACTGCTCTTATTAACTACGAGTGGTTCATCCTTCTCATAATCCTTCTGTTTGACCTGAATAAGTTATTGCTGAGTATTATGAAATATTTGCTTAAATGTCTCCCACTGCTCGTCCACTAACTTTCCCCTTAGTCTCCTTTCCGAAGACACTTTAGACAACCCTTTCTTCATACTGCTGTATCCTTACTTAGATTGAGGACATTGGTTTGAGATCTGCATTGCTGTCCCTCAAATTGATTTTTAAATTCCCCTATGTGGTGATTTCTATCCCCTTAGTACACTTAACCATGAGATCACTTACTAATCCTAACAACAGAGTGCTTGTTACTCAATGTAAAATAGCCTGTTTCCAATCGGTTCTACAATGTACTCGTCAAAGAAATAATGTGTGCCGTAAATTTGTCTTCCATGACACATTATGTCCAGTGAATATGCAGATTAAAATCACCTCTGATAACTATGGTGCTCTTCTACATGCCTCAATTGTTTCCTGGTTTCTACTTTGTCCTACAGTGAGGCAACTCTTGGTTGGCATTCTAGATGACTCCTATGTGTGACTTATTTCCCTTGCTATTCTTTATTTCCAGCCAATTCAATTCCACATTATGATCTATTGCACCTATAATACTACTCACACCAAGATAATATCTTCTTTATTAATGGATACCCCTAGCTCTTTTGCTTTTTGCCTGAGTTACCCTTGAAGATTTAGTTCCCATATTTATGTAATAGCTATCAAGTCACAATAAGTTATTTTTATTTATGCTGTCAGTCATCTATCTTGTCACAAACGCTGCATGCGTCCAAATAAAGAGACGTAAGTTTTGACTTTTTACTATTATTATTTCCTCTAGTTCTAACTTCTGCTGCATTCATCTGCATATATTTTCTGTCACTTTCTTGTCACACTGTCTTAATCAATCGCTTCTTCATTTCCCGGCACCTCTCATCTGCTTTCATTTTGATGTTTTTAAAAACATTCTTTCAAATGAGCCCAAACAAATTAGTTAAAAGCCCGATCTACAACCCTAGATATATGATTTGCCATGGCACAGTCCCGATCTCCACGGAACTGCTCGTTCTTTTCCCAGTACTGGTGCCAATGTGTAATGAATCCAAACACATTTCCCCCAAACATATTTGAATCACACATTTACTTCTCTAATCTTATTTGCCCTATAGCAATTTACACATGCTTTATTAGTAATCCAGAGATTAATACCCAGTGGTTCTGCTGTTTTAATTTATCCCTGACCTGCCCTTCGTCCCTCAGGAGAACCTCTTTCCCAGTTCTCACTTTATCATTGGTATCTACATAGACCATGATAATTAGATCTTTCCCCCTCCACTCTAAGTTCCTCTCCAGTTCAGAGAGATGTACTGTACCTTAGCACAAGGAGGCAACAGAACCTTTGGGATTCTCTAGCCTTTGCTACCGAGAACAGTATCTGATCTGGCAATTTTGCTATCCTCAATACTACTGCATTTGTCTTTTCTTCCCGCACATTGCTGTAATCAGTTTGCTTATCCTACTTACAGTTTGAACCCTCGTCCTCTCAGGGGCAAGAACCTTGTACCCACAAGGGCTCCAGCTGACACTCCTGCAGGGCTAAATTCTGGATCCCCATACTTGCCCCTCTCACAGTCATACACTCCTCATTACGCTTCCTCATTATGGGACCAAATTTGATGTAATTAGTCAAAGGGCCATGTCCAGGTATCTCTCCCTCTCCCTGATGAGTCATAGCGTCTACAACATGGAGTTCCAGCTAAGCAAATCTAAGCCAGAGTTTAGCCAGCACTTGCTACAGATATGGTAACCATGTATTTTACTGGTAATCACCAGCTCTCACATACTACAGCCTAAAACACATTACCTGCCCAGTCATCTAATTAAATAAAATTGAGTTATTTTGAATATTAAATATTTAAAAGTTCGATTTCTTAACTGTACTTTTCAGCTGTAATAAACCTCCTGATTGAAAAGTCTTGGCTGATCAATACAGGCAAGGAAGAAATACCCACCAATTACCATCATGCAATGTTTTCCTGTGGCGTTACACTTTAGTTCTGACAGGTAAAAATAAGTTGAAGAGGCTCACTGTCATCAGTTTTTATGGACCCCCAATACTGCCTTTCTCACACTGTTCTACATTTCTCTTTTTGAAGTGGCTATTCCTATGCTCCTACATCATCTGAAAGGTAGTGATTTCACTCTCTCCCATTGTTTATAAAACTACTGTCCCCACTCTCTATCATCATTTTGATGAAGCTTCTGTTCCTTTTCATTCTGTTTCAGACATATAGGATCCTCCTCTCTCTTACTGTTTTAACGCTGATGGCTGTCTGTGTCCATAGGGACACAAGCTGAAATTTTTATAATATAGTTTTCCTACACTGAGGAACAGATTGGGAGACAGATGTTGGAAAGGTGCAGATAGGGTTTTTGTCATGACTGACTTCAACTTCCCTAATGTAAACTGGAACCTCCTAAGTGCAAATACTTTGGATGGAGCAGATTCTGTCAGGTGTGTCCAGGAAGGATTTCAGACTCAATATGTAGATAGGCCGACTGGAGGGGAGGCCATATTGGATTTGGTGCTTGGCAACAAACCAGGCCACGTGTCAGATCTGAGATAATGGGAACTGCAGATGCTGGAGATTCCAAGATAATAAAATGTGAGGCTGGATGAACACAGCAGGCCAAGCAGCATCTCAGGAGCACAAAAGCTGACGTTTCGGGCCTAGACCCTTCATCAGAGAGGGGGATGGGGGGAGGGAACTGGAATAAATAGGGAGAGAGGGGGAGGCGGACCGAAGATGGAGAGTAAAGAAGATAGGTGGAGAGGGTGTAAGTGGGGAGGTAGGGAGGGGATAGGTCAGTCCAGGGAAGACGGACAGGTCAAGGAGGTGGGATGAGGTTAGTAGGTAGCTGGGGGTGCGGCTTGGGGTGGGAGGAAGGGATGGGTGAGAGGAAGAACCGGTTAGGGAGGCAGAGACAGGTTGGACTGGTTTTGGGATGCAGTGGGTGGGGGGGAAGAGCTGGGCTGGTTGTGTGGTGCAGTGGGGGGAGGGGATGAACTGGGCTGGTTGAGGGATGCAGTAGGGGAAGGGGAGATTTTGAAACTGGTGAAGTCCACATTGATACCATTGGGCTGCAGGGTTCCCAGGCGGAATATGAGTTGCTGTTCCTGCAACCTTCGGGTGGCATCATTGTGGCAGTGCAGGAGGCCCATGATGGACATGTCATCAAGAGAATGGGAGGGGGAGTGGAAATGGTTTGCGACTGGGAGGTGCAGTTGTTTGTTGCGAACTGAGCGGAGGTGTTCTGCAAAGCGGTCCCCAAGCCTCCGCTTGGTTTCCCCAATGTAGAGGAAGCCGCACCGGGTACAGTGGATGCAGTATACCACATTGGCAGATGTGCAGGTGAACACGTGTCAGATCTCTCTGTGGGAGAGCATTTCGGTGACAGTGATCACAACTCCCTGACCTTCACTGTAGTCACGGAGAGGGATAGGAGCAGATGGTATGGGAAAGTATTTAATTGGGAGAGGGGGAATTACAATGCTATTAGGCAAGAACTATGGAGTACCAATTGGGATCGGATGTTCTCTGGGAAATGCACAACAGAAATGTGGAGGTTGTTTAGAACATAGAACATAGAACATAGAACATAGAACATAGAACAGTACAGCACAGAACAGGCCCTTCAGCCCACAATGTTGTGCCGACCATTGATCCTCATGGATGCACCCTCAAATTTCTGTGACCATATGCATGTCCAGCAGTCTCTTAAATGACCCCAATGACCTTGCTTCCACAACTGCTGCTGGCAACGCATTCCATGCTCTCACAACTCTCTGCGTAAAGAACCTGCCTCTGACATCCCCTCTATACTTTCCACCAACCAGCTTAAAACTATGACCCCTCGTGCTAGCCATTTCTGCCCTGGGAAATAGTCTCTGGCTATCGACTCTATCTATGCCTCTCATTATCTTGTTTATGGAGCATTTGTTACGAGTACCGGATAGGTTTGTCCCACTGAGGCAAGGAAAGGATGGAAAGGTGAAGGAACCTTGGACGACAAGACAGGTGGAACTTCTAGTCAGGGGGAAGAAGGAAGCTTACTTAAGGTTGAGGAAGCAAGGATCGAACAGGGCTCTAGAGGTCTACAAGGTAGCTAGGAAGGAACTGAAGAATGGACTTAGGAAATCTAGAAGTGGGTATGAAAAAAACCGTGGTGGGTTGGATCAAGGAAAACCCCAAGGCGTTCTAAGCTTATGTGAGGAACAAGAGTATGGCCAGAGTGAAGGCAGGGCCAGTCAAGGATAGTGGACGGAACTTGTGTGCGGATTCAAAGGAGGTAGGGGAGGTCCTTAATGAATACTTTGCTTCAGTGTTCACAAGTGAACGGGACCTTGACGTTTGTGAGGACAGCATGAAACAGGCAGATATGCTCGAACAGGTTGATGTTAGGAAGGAGGATGTGTTAGAAACTTTGAAAAACATGAGGATGGATGGGATATACCCAAGGTTAGAAGGGAAGAGATTGCTGGCCCTTTGGCGATGTTCTTTGCATCCTCACTATCCCCTGAATTAGTACCAGAAGATTGGAGGGTGGAAAAATCATTCCCTTGTTCAAGAAAGGGAATAAGGATAATCATGGAAATTGCAGACCGGTCAGTATTAATTCTGTGGTGGACAAATTATTGGAGAGGATTCTGAGAGATATTATTTATGATTAGTTGGAAAAGCACAGTTTGATTAGAAATAGTCAGCATGACTTTGTGAGGGGCAGGTCTTGCCTCACAAGCCTTATTGAATTCTTTGAGGATGTGACAAAACACATTGGTGAAGGTAGAGCAGCGGATGTGGTGTATATGGATTTTAGTAAGGCGTTTGATAAGGTTCCCCATGGTATGCTCATTCCAAAAATGAGGATGCATGGGATTCGGGAAAATTTGGCTGTTTGGATACAAAACTGGCTGCCCAATTGAAGACAGAGGGTGGTAGTAAATGGAAAGTATTCAGCCTCAAGCTCGGTGACTAGTGGTGTTCCGCAGGGATCTGTTCTGGAACCTCTGCTCTTTGTGATCTTTAGGAATGACTCAGATGAGGAAGTGAAGGTTGGGTTAGTAAGTTTGCCAATGACATGAAGGTTGGCAGAGTTGTGGATTGCATGGAGAGCTGTTGTAGGTTGCAAAGTGACATTAACAGGATGCAGATCTGGGCAAAAAAGTGGCACATTGGAATTCAACCCAGAAAAGTGTGAAGTGGCTCATTTTGGATGGTCAAATTTGAATGCAGAATACAGGGTTAATGGCAGGATTCTCTCCACTGTGGAGGAACAGAGGGATCTTAGGGTCCACATCCATTGATCCCTCAAAGCTGCTATACAAATTGATAGGGTTGTAAAGAAGGCATATGGTATGTTGGCTTTCATTGGCAGGGGAATTGAGTTTAAGTGCCACGAGGTTAAGCTGCAGCTCTACAAAACTCTGGCTAGACCACACTTGGTATATTGTGTTCGGTTCTGGTTACCTCATTATAGGAATGATGTGGAAGATTTAGAGAGGGTGCAGAGGAGATTCACCAGGATGCTGCCTGAACTGGAAGACAGGTCTTATGAGGAAAGGTTGAGGGATAAAAGTTGAGTTCATATACCAGATGGGTGTATAATTAGGGAGCATTTAGAAGGATATAGGCCAAATGCTGGCAAATGGGGCTAGATCAGTTTCAGATACTTGGTTGGTGCAGACGAATTGGACCGAACGGTCTGTTTCCTTGTTGTACAACTCTATGACTCTACATGTGACGTCATGGAAGTCAGTCCAAAATTCTCAGAATGAAGATGCAGTCAAAAATATACTTAACCTGGCACAGAGATCCAGGATATTGTTCTGAAGAAATTGACTCATCCAGAAACATGTGTAACAAAATGTTGTTTCATCAGTGCATGCTGTCTTCCCTGAAGTGAATTTATGCAATTATATGACGCCTCAATGATGCCTCAGGTGTTGTTGTGGGGTAATGATCTAATTCAACAATGGAGAGGGTTTGAAGGACCAACCAGATCCTATTTACTTTTGCTATTACCCATTACTCCAGATCCTATTTTCTATTTTGATGAGCCATCCAATAGGATTGAATTTTTCCTTTCCCCACAGGGCTTTGGGTACATTCCTTGATGGAATTGTGGTCAAAGGTGTTTTCCTGCACAAATGTTTCCCTGAGGAATGGTGTTAAGGTAGGGTCCAACTTCTTGGCACGGTGAACCTGATCACAAACTTGTACAGAATCACTATAATACAATAAACTATACCTTGTTAAGATATTAATCTCTCCTTGTTATGACTCATTCATAGTTGATCCTTCAATACTGTGAAGAAATTAGACTCTGAGACCCAGTTAAAAAGAGACTTAGTGACAGTATCTTTTCATTCTCCAAGAAGGAGATAGAAAACCAATTACATCAACCCATTATAACGAAGCGTGAAGCTAGATGAACACAGCAGGCCAAGCAGCATCTCAGGAGCACAAAAGCTGACATTTCGGGCCTACACCCTTCATCAGAAAGCTCTCTGATGAAGGGTGTAGGCCCGAAACGTCAGCTTTTGTGCTCCTGAGATGCTGCTTGTCCTGCTGTGTTCATCCAGCTTCACACTTTGCTATCTTGGATTCGCCAGCATCTGCAGTTCCCATTCTCTCTACATCAACCCATTGACAGTTACAATTTGGAACTGAAAATAATGGAAAAATGTAAACAAAATTTAAGATCAACCACTTGGAAAGATTCAATGTAAGCTATGATTTGTCTGGTATGTAATACAATACTTTTCACTGTATCTCTGCACATGATAATAATAAATCCTATTCAAATTAAAATCAAAATGTGAAGTTTTTTTGACAAGTATGGATTGATTTGACTGCTGCCTCTTATTGGAGGGAGAACAGATAGTGGCAAAATACTGTGTATTTAGGAAATCTGATTTTAAAAAAATAGAAAATGCTGGCAAAACTCATCTGTGGAGACAGAAACAGAGCTAACGTTTCCGGTCAAAATGGATCGGAAGAAGTCAAGAAGGAAACAATGAACCTGGGAAAAAAAAATCCGTTAACAATGCAAAAATCAATTCTCTTCCTTTCTCCACACATGCTACCAGACCTGTTGGGGTGCTGCAGCACAATGTCTCTTTTTATTTCACAGATAGTTGTGTGTAGAAATCTAATGTTGATCATTTGTCAATTAGTTATAGCAAGGTTCCAAAAATGCCAGTTTGATAAAGCAGAAAATTACAAATGGTAGATTAAAATGAATCCAACCACCCCGCAGCTCCCTCTGCTGGGACATCCAGGCTCCCTTTATCTGTTCCTATCCAACATGTAGATAGTCGTGTTGCACACTTTGCTCGGTAACAATGGATTTGCACGGCTATATCGGCCGTTTAAATGAAATTACTCCTGCCTGGCGGCACCGAGTCCTTAGCATTCCTACCGGTTACACTCCAGTGTGATTTCAAAAGGTGCTGAAATTCGTTTTGATTTCCACGGTGAAACACCTCTTAAAATGGTGGATTTTCTATGCTTTGTGCTGCAAGCTCACTTTTTCACAACAATTTCGACTTGCACGCCTACAGTATCCGGTAACAATGCAAACAATGTCTGTTGGCTGCTATCGAAACATCAAAGGGCCAAAGCAGATGTCACTGCATTTTAAAAAAATGAACGGGGTGGGGAGAAGTTGTGGGACTCGATGCCTTTAAAAAATACAACTGTACATAACCATGTGCATTATGAAGGTGCGGGCGTGCCCTATATTGCTATAATAACAGCAAGCCCCAGTCATCACTTATTGTCACACCAGATGAAAACGGGGTTAGAATGTATGTGTGTGTTTGTGGGAAGGAGTTATATCCATTCTGCCTCGGTCGGAAAAGTCTGCACAAAAGGATCACTACCCATCAGCATCACGGTTGGAGCTCCAGTTGCTTTGTCCTCTTTTCCCTTTGGCACTGGCTATATGAACTGAACGCGGCCGGCTGTTTGTTTTGATTGAGTTGCAAAACAAAAACAACAGATTAGACAGAGAGAGAAAGAGAGAAAAAAAAGAAACAAGAAAGACAGAAATGTGCTTCTTAAAATGGTGGTATTTCTCGCCTCTGAAGCTATCCCTTTAAAATCACGCATTGCATCCGCTCTGGTCAGTTTCACCAAGTCTATTGACGTCAGTGAAGAGCCACATGATCAGCTAGAAACCAACCAGACGGGGAAGAGTTTCTGCAATGTTCATTGCTCTGCTTCATGGAGCTACATTATCCCCAGTCAATTAACCACCAGAATCGTGACGTTCCAGCCTTTGTCTCTCCTTCTGTTTGGGAATATCTGCTCCGCTTCGTTTCAGGGAGGTTTTAATTGCCCTTTTGTTTTGGGGGTAACACCATGGTTTTCTTTCCCAGAACCCAGATCTAGGACCAGGGAGGAAGGAGCTATTGAAAAGACGGGGATCTTGTTGGCTGCGGAGAACGGCGCTCTCTCTATCGACTTGGCCCTCGCTGCTCTCCCCGCGTTCAGGGTGGTCGACTGGGAGTGCTCGGGGTGACTGCTATGGATTTGAACAGCAGTGGCGGAGGAGGAGGAGGCGATCACATGCAGGGCTCCGAGGAGAGGTCCTGCCTGCTAGCCGAGACCTCCGCTTCGGATCTGAACAGACTGGGAGCAGCACCCTGCAGGCGTACTAATTACTGTACTAATGGCATGAGGTACAAACTGCTGCAGGAAGGAGATATACAGGTGTGTGTGATCAGGCATCCCAGGACATTTCTCAGCAAAATCCTCACATCCAAATTCTTGCGGAGATGGGAGCCCCACCATCTGACCCTGGCTGATAATAGCCTGGCTTCTGCCACGGTAAGTGTCGATAGCATATATACTGTTTCCCCATGATACAGGCTGCTGACAAGGCAGATATATTGAAAGGCATTGTGTCCAACTGCAGAATCAAAGGGGACTCTGTGCCTTGTCACTGGCATTCTTAGTTAAATAGATTAGCAATGTGTGGTATCTGATTAAAATCAATGCGCAGGAAACACAGAGGCATTTATAATGGTAAAATGCAAAATCAAACCAATTTTCATTGGGTGTCCATGACCTTGCTTCATTCACATGTTTTAACCTTGATTATTGTGGCCAAGTTTTCCAATTTTTTGTCTTTATAGAATCTTTCGACTATTTCCCGCTTCTGAGTATGAGACTCTAACTATTAAATACCTGTTTCTGATATTGGGATCAAACAGAAAGGCATCTGGATTCACCGTGGCGGTGAAAAACAGTTCCGCTGTAGTGTCTGGAAATGTTACTGATTGCATTTAATTAAATGTGTTCCCCACCCCATCCCATGTAATTCATTACAAATGAAAAGAGAAAGTAAATTGACTGAGCTGAGCATTTAGAACTGAACGCGAACATGGTCTGACACAATCCAACGTCGACTGGCGAACCAAAATCATTGTGACAGCATCGACTTAAATGTTGCTTTTCACCCCCCCCCCCCCCCCATTGATACCGAGTTGTGATTCGTCGAAAGCAGTGTGTGAGTTCGCTCTAAACTAGTTTCACCTCCCTCCCCGCTGTAAGCAGGAGGCGATTCCTGTTGTTTCTGATGGACCATGAACTGGGAACTTGGCGTGGAGGGTAGTGCTGTTTGCTGTGTATTTACGGGATCCAAGTTTGAGGGGATACGGGAAAGGAGAGTGGGTGTTTTTTCCAGCAGACACATCCGGGAGCGCTCTCTCTCTCTCTCTCTCGTTCAGCGAAATGACTGTGTGTTTGTGTGGCACATTTTTTTTGGAGCGATCCATTTTAAGTGAGCATTTTTTTAAAAAAAATTAAGGGGTTTATGATGGGGTTGCGCTGACAGGTCCATGATGGCCAACTGGTTTTCTAAGCACGTCCCCTTCACTTCGGAAGCATTCTGATGGTGATACATTACCCCAGGGTTGTAATGAGCAGTTGGAAGCTGCGTGATGGGGCTTGAACTATTTCAGCGGATGGGTGAAGAAATGAGGGAGCTCGATTCCAACATCTTTCGTTAGCTCCTCCAACCTGATTGGAACAAGGAAGCAAGATGATGGAATTCTTCATACAACAGGTCCGATGGGCATCCACACATTAACAAAATAAACCTCAAGAACCAGCAGAGATGCAATTTGTAATTTCAAGCTGTCACGACATTCCTGGCTTGCGTTGTTTCATGTTAAAGAGACAACAGCGCAGCGCCCAATGGCAATTACTGGGCAAAACTGAAGGTTTTATTTTACATGCTCATTTCCGATGTCACCGGTGTTTTCTGATGTAGTGACGGGGTGGGGGATTCTCGTTAGAGAGAAGCGCTTTCGGAAGTGGAGACAGATTAGTGTGCAGTTTATACCCTGAAGTAAATCCCAGTGGTTAATATTACACGTTCAGTTCCTGCAGCTGCCTTTTCAGATCGATCATGTTCCAGCCGCATTGCTGTAGCTTTCCTCGTCTTTCCGAGAGACCGACACTTTGTACACCACAATTAACATAGACGCAAACGAAAACAGAGATCTTTTGAACAGGCTCGAAGGGAATAGGAAGTGAAGCAGTTCCGTTCAGCCTGCTATGAATACGTTTCCCTCAACTCATTAAAAAAAACACAGATAAATAACTTCGTCGTCAAGAAATATTTCTGTTTTAAGTGGACCTGCCAATATTTATTGAACGTTCGACACCGGGTGAAACGGATTATTTAGTACCTGGACAACATTACAGGATGACAGGCAACCATTTACAGTTGAAAACCCACTCTTTTTTTTCTCTAGAAATGCAACCTCGAAGATGGTCAAATATCAACGCTCTGATCAATATTTAACCCGTTAATTAAATAAAAACGAGAAATATATTGTTGAGATTCCAAATACTAGTCTTCGTTGGTGCTATGGGATTTCACTCAGCTTGCAGTGTTACAGCATGCTTCATTTAGATCAGATAAAGGCTGAGATTGGGAACTGTGTCAGACCAGCTATAGCGGTGTCTGGTCTGACATACATCTTTTTTTAAAAGACTAAACTTGACGGAAATCAAATAGCTGCCCAATTTTATAAAGGCATCGACATGCATGCCCCCTTTTACTGCCGAATGGATGTGTTGACGAATGATTATTAACGGAAATAAAGCCTATCTGGGTACTTGCTGAACTCCGCTGGACTTCAAGCTACTTTAACATCTCATCCCTGATTACTAGCTCATTGTGTGATCTTTATACCGAGGCCCAATCGCGATTATAAGCAGTTATTATTAAATAAGAAATAAATAAGCAATTGGAACGCTTCTGGCGACCTCCATCATGACGTGCTTTGTACACATTGACCTATGATGTGGGTTGATTTTATTTTAAAAGGGTGGTCTGATGGGATTGTTGCAGAAGATAGAGGAGAATCTGAGATAGCAAAATGTAGAGCTGGATGAACACAGCAGGCCAAGCAGCATCAGAGAAGCCGGAAGGCTTACGTTTTGGGTCTGGAACCTTATTCTTCGTTTTCTGAAGAAGGGTCCAGACTCGAAACGTCAGCTTTCCTGCTCCGTTGATGCTGCTTGTTCATCAAGTTCTACACCGTGTTATCTCGGACTGTTGCAGAAGTTTGTTTTTTCATACAATTGGTAATGGGCATGGCAGATTTGTCAGAGTTCCTAGAAGACTCCTACCTGATTAGAAAATTAACTCTCTTTTTCATTCGACAGATGATGCCAGATCTTTTTGAGTTTCCCCAGTACTTTCTGTTTTCATTTCTTCTTTCCAGCGTTATTTTGCTTTTATTTAACACAAGGGAGTCAACCAAACAGTCCCTGAGCTAAACGCATATATTCATATATTCTCCCACTTAAACTTTAAACTGTTTCAAACTAGCCCCAGTTTGCTTTAGTGTGGTACCATGTTTCAAACTAATAATGGTCACTAGAAGAAAATAATTTTCATTAATGAAACATATCTATACAGGGGTGATAATTGCATTCAAACAGATTGACATCCATATCACAACAAGGGAATTCCACAGGCGTTGTTGTATTCTCTCAAAGCTGCGGCTGCTCAATTTATTTCTATCATAACTATTGTTTCATCACATTTGTATATGCAAAGAGTTGTAGAAACATACCCAGGGACTGGGAAAAATCCCATCAACTCAAAAACATTTCGATTTTGGCACTCAAGGCAGGGTCCTATCTTAGTGCCTGACCTTACTGAGTAATAAAACACATAGAATTTATTAGTGCAAAATAAAATGATGCACCATTAAAATTTCTTGTATGAAGCACTGGAACATATTGTTTCACTTTGCTGTAATTTTTCTCCCTCTCACTGTTTCTGAAATCAGTTGGTTTGTGGTGGGATGTGCGTTGCTCACAACAATGCTGTAACCTGCCTTCTACTCTTCGGTTATCTTAACCTCATATCCTTTTACCATACTCCCATATGTCTGTCTTCAGTCGTTTTCATTCTCGCGGAAAGTTGAATTAAATAGTGATTAAAATCACTAACAGTTGTGAAATTAGTTTTAAGTGGCTTGAACAAAAACATTTAATAAAAAGAAGTGAAATTAAGCAAATGGCCCATTAATACACTTTTTTTTGTGCTAGCTTCTGGCTGCTGTACAAATTTTGACAAAGCAAGCTGACTTATTTTGGTGTCAATTTTTATCTTGATTTAACTTTTTAATGAAATCTAGAAACAAAAATCACAATTCTGAATGACAGTGAAAATAAAATCTGTTTTATTAACTACTATTTTGTAGTAATTGGCAAATGGAAAGTGAATAATTGTCATTTATTAATTTGTGCCAGTCATTGCAATAAACATGATTTACCACATTGTACTTCACACACCAAACATTCTTTGGTTTATTCTGGCGGACGTTTCCATTATTGACTTAAGGGCTCCACAAGTCTAAGACATAATTTGTCAAATAGTTCTAAGTTTTCAGAATGTAAAACCTCACACTTCCCTATATTTAGATGGGAAGAATAACATGGGTAGATGCTGGTTGGAAAATAAGTGTTTAAATGGTTAGAGGAGCAAAGAAACCCACAGGTGCAAACACACAAATCAGTACAATTAGCCACAGTTTAGTAGGACAACTAAAAAGGAAACCAAGTATTAGGGTTCTTTTCCAGGGATGTAGAATTCAGACAGCGACGTTACGTTAATATGCACAGAACCATTATTAGACCACACTTGGAGTACTGTGCGCAGGTCAGGTTTCCATCTAATCAAAAAGATATGGAGTTGCTTGTGAAGGTGCAAAGAAAAAAAAATCACAAGCATGATAGCAAAACTGCAAGGTTACTTTATCAGGAATGATTGAACAGGCTGAGATTCATTTCTTTGGAAATGTGAAGGCTAATGGGTAACATGTTAGAGGTTTTTTAAGTTAAGGCAGTTTGATAAGGGAGATTTGGAAAAGCTATTTCTATATTTGGAAGAGACCAATAAAATAATCACTCAGGTCCAACAGGAAATTCAGGAGAAATTTCTTGACCCAGAGAGTGGTTAGAATGTAGAACACAGTACACGGGGAGTAGCTGAAGTGAACTGTAGATTTAAAGGGATAGGACATAAAATTTGAGCACAAAAGGAATGGAACAAGGTGCTGATAGGATTAGACGAAGGTGGGAGGAAGTTCACGTGGAGCAGAAACATGAGCAGGACTTGTTAGCTGGAATAGCCTGTTTCTGTGCTGTACATTTTATGTCATGTTATTAAATAAGCTAACTGCTGGTCGGCATTTTTTTGTCTACACTGCACTGTGAATGGGAAAATTATACATTTCCCTAGAAGTTCAAAGTGACTTCTAATTACAGTTAATGCTGCAAGTACCCTTCTTTCTAGGCTGTCTTTGCAATATGTGACACTTTATAACTTCACTTCAAAATTAGTGAATGATGTGACAAAAATAATTTTAAAATCAGAAATAAATATTTCTTTTCATTTGTAGACTATATGCATAGAACATGCTGGGGTGGGTGATATTTAAAAAAAAATTGTCACCAAAACAAATGAGAAACCTATGATTTTTATTTTTCTGGCTGCCTTTTTTCTAACAACCAACATTTAAACATTGAAGGTTATTTTAAAGAAAACATGCATGTTTTTGTGGTAATTGTGTTGCGAGCTTATATAAGTGTATGAGAAATATTAGTGTTAATTTATGCAGTGCCAACAAAACAGGTTTCTGGTGGAAGATAAAATTCTTTCCAAAATAAATCGTGATTAAGATAAGAACATGACTTCTAGCTTTTTTAGATATAACAATTTTAGAATTGCTAGTTTTAGGATTTGCCTTTTTACAGAATAGAAGCAAAACATGGTAACATTGGAGAAGGAATGCTTTGTCATTTCAGTAAACTTGTGTCAATATTGACCAGATAGATAAAACTTCCTGATTATAGCAACATCGTACCTTGGCCCCTTTGCTTCCACCAAGGGAGATAGTTTATTTATTTCTGTGAATTTAAAGGTAATTCTATTCTGTAGCTACAGCTTCATGGCCACTAGAAGTAGGTTTACAATTATCAAAGCCAATTTCACATATTACTGTGAAGACACTCAAACCGTAATCCTGAGCTGGCTTACAAACCATCTCCTAGAGAGGCAGCAAAAAATGCTAAGATATTGTACCCTCTCGTACCATTACTTGAAATTTAGCTAATTTGTAGAATTGGAAGAAACATGATTCCAAGGAAAGAGAAATCTGTGGACCAGAGCTGTTTTCCAATTCCTGTTGATCCCATGTGAGTGTCTGACAATCTGTTTGCAAGCTGCATCACACACCCTGCTTTGTTGAAAAAAAGCTTGTGAAAAGAACTTGATTTATGTACATTTACTGAATAAAATTGTCTGAAACATATTGCCCAGGGATATTGTTTAATATCCTGGCTTTGTTAGATCTTTGAAAGATCATTGCAACAACATCAATCACAATTTTTGTTTTCACTGGGGACCGAATTGAACAGACTAGGAAAAAAGATCTTGAATAAAGTTTCTAATCTGACCATTCTCCCAATTTTAAATGCAGGCTGCTGTTGGAAAGGAGCAAACACGAGCCAGAACACCCAACTAGTATTCTCTGACACTTGCTGAACTTTATGCATTTGTGTGTGTGTTCCTGCTGAGGACACGATTACATTTTAATGCAGTTCTCTTCATGGTGAAATATCCTGTTGATGTTCACTGTTTACTTCCGCACATTACTAACATTTAGTTGATGTGCAGAATGTCCAATAATTGTATGGAAGCATCCTTAGCAGGGGAGAAATAAATATGCAATAATCACTATCTCCAATTGTGAATTAAAAGCCAAGTTAAACTTAAAGGATAACTCTTAGAAGTGATGATCTTCTGTCTAATTTCATGTTGTGACCAAATATACAGCAATTAATAGCTTATATACAAATTATTCATGACCACTGATTAGTTTTCATAACAGTACATTTTATTAATGAACAAATATGACAAAGAAGCTGGAGTTGCAGAGAATCAATCAGCACGCTAATGTTACTATTAGAGAGTTAGAGTGGACAGGTTTTAATAAAATTATTGCACTTTTTAGGCAGGTTATTACATACCAGAGCTAGTAACAATAATATCGAAACTCCCTTTAAGTGCAGCAGTTTTGCTAAATATTGTTTAGGCTTGTATTAGTTTAGAGATTGTCATCAGCAATCTCAAGTCCGATACTTTTGCTAACCATTTTTTATAAACACACATTAGAAATCCCAAAACATTCAATCCTTGTCAAACACAATTATGATCTAATATGTGGACCAGTTCAAGTGAAGCAATGAATTGACATTTTTGTCATTTACCTTTTGTACCTTTACTAGCAATATTAACCACACTAGAATTCCTGCAGCCACGACCAAAACTTATATGACCCCTTTTCCCCTCCTGGGAAATAATCACAGTGTATTTAACATTGGTTGACTGTGGACAGCTATGATTTTACTTTTTAACTATGACTATGTGCATAGTCTCACAAATCTTGTTTTGAAAATGTTTTGTTGTGGAATTCCATCCATTGTATTTAATTCTGGTGTGGTTGTTTTGATAATTAGTTAAACTGTCTGCACTATTTGTATTCCTGGAGGAATACATACTGCGATTACAGTTAAAAATAAAACACGAATGATAATAAATAAAAAATCAAGTGTGCTAATTTTAAACTGGCCAAAAAAATATGAAAACTAGAATTGGTCCCTTGAAATCATTATTACCCACTGTTGCAAATTCCATTTCTTTTAATGTGCCAGCCTTTTCAATTTTATTCAGTCATCAAATTAGAGCCAGTTTTGATGTGACTGTTTGGAAGAAGATAGAATATCAACTGTTAACAAGGACTTCTTAATATATTTATTTTTAGTTTTGAATTTGTTAAAGATTCAATATAATCGAAAGTTATTGATTTTGTGATATGGGTCACATTAGCAGTCTTGATCGCCAATCTCTAATAAAGTGTCCAGGTGCTGGTGGACCTTTTATCTTGAAATGTAACTGCTTTGCCAACTGAGGCACTTTCTCAGCGATGCCCGTGGTCACTAAGCATTCACCATATAATGGGTGACTGGAGTTAGATGTAGGTCAGTTTGAACGTAAGTGGGCAGCTGCCTTACCTTGGAGGATATGAATGAGCAGTTTCACTTTTCAAGGATCCAGCAGTTTTTGTGGTCTTTTGTCTGGTGCCAGTGCTCATTTAGCAGATTTATTTAAAAAATGAAAGAGCTGCAAATGCTGGAAATCAGAAACAAAAAAGAAGTTGCTGGAAAAACTCTACAGGTCTGGTAGCATCTGTAGAGAAAATCAGACTTGCTGTTTTCGGTCCAGTGACCCTTCTTCCAAACTCAGTCTTTCCAGCAATTTCTGTTTTCGTTCATGTATTAAATTGATTTTCACAATTTTTCAGAATAAGGTTTGAGTTCACAACTTCTTGGTTGCTAGTTCAGTACCATGTATACATAACTTCTTTTTGAACTAATGTGTTGATTTAGATTGCATGCATGTATGTCAGATATCTAGACTGTGCTGGAAATTGGATTCAATCTAGGTTGCTGTTGCACAGAGTAGATACACAGATTTCTTCATGATTTGACTTAGTATTTGCACTGACATATGCAGTATTGGTCTCAAAGGAATGTCATGGTTTGAAATATTTGGATACTTTGACTGAATATCCTGTAATTTCTTCAATCTCTTACAATCACATGATGATCCCTCCTAAATAAAGACCAAAATTTTGTCCGAGAGTTTGGTTATAGTCCGAAGTTACAGAACCTTGTAAGGACATTTTTTGCAAGCGTTCTTGCACAGAGAATTACTTAGAATTGCAATCAGATTTTGAAATGCAGCAGAAAACAAATTCATTTTTACATCTTCTTGAAACACTTAAAACATTGTAATTGGAAAGAATTATCCTCACTGAGACATGCAGTATATTTACTGTGTCTTTGCCGTTTTATAACCCCAGTATAAGTCACGTTGATAACTGAAATGCTTCCATTTTTGCAGCTTCAAACTTACAATGCCTATTGTGCAGGAATGTTTGCTAAGGAAGTTGAAACTTTAATATTGAGACTTAAATTAGCAAAATATGAATGTTAGTTTGCAGCTTTCCTTGGGTCCCAATTGTTTATGTTCACACATGTTTTATCTATGTTTGAACATATGCTAACGAGACTGACTGGCTAGAAATTTTTACATTATCTCTGCATAATGGGTGGCACAACAACGATAATTTTGGGCAGAATTCTGATTCTCAGCTCTCCAGGAAATTCTAGACGCAAAATTTTGAGTATTAAGTGACATCTAACAGGAGGATTTTTGCATGTTTTGCAATTTATTTCTGGGGTAAGTTCATATGTTCAATGTCATTTGACTTAATTTTGTTTAAATCTTGTTTCAACGTTGACATTTCTATTTCATCATGCAAGTTAAATTTCAGTTTTCTATTTGGAGATCAAATTTGCTTATGTTTTTAAAGTGTGGCTTACAGTTTTACTGTTTTGAAGTCACAAATCGGGTGCCTAAACTTGCAATGTGGCAGGCAACAAACAGATTCTCTTTTTGATCTTGAATTTACCATATGGTTTAGCAACATATTTATCTGAGCTCATGTCTGAATCATCCATTCTGTTTCCTTTGCATATGGAGATAAATGGATTAAAACCTGCCTGGACCACTTGTGCGAAATTAGATTACCAATTGCCTGATCAGTTTGTCTCACAGTTAGCCAACCTGTCACGCAGTCATCTTGCTTTTGAGCACTCTTGCTTCTTCTTTCAGCATTTACTTGACAATCGTCTTTTTGCCAGTCTGATCTAATGCACAAAGCCTAGTGAGTATCAGACCTCCCTGATTTGGTACAAGAAATTTCCAGGCATACACGTGCCCTGTGAGAGAAGGTACAGATGGTGCTAACCGCCACAACATCGGTCTCGGGAGGATGCTTGCATGGGTGTTGGTTGGGGCTTGGGCAGTATTGCTCCTACATGCCCAATCAGAACAAGGTTGTCCTTTTATGGGAAAGAGAGAATCGGTGAGGACCAGTCCGAAATTTTGTTCTTCTTCCCATTCCTCCTATCACAGGCTTGACCTAGCCGACGTTTCCCTTATATGGGGGAGAGAACTGGCCTATGGCTGGAAGAGTAAGCTTATGAAGCGAGTGGTTGTGGTGAATGAGGCAGTGGGATCCCTATCAGCACTTGCCCAGGCTTCTGGGATTGCTGAGTCTGGGCCTGGGTCTTGTGGGGTTGCCGTTGGCCAGATCTATTGTGTGTCACCTGCTGCACAGAAGGGACAGAGAAAAGGAGGAGCTTACAAGGTAAGGCAGAGGAGTGAGTCTGTAAGGTGTAGGAGAGAAGAAGGAGGAAGCTGGAAAGAGTTAGGTGAGGAAGAAACTACAATTTTAAAACAGTTGACAATGTGGTACTCAATAACTGGGAGCTAGGAAATCTTGAAATCACTGAGGTAACTATGTCCTTAAATTGGGAGCTTAAGGTTGCACAAGATCAAGAAATAAATTTAGGAGAAAATGTACAAAAGAACATCAGAACTAAGAGCAGGAGACGGCCCTTAAGTCCCCTACTGTACCATTCAGTATGATTCAGTATGATCATGGGTGATCTCATCTCGGCCTCAGCTCTACTTTCCTGCCCTGCTCCACAACCTCAACTTGTTACTAATTGAAAGTCTGTCCTTCTCGCAAATTCTGTCATAATGAATACTGTTATTTGTTTAATTTAAATCTAAGGTGCAATAAAAATATTAGTGCTGTCTGGTTAAAATGTTCCAGCTTTGTGAATATGCAATGGAAACTTATTAGCTGTGACCTCAGTGGTCCGTGGAAGGTGATAGCTGTTTATTTTTGTGTGCGCCTGTTTCTCAGTTGCATTGCAAAAAATGTTTCATTGTTAACTTCCACTCCTTCCACCAACAATGCTCAACAGGAGCAGTGTGTACAGTCTACAAGATGCACTGTAGAAATTCATCCAAGATCACTAGACAGCACTTCCATCTCAAGACAAGTGCAGAAGATACATGGGAACACATTGTTCCCCTCCGAGCCACTCACCATCATGACTTGGAAATATATAACTATTCAAAGGGAAATTGCTTAAATACTTAGCGGAAACCAAAGGAAATAACTGGGGCTTCTGAGGTTTAATGCCCTGACTGGATTTCTGTTTGAAAGTACAGGGCTGAATGGCCTCCTGCCTCACACTTTTAGCCTGTAAGATCCAAAACACATTCCAAAACTGCTTAACAGGAGCTCTGGAGGGTTAAAAGGGATTGGGATGGGGACAGAAACAAAGAATACCAGAAACAGGAGAAGCACCAGGGCCCATGATTTCTCCCACTAACCTGGGCGTGCCCATTTAACTTTCTGAGCATTGCCCTGCTGGTATTTGGAACAGGAACAATCAAACACTTGGCAGGATTATGTTTTGACTGCACAGCTTATATTTGCTATAAGTTTCTTTAGACTTTCAACATTAATTGGATGCTTCCTTTTAAAACAAAAAGTCTCCTTTCATGAACTAATTCTCTCCCACATGAATTAGCAGCAATGATGGTAGCATTTATGTCTTGTGAACCAACAGCCATAGAACCTTCATTGTGACTACAGTTAAAATGTTTCTGTCATCATGCAAATCTGTTGGGGAAAGAAATATTTTATTTGCAAACATGTAACATGACAGAACTCACTGAAACACGATAAATATCGTGCACATGTTTGGAAATCATTTTGACACTGTTACGAGAGTCTCCTAAGAACAGAGAAGTTGCCAAATATTTATTTTTATCAGAGCAATGCTCTCTTTTTAATAGCTATCATATATGAGGAATCCTTCCAGTTATTCAGAATAATTGCAAAATTAGAGCCGGAAAAGCTATTAAAAGAATTGGAAACTACACAGGAATGACCATTAACTGATTTAGTTAACTGGGAATACTTGGGGCTGAGTTCACATGCACCTTAATGGATTTGATCAATGAATTTCTCAGGTCTGCAACTTCCCATACCATTTGTAGTCCACTACTAATATGTCTTGTTCAAAGTAACCAACCAAGTGATTTTCTATCACTTTTTACATTGACAATTGTTGCAAAACATGTAGTTAAATGCAAGAATTTTAGCCAAGGTATACAGGCAAATGAGACCAAGTGGCACTTAGAAGGTCATTGTTTTATCATCAAAGCAGAATCAAACATGACATGACTTGCCCAGCTAAGTCCTGTTGGCATACTTTGAACAGGAACAAGTTTTAAACAGCAACTTCTTGGAAAGCTTTTGGCCATAAGTTATATCAGAGCAAACACATTTTTGTGTTACTTCAGGAAACTACAATCAATTACATCTTTTTTGGGGCTCTTCAAAAAAATATCATGTGGATGTGGGCATTGCCAGTTGGCCGGAACTTATTGCCCATCTGTATTTGCCCTTCAGAGTGGTGGTGAGCTGCCTTCTCGAATCACTGCAGTCCACATACAGTAGGTGGACCCACAATGCCCTGAGGAAGAGGATTCCAGGATTTTGACCCAGTGACAATGAAGCAGCAATGATATATTTCCAAGTTGGGAAAGTGAGTGGTTTGGAGGGGAACTAGCAGGTGGTGCTGTTCCCATGATTCTGATGCCATTGTCCTTCTAGACAAGGTTCATTCTCTACCACTGTCATTAGACAATTGTCTTAGACAGCTTGGAAGGTGCTGTCTAAGGATCTTTAGTGAATTTTTTCTATGCATTTGCAAATAGTGCACATTGCTGCTGCTGAGTGTTGGTGGTGGATGGAGTGGATGCTTGTGGATGTAGTGCCAATCAAGCAGGCTGCTTTGTCCTGGATAGTGTCAAACTTCTTGTGTGTTGTTGGAGCTGCACCCATCCGGGCAAGTAGGGAGTATTCTACCGCACTCCTGACTTGTGCCTTGCACGTAGTGGACAGGCTTTGGTGTGCCAGGAAGTGAGTTACGCACCAAAATATTCCAAACCTCTGATCTGTTCTTGTAGCTGGGAATTAAATAACTCACCTTCTAACTCCCCAGTATCTTTCCTCCGTGCTAAATCATACATAAATCAGAAGTGTGATACAGTATTCTCTGCTTGCCTGGACTTGAGCCTTATAGACGATGGACAGACTTTTGAGGGATCAGGAGGTGAGTTGCTCACCACAGTATTCCAAGGGTCTGACCTGCTGTTGTACCTACTCTGTTTAAAAAAGAAAGCCCAGGTGAGTTTCTGTTAATGGTAACTCCAAGGATGTTGATAGCGGGGTTTCAGAGATGGTAACACCATTGAACATCAAAGGGTGGTGGTTGCATTGTCTCCTTTTAGAGATGGTCATTGCCTGGCATTTGTGTGGCACAAATGTTACTTGCCACTAGTCAGCCCACGCCTGGATATTGTCCATATTTTGTTGCATTTGAACATGGACTGCTTCAGTGCCTGAGGAGTCATGAATGGTGCTGAACATTGTGCCATCATCAACGAACATTCCCACTTCTAATTTTATGATGGAGGGAACATAATTGATGAAGCGTTTTAAGATGATTGGGCCTAGGTCACTACCCTGAGAACATAGGGATGGTGATGGTGATGTCTGGGACATAGTCATAATCGCAGAGTGATACCTTACAGACAATGAAGGGTCTAGGCCCAAAACGTCAGCTAATGTGCTCCTGAGATGCTGCTTGGCCTGCTGTGTTCATCCAGCTTCACACTTTGTTATCAGACAATGTCAGGCTGTTGCTTTACTAGTCTGCGAACCAGTTCTCCCAATTTTGGCACTATCCCCAGATGTTAATAAGGAGGACTTTGCAGGGTTGACAGGGCTGTTTCTCCTGTCGTTTTCCTGTGTGTGTGTGTGTATATTCCGTGTGTGTGTGTGTGTGTGTGTGTGTGTGTGTATGTATATATTCCTTAAGATTTATTTATTGAACCTTCACAGAGCATCATGCTTTAGGATCAGAATTGGCCCATTTGAACTCTTGAATCTGCTTTGTATATTGTTAACCACAGCAATTTTATCATTTTAATCTCAATTCCCTGGTCTTCATACCCATTAGTATAATTGGAGAAGGTCTAATATACAGTCAACAGAACGACAACTAACAAAACGTATATCATTCTTTTTAACACCTCAGTGAATATCACAATTTATCGTCTTGATATTCACACACTGGCAGCATTTTGTGTAAAATGCTTTCTCTGGATATGTCGTTAGCCAGTTGCTGACATTGTGTCCATTTAGCTCTGGATTTCCTGACTAATATGAAGATCCTTACTGACCTGTCAATACCGAATCAGAAGATTGTTCACTTCCCCTCCAGGAACACAGCCCAGTTTTACTTTGACTTGTGTCATAACTTAATCCGCTCATCTCAGGTATCATTCTGATGAATTGACGCTGGACTTTGTCCAGCAACAGTGTATCATTCCCAAGATGGGGCACAAGAGGCTAAACATAATCTATTAAACAAGGTCGGATTGTAACACTGCTGTCACAGCCTTGTTTTATTTCTCTAAAATCCCTTGATGAAGCCAGGAATTTATTAGCCTCTTGCTTATTCTTTATACCTGTGAGCTATCTTTTAAAAGGAATACACCTGAATCCATGAAGAACTTTGTTTACATGTTGCTTGGCCCTTCCCAGTTTTGATTGTATTTACATTTCCTATTCTTTCCTACTTCTGTACTTCACATTAAAGTTACATCCACCAATCTTTTACCTAGTCACTTAATCTATTAACATTAATTTGCAAATCACTCTCTTCACAATTTCCCTCTAACCTTTCATTATCTCTAAATTTGGTATGTTCCTGGATAGTATTTTTATCTATGCTGCAGCTCGCCTTCAGTTTCCTGTGTTTGTCTAATACTTTTAAAAAGTGTGTGTGGAGAACATCTATTGAACCCTCTGTGATCATCTTAGCGACTCAAATAATTCTATTACATATGTTGTACACAGTTTATAAGTTGCAAAACCATCTTGATTCTCCTTGTTCAGATTACACCTTCCCATCTTGCTCTGGTTATTTTTACGCTACAATTGTAAATTGGTTTGGCTCTTCTTTAGTAAAGTGAGGTCTATTTTTTATTTGCTGATGGAATGAGGGTATCATGCATTAAGCATTAAGCAACCCTAACCACTTTGGAGAAGTTGGTGATGCACCACAGCATGTATGAAATTTTGTGTATTTTATGATCCCTAGAAAACACAGTTGCCCTGGAACAATATAACAAAGGCATCCCTAATGGTATATATGAAACAGTAGAAAATAGGAGCAGCAGTAACAGGAATAACAGTCTCAGCTTCACTACCACATAACACATATTGTGTAGAACGTATGTTTTAACCATATGGAAAAAGATGTAAAAACATTACCAGTATGAAAGACAGCTGTTGACACTCACTAGCCTCACTAAATTCCATTATTCTGAAAGGACAGAGATGCTTATTCCTTGTTTGGATACTTCCCGATTGATATTTTTCTCAACAACATTAAGCCACCCAGTGATTTTTATGTACTTGCCATTTGACAGTTCAGAAATGGTATTAATCCTTTCAGTGGAGCAGGATCAGAGAGACATACATTCATAAATTTGTAATCTACTGATGCAAGTCTTGAATTTCCTTGAGGTATGCATTTGCCTTGTTTCTTTCCTTCATTTTTGCTCACATCTTATGTGTAGTTTTAAACAATTTGGCATATTTTTAAAGCCCACATTAGCCGCTTCTCATTTCAATTGCTGATTTTTATTAAACAAGTTACCCCAAATTTATTTGCTTTCCTGCATTGTACTAAACACAGCTGCTTTATGTATGACTCAAAAGATGACAGGTTGTATAGTTAGGGATTCCTGGTACTATTTTGTTTTGATTTGTTGGCCGGTAATTGGTGTAATATTTGCAGTGTACTACTCCTTAAAACAAAACTTTGACAAAACAGTTTTAATAAGCATTTTTAGTTACTGTGGCGATAAATTATAGCAGCCTTGAATCTATAGGTGTGATAAACAAGTGCCAATAGGTGGGGTGTCATGTGTTTTTAAAATATTTGTAGAGAAATAAAAAATGACCAATGGAAACCATTGAATAAAAAGCTCTAAAATCATATGCACAGATAAGGATTTCAGAAATAGGTCAATTTTCTTACGTCAACCGCTCCTTTAGTGGGGGTGGGGGAGTTGGCACAGTGGTATTGGACACGTTATTGAGAGATTGGCTCATTTATTTGGTTCATATTTATATCAGGAAACCAGTCACCTAGAGGAGAATGAATGACACTACCTCTTCAAAGGCCACTTGGCCACCCAGAAATTAAATTGTCTCAGAGAAGAAGGGTCTAGGCCCGAAATGTCAGCTTTCCTGTAGCTCTGATGCTGCTTGGCCTGATGTGTTCATCCAGCTCCACACCTTGTTATCTCAGAAATTAGATAGTACCTTTTAAGTATTCCTAATTTTAAGCAACTTTCGTTTTATCATGTTCCCACTGAATCACGCATGCATAATAGGAAAATAAAGAAATGGATTATGTTCTAATCCATATTCTATGTGGCACTGATGTTGAAGATATGTTAAATGGATTTTATAGAGGCCTGAATGATTTAGGCTATAGCGAGTTTTCTGGCAGAGTCTTGCAAGGCCTAACTCAACATTGGGAGCAACTTGCTGCCAGGCATTGAAGTGAGTTTTCCACCAAACAGCAGCAAGTTACCACTTAAGGGCCATTTATAGCCTGTTAAACACCTTATTAGTGACATAGCCTGACTCACTAATACTCAGCTGCTGACCTTAAGAAATGCAAGTTAGACATCAAGAAATTGTGAAGTGGAATTCAGAGCAAGTACCTGGCTGATTTTGGCTCGCTGTTTGCTCCATTGGACCTCCCTGTTAGACACTGGGCATTCACATGCACCCTATACCAATGGACATTGGTATTCAACATGTGCCAGCCTCTAAGAGCCCTCATGGCACATCTCTGGTCCATTGATTTCCTCTCCAGAGCTACACCTCTAGATGTCCACCACAGAAGGTGGTGAGGAGCTGAATGTTGGGCCGCCCACCACCTGTGTCGACCCTTTCTGCCTTACTGTGGTTTGCTGTATTCACGGAATGTGAGAGAGGCAGATATATAGCAAATGGCAGAACTGTTGCTGTTTGCATAGGTGGGACGTGTCCCAAGTGAGACAGTAGGCAGCGCAGAGCACAGTAGTGGTGTGTAAGAGGTTATGGTGAGTGAGAGCAAGTGACGAAGATTTTGCAAGTAGTAATGACAATGGTAAAGAATGAACCCTGGTGGGAGGTATCGAAAATAAGGTGATGGTATTTACTCTGACAGAAAGGGGACCCTCTCCTAATGTTTTGGGCATTCCTCCAGATGATTAAGATGGCACTGACATAGATGGGAATCACAGGCCAGGCTGGCATGGTCTAGTGTTGTTGCTTCTTCTGGTCCTGGGGTGAGAGGATGGCCTGCCTTTGCAGAATCCTGTCAAACTGAGCCTCCAGGTATCGGTCAGCAAAGCAGAGTGGGTGCAAGATTTTCCTCATTTGCCATGTTCGGGGGCACATATCAGGAACCAAGTGGATGAGTTGGGCTTGTCTGGATGCACAACAGGCTTTTAAAGATGGTGCTAGTGCCAGGAATGCAGGTCAATTCCAGGATATCCCAGGAGTGGTGAGTCATTCTGGGAACAGCCTGTGAACAGATAGGGATTGTATCAGTTCAAAAGGACACCTTAGGGGTGGAGTAGGCAGATAGTGACACGAGTTTGATGTCATGAGAAAATACAGAGTGTCAAAAATCTTCACTCAGTTTGCGCTTCATTTCTGTCATTCAAAATGGCACAATTTAAGCTTTTATTCCTCACTCCTTTTGTTGGTGTAGAGTAGATAGTAAGATACAGTAGGTGTAGTAATATTTTACCCTATTGTTCCTTTTGAATGATGAAGTGCCATATGGCCAGCGTCAGTGCGTTTTAAACACCTATATAAAATGGCACCTGTTTCTCAGGTGATCCTGTTTAATCTGATAGTAAACCAGGAAAGAGACTGCACCTTTTGTTTAAGGAGCAGAACCGTTGCATCTGGTCCAATTATTATTCAGTATGTCTCAGTCCAAACTCCAACCTTATTTAAACATCAGGCTGACAATTTCACAAGGGGCTAGTTTGCATCTATTTGTCAGTCTAACATCAGTCATTTTGTAGTCCGAAAAGAAAATGTTCATCCTTATTATTTATTGTTGCGTATGTATATTGACTCAATCCGTGTAGTTTGCAGTTTGAACAGGCAATGTGTTTTGGAAAGTAAATGATTGGCAGTGGTATTACAAGGTGGTAATTCAATTAAATTTGTCTTTTGATAAGCTTCGAGACCACAGTTCAAGCAGTTTACGGGCATCAGTATTTCCACTCAATTTGGACTACAGCCCTAAAACCACTGCCAAACATTTGTAACATTGTAATAAAGAATATTAACAGAATACCTGTTTTTTAGGAGAAGAGAAAAGTTTATTGTTTACCTGGTGATGACAAAATATGATGCATTTGGTGTGATGTGGATGGCAGGTTAGTAAAGATGACAGGAGCTGGCAGTAAGGAGTCAGTCATGACACCAGACTGCTTCAAACCTAATATTTACATCAACTACTCATGAAGATCCTGGATTATTTGTTCATGATTCCCAAGGTTGGACGCAAACTGTTATCTGCACGACTCCTTGATTGTATCTGAACCTAAGCACTCATAATGTTTGCTACCAACAAAGTTGGTTGATACTGGCACAAATGATCCTGCTTGGGAGATATCTTAATTTCATCAATCATTATATCACCATCTAGTATTATTAGCATTTTGTTGGTAGCAAACTGCTGTGGAGCATACTACCCTGTAACACATATTGTTTAATATAATGCTCAAATGAGTCATTTGGGAAGGCAGCAGCATGGTGGTATTATCAGCAGACTAGTAATACAAAAACCCAGGCTAATATTCTAGGTGCAGGTGTTGGAATTTCACCATAGCAGCTGGTGATATTTAACTTGAATAAAAATGTGGAATTGAAAAAAAAGCTGATTTAATGGTGACAATGCAACCATTATTGAGTGTCATAATAAAAAATCGTCTGGTTCACCACTGTCCTTTTTAGGGAAGGAAATCTGACATCCTTACCTGACCTGGTCTACATGTGACTCCAGACCCACAGCATTGTGTCAGTCTCTTAATTACCCTGCAGGCAATCAGCTGAACTGCAATTATGGACAGGTAACAAGTGACAGAAATACCCCCGTGCCTCACAAGAACAAAAAGAAGTTCAGAACTTGATTTCTGCTGAAAAATGATACATTTTATCTAAGCTTCTTGTTTTGTAGTCACCAGGACAATTCACAAGATGATCAATGTGAAGGGAAATTTTTTTTAATATTGTATGAAAGGAGAATGCTGACTAGTTGGCAAATGCATGGTGGTACAGGTATTGCCATGGTGAATGCACCATTTATTGATGACTTCCAGTTAACTGCCATCCTTATAGTTTTGCTCAAAAAATTATGGAATATTGAAATGGTTACAGCAGATAAGGAGGTCATTTGTCCCGTCTGTGTGACTTTTTTTGCAAGAACCCTGGTTGTCCAAAACATGTGAAAATATGTCGAGCTATTTGTAGAAATATCACAAATGTGTTAAAAATTCATAGCTAACAAAAGCAGACTAGCATTTAAGGACATTTGGGTCAATTTTCAGAGGTTGTTTTTTGTCTTTGGCAAACTGTGGCCAAATCTCAAAAATTTCAGCCTAACATCCATCTATTCAGTGATGTCTTCTTGGTATTTTGAAAAACATATTAGACTTTTTTTCCCATTTTCCTTTAAAATTAAAATATTGTCACTTGTGTGACCTACACTTAGACACAAGCCAACCAGTGTGGATGTTCAAACCTGCAAAATATAAGCAGAAAATGCTGGAATTACTTAGGCTAGGCTGCATCAATAATGTTTTACCAAAAAACAATGTGGTCATTTAAATTTGCTTAATTTTAAATCTTATTTAGTCAGCTGTGCAATCTTTTATGAGGAAGATGATTGAGAATGATATACCATTTCTGCTGTTTGGATCATTGATTAAGTACAAATTTAACTGGTTGATTCTTTTTATGAAGAAATGGGGAAGTACTTATTTTGTTACTTAAAATATGGATCAACAGAAATGGGAGACAGAAAGTGAGGGTCACAAAAACTCTCCATTGATTCTAGATCAATGGCCAATTCTAGTGGAGAAAATATACCTACTCATGATTCCAAATCCATCTTCGCTTGTAGCTATGAAGGAAGAGTGCAATAAGTTGTAATTTTTCTATAACCACATTGACAAAGGGCATCAGAAAATTCTGCTGTAAAACCTTCTTATCATGAATCCCGTTTGAATTTTGTTTTCTAAGCAGCTTTGCAGACTGGTTACCTATGGCAACAATTCTTAATTTCAGAGCATGTTGACCTGGCACAAAGGTTTGTCAAAGAGCGTTGCTGTATTTTATATGTGATTTGATGTTGATGGGCAGTACTTTAATAATGGTAATGACCTGTTTTTACTTGTAGAAAGCACAGCTGCTGTGGGTTATACATTTTGGCAGAACGTTTGACAGGCTCCACAATACATTCCACTTTAAGCTTCAATAATCAGCTCACCAATATTACCATCATAAACACCCTGTACTGAATAACATTGGCCATGGACATTCGCAAAATTATATAAAACTGTAAGCCATCATAATTTGTCAAGCTGTTGCTGTGAAATGTTTTATTTTGCTTTGTTGGTGTTGTCTGTATTAACTGATTAAATTATATCGTTGTGGTAGTTAGGGGAGTGGGTGCTGGAGGATTCTGTTTGCAGTAAGCTGTTGAGGCCATCATGTTTTTCAGTGCTGTCACTTTCTTAATGTTTGCCTCAACTACTTTGTAAGATTTTGACCTGAAGCATGGCATTGGATATCAATTTAAAACTATCTCACTTTAATTTACTTTATTTGATGCGACTGTAGATATTCATGTGACTTGACCCAAAACTATACTTCCATTGTAGCAAGCAGTTAAGCATCTTTTAACCTGCATAATCTCCATTTTAATTATGTTTTAAGCAACCAGTTCAGTCATGTTATAACGCACCGCTGTGGCAGGAGAGATTTGAACCTAGACCTTCTGGCCCACAGGATTACAGTACTGTTGTATTGCCTTGGTGCTCAGAGCAGACGCATTCAGGCAGTTTGTTGTGCTGGCCAGCAATCATCAAAGAGATAGGCATCTTACTGTGCAGTACATTGCTGTCTTAATCTTTCCCCACCATTCACGGGCAGCTTACCCACTAACCACTCACATGTGTTGCAAACAAATAGCCATTTTGGAAAGTGTATGAAGTGTAGTTCTCAGTGAAGTCTAAGGAGGTGTGCCTCAGTAAGGCATTACATCAAGGCAAGCCTGCAGTATTGGTTCAGGGGCTTGGACGTTGGCAATTTGGCTGTGCCAGAGAGTCAAACACAGGATCCTATCCTGTTGAATGTCGGGGTATCCCACCATCCATCTCGGCTCTTTCTTGCCCTAGTAGGGGCTGTTTCCTTTTGTGTCGAGAGAAAGGGAAGGATGGAATGAGACAAATATGGGTGGCACATCTGTTATTGGTGCTGAAGCTGGGGGCAAAGGTGTGTCGGTGTCTCGAGTGAGAATGTAGGCAGTGCAGAGGCCAAAAGTATTTGTGATGTGGAGGAATTAACGAGAGTGGTAGAGCCTTAATGGAAGGTGGATACAGTAGCAGACATGCAGTCAGTTTGAGGTAGTAGGGAGAAGATGGCAGCACTTGTTTGGTGGGGCAGAACAGGTTATTGACCTAAACTGTGCATTCTTTCAGATGGCTGAGCCCTCAGTAACTTGGGTGGCAACCTTAGACCAGGCTGACGACATGTTGTGCTCTCTTCTGAGTGTCTAGGGGGATGACGACAGTCTACCAGGATTTCCAGGACCCTGACCAAAAAGTAAAGCATGAATCTTTCCCCTCCCTGCTATGTCAGGGCAAGCGTCTGTAATTGTACAAAGTGGGTCCAGACTGCAAGTATTTGACTGGATATACAATGGCCTTTTAAAGATGACACCAATGCCATGGACCCCAAAGTACCCTGCCAGTGCAGGGTTCTTCCAGTAATGGAGAATGCGAGTGAGGATAGCACCAGACAGGAGAGGTATATAGGGGTTAATGAGGTAGGTTTGGGACATTGGTGTTTGAAAACTCACTGGGCCTCTCCATGAAACTCAATGAAAATGACACCATTGAACTATTGGAAAGTGGAGCCTATTATCATTGGACGTTGAATTCTCTCATTTTTTACCCAAGTGGGGAAGGAAGCTGCTCAAATCCACAAAGCTGAGACAAGGAAAAATAGACTTTTCTGGTACTGCCAATGAAATCAATTTTATGTTAGCACTATTCTTATATTTAGAGAATTTAAAATGGCAAGATTGAATTGAGAAATCCTTATTATTTTCTATTGTTTACAATCCATTCTGTGAATCATCAGGTCATTGCATTACAGAAAGGAAATTTCCCATTATCCACTTATTTAAGGAAAATGGTGCGGTGAGCACATTGATTCCCTCTGCATCCTCATATGCTTCAATGAAGGGACATCATTTTCTGATACTTAAAAATAAACTAAATCTACAAGTTCCAGAAAGACAGTGCAATTATTAAGTGTAATATCAAGATGGGGATTATAGTTAATAGTTGTTTTAAAATGTTCAATACTGACATGATGTTCAGAGAAAAAGATGGTTGTACACCCAGGCATTTTTGCTATTCAATAGTATCGTGGGAAGATTCAAAACATTTTTGTGCAATGATGTGCAGACAATGAGCAGCCCAAGGTCATGCTGTTCTATCACTTGATAAAAGCCTACGTCCTGCATCCTGCAGATTTGATATGGAACTCAAATGCACTAAAATGGCTGATAACCCACATCTTGCTTTAAACTGTTTTCTTTCTCTTGCTCACTGCAGTTAGGGGTGTTTTTCTGCCTTGGAATAGCACATATTAAAGCTTAAAGGTTGCAAACAGTCAGAATATCTTCTCGGTGAACTAAGAAGGCAACCAAAGATACTGTGGCAGAACGTTTTTACTGTAACAGGAAATTTTTTTTCGTCAATTTGAAAGGAGAGCAGAAGGATTTCATCTCTGGTTTGGTATAAACAACATTAACATGCCTAACGCTGAAACTTAAATGCATCATATCTTCATTTCGCCATGTCCGGATCTTTCTGTAACAATACTTCCCTTTTATGTCTCACTAGACAGTTGAAATGCAACATTTCACATTGGTTAGCTTAACCCTTTTGAGAAAGAATCTAAGTGAGAAAATGACAAGTCTTAAAAAGGCTAAATTTCAATAGAATTGTTTTGATAAAATGCAAAATAAATTATAGAAATACTTCAAGAAAAATTCTTATGATCTGGTGTCCTACATAAGTTGACAAAACAATGGCTGGTAATTAAACAGTTATTTGAGTAAGTAATGCCAATGTTCACTTGAGTAGCTCCCACACTGACTCTTCGTCTTTTTTTGCCGAAAGAAAACCCAACAATCCATGCAAACTGAAAATCTCCTTAAAAGCAAAGCAATGTCTTTCAATTAGACAGCAGCTTTTCTCGACTGCTTCTATCAGAAATCAAATTTCTAAAGTAACGCCATCCCTGATCTCCATGCGTCGTACTAAGTTGCTATTGAAGGAAACTTCCGATGGTTCGTTGAATGGACTTGAAACCATAGAACCTGCCAAATGAAAGTCAATAGTGGCTGCTTAACGTTCTTATGTTTCCAATGTGTTCTAAAATGAAAAAAAATCTTCTACCCTGTTGACTACTGAGGGACTGACTTTTGATTTTCTAGCCCTATGTAATGTGAAGCCATTTACAGGCAGTGACATGGGAATAGTTATAGTAAATTCATTGATGTAAGTTGATCCTTTAAGCCATTTGCCTTGAAGGTATAGGCAGTTTTCATTACCTAGATGGTATCAGTTGGGACAGGAGGGTAGCACATCACTATGGATAACTGAATGAGGTACAATTTAAAATGAAGTGATTCAACCTGATGTTATGTACACTCTCTGAAGTTAACTTTGACAGGAGCATGATACAAATGCCTGTGTCAAATGATGAACAGTTTACTTAATTGTAAAATCACTTTAATCTGGAGTTAAAATGTAGTTTAATTGGAGTACACCATTCTCATTAAACTTGCCAGTTAGAGGGCCTGATTTTTATTGTGTGTAGTGGATAGGTTTCGACTGGGTTAGAATTTTGCCTGCAATAGTATCAGTTCTTGATTTTCTCATGAAATAACCGTTGGATCTCGCATTAGTAGAAAAAGACAATGTGGCCACAATGTGGTTTTAGCTCTTTTTTACCTCCTGTCATATCTTCCCAATTATTCCCTTCACTCATTTACCTTTGCATCATTTTTTTTTGCCTCTGACCTCTTGGACCCAATCACCATATTAAAGATGGACAATAAATGCTGGCCAAGTCAGCAACACCCACGCCCATGAATAAATTTTTAAATAAAAACCTCAACTGAACTTGATATAACAAGGTGTAGAGCTGGATGAACACAGCAGGCCAAGCAGCATCAGAAGAGCAGGAAGGCTGACGTTTTGGGCCTAGACCCTTCTTCAGAAAAATGGGTCTAGGCCCGAAATATCAGCTTTCCTGCTCCCCTGATGCTGCCTGGCCTGCTGTGTTCAACCAGCTCTACACCCTGTTATCTCAGATTCTCCATCAGTTCCTACTATCTCTGAAACAATTTTAACCCCCTCAACTGAACTTGCTCTTGCTAACTCGCTTGCTGTGTCTGACTTCCTGATCAGATTTTGCCGACTTGAAACTGTGCTTTCCTTTATTAGAAATGAAGAAGCAAAGGTTTAAGTCCTGACATACCACAGCCAATTATACTCTGTAATGAAGATTGGCCAGCTGACACGCCAAACAAACTGCTTTTGTCCTCTGAGGAGCAGGTTTCTGACAACTGACCCCATGTGAAACCCCTTTCCAAAAATGTTCATCTAAAGTGTAGGAATGTGAATTTTTCGATGAAGTTGTTCAAACACCTGGTCCTGTGTTGTTGATGGGTGCAGGTTCTTTGTGCAGTAAAAGTAGTCATTGAGCCATTCGGCAAGCAATTGTCCAAATGACCTGCGATCTTCAGGCTTTAATAATTGGACCATTAAATCTACCCTTGTAACAAACATTTGGAACAAAAAAATCGTTTACCTTGGACACATGAATGAGTGATTCAGTTGCCTAACAAGAAAGCTGCTAATTTCCTATATATTTCCATGTGTTGTAATCGAAATGCTCAATAATTACCACATCTACTTGACATACTTAATGTATCACAAGCCTACATAACAGACCTTTAGTACTAATGTTGCAGTTACAATATACATATAACCTTGTAGTAATTTTCTACCTATCCTTCAGTTGTAACTTGTAGAACATATTTCGGTGCTCATTTTGAGCTCAAAATAGTGGATTTTGCACCAGTGTTGCTTTCAACTTGGCTAATAATGGCTCATTTTTAACAGACGCTGTTGTAGACACTTATTCTGCCTCATTTACTGATTTGAAAATTGGATCACACTTCCCAATTTTATTGACTCTCGAGCAAGGTATTACATTGCGTCATACCCTAACTATTAGACATTGCTAATGTGTGGAAAAACTGAAAAAATCAAGTTAATCGGTAGTTTAATTTACTTAGCTTGGGATTAATTCTGCAATAAAGTTTTCAGCAAACCAACTTTACATTTGCAATTGAATGTTCTTATGATAACCCAGCTTTTTTTTGACCAACTTCCTTAATAACTTTGACTAAGCCTTTTTCAATAGATTTTCAGAAACCTTCTCTTAGTTTTTATTTTGACACAATCACATTTATTTCTCCAACTTCTTTTTCGTTTTGCTTTTCCAACAAAGCTAAATCAATGATTAGTCATTTCTCCCATCAGCCTCCATGCAAAATTTTAGATATTATTTGCCCGCACCAACTGTAGACTTTTAACGGAAAATCCCAGTCGTAAACGATGTTAACGTAAGGTTTGCTCTGTGCCTTTCTTCATCAAGGTCAGCTATATCATGAAATGGGAGATGCCAGCTTCGAACCTTTCAGTTCATGTTATGTGTGTTTGACATAATAATGCCTTGGATACATTTGGTTGCCATTGAATGACAGAATCATATCGTATAGAAGGGGCCCTTCAGTAACTGCTCTGAATCTACACTAGTCCCATTTTCTAACACTTAGTCCATGACTTCAAAAGTTATGACCCTTCAAGTGCTTATCCAAGTACTTGTTAAAGGCTGTGAAGCTTTCTGCCCCAACTACCCTCTCAGGCACCATCCTCTGGCTGAAGAAGCTTTTCCTCAAATTCTCTCTAAACTTACAACCTTTCAGCTTAAATTGATGCCCCCCTGTTAGTAACTATTCAATTAGGAGGAACCACTGATTTCTATCCACAATGTCGATGCTCTTCATAACACATACACCTCAATCAAGTATCCTTATCTTCTTTGTTCTAAGAAAACAACCCAAGCCTATCCAGCCTTTCTTCATAGCTAAATTCCATCCCAGGAAATATCCTGGTGAATCTCCTGTGTACCCCACTCACAAACCCTAATCTTCTGATAATGCAATGGCCAGAACAATGCACAGCACTCCAACTGTAGTTGAACCAAAGTTTTGTACATCTCCGACATAATGTCCCTGCTGTTATGATTGATGAAGAGTGAGTAGCTTGGAACATGCAGTAAGTGCAGTCATTTTGTCCTGAAAACATTGAAGACAATAATTATACAGTGTTGGTAGTGCACAAAATGGACTGGGCAGAATTATTAAGCCTGCTGTCCTCTGCCAGGTTGAGGTTGCCATGGTGATATTTTGCTCTGTGCCTAGGAGAATCATAAGTGAGAGTTTCAGCAGGAAGTGACCGAATTAGTGTTTGAATTGTTACTGTTCACTGCTCTGTCTGATGTGGCAAATTTATGGAACTAATACTCAGGACAAGGAGAAATATTTATCTACCACTGATTCTAAATCTCTTTCTTTTAAAAAAATGACAATTTATATTGCATTCTTCCACCCAGGATGTAAGCATTTAGCATCCAAATTCTTGTGTTGAAAGGTGGGAGCACGATTGGTGGTGTTAGAAATTAGTCATGCTTTCTGTTCTTGATTGCTGATCTGCCAGGGGAGTGGTTGAGGTGAGTCTTTCATGGTAACTCTGCATTGCAAATCAGCCACCCTCTCAACTGGGCTAACCAACCACCTGTAGAATACACAAGAGATAGCTTTATTGGACACAGTTACAGATTCCTGCTGATCTCCTAAGAGGAAGAAAATGTTAACCCAAATGCTTGAGTTCCAAATTTAAAAAAATCATGGTCTTAAATCAATGAACAGATTGGAATATCAATCCTTGGTATCCAATGGAAAGTTATTTTTCCTCCCCCTGCTCACGAGACATGAGCATTACTGGCTGGACCAGCATTTATTATCCATATTTAGTTGCCTTTAAGGTGATAGTGATCAGATACAGTGTTGCAGGAGTTTAAAGAAAGGTATTTATCTTTAATTTAAATATACAGTATGGCATTCTAAAAGCCATGTTTACAATACATGCATTGTGTATTACTCATGGATGTGACGTTAGACGTGGTTAGAAGTACAGAATGACTAGCCTTAAGGTGTGTTGATACAGAGAGAGTTGCATAGTTTAAAGGAAATTCAGTCACTATTTGAAATGAGGAAATAAGCAGAGTAATTGGAAGAGAGGAGGCAAGTGAAGGTGGTTTAAGATTGCTGCAGCAAAATGCTGGCCTAGAAATGGCAGGATGAACGTTCTTTTGTTTGTTCTGTCAGCTATGCTTCTGGCACCCTTTCTAAGTCATGCATTATCTTGTAAGTTTCTATTAGATTTCCCCTCAACCTTCTAAACTCTAATGAATACAATGTATTGCCACTGTATGGTTCTTCCTTGGGAAACAAAAAACTTCATAGATATCTACAAAGGGAACTAGAGGTTGTCCTATGACCAATGTGAGGTACAAGGAGATATCTCCAACCTGCTGATCCCCCCCTTCTGTTTGACAATTATTGGCCGAATGTCTCGGAAAGATAGACAACTGCAAATGCCATAAAAATGAAGCCCTGATATTTCATTATTTTCCAGCTATGTAGTATCACGCTATGTTTCAGCATTTCCTTAACTTTGGATTGGGAATTTATGGAGGATTTGTGCTTTAGAAGCAAATTACAGGTTGGATTGAAAGGTCTGTTTCTATGCTGCAGACCTCTATGACTCAATGATTCTATTAAGATTAGAAGGTAGTACCTTCCAAGTGAATTCAAAGGATTTTTAACTGTTCATCTGATCTGTGTTTAAATTTACTGATGCCTTTCAAATGACTGCATTTTCCACCAGAAGGATTGTGATAAATGATTATTCCCTAGTACCAAATCACACAGATTCGTTGTCCAGTGCTCCTGAACTCCAAAGCAGACAAAACCTCCCATCCACCCTGACAGTCCCATATTGAAACAGTTTCAAATTGTTGCCAATTTCCCAACAGAATTAAACTGCAGACCTATCACATTTTAACATTGCTGAACATACTACTGCCTCAATATTTGGCAGTAACTATCAGACCCTTGGATCTTTGTGTACGTATTTCAGCAATTAGTTTATCCAAATATAAAGTCCACATTAATTGACATTTTGAATTTGTCATGCTGAGAAAAATGTGTATTACCATCATAACGTTTTGATAAAGAATGACCACTGCCTTTCAAAAGCAGACATCTCAGCTGGTCTTCCATGTGGATTAAGCTTTCACTGTTACAGTGACTGCAAGAGCTTCCATCTCACTAATTTGATATCATTGTCCCTGCGGCGTTTGTGTTGAACATGAGTGGACAAGCCATGGCTTTGCTCTGGTGATTGAGTTCATCCATAACCCTTTATACCAGAGATCAAAAAGTGGTTTTGCAGCAGGAAGTAGAACTCTCAACTCCCATCGTCCCAGTGCAGGATGTGGAAGTTGGAAAGCAGGATAACAGTGGGTTAGTCTCATACTCCTCTTAGTAGATACTTCTTTGAGAAATGCAGATTTCCATCTGTAGGAAACTTGTCAACTTGACCTTTCAACAAGGAATGATATATGAATTTTTATGATTGAAATATAGGAAAACAAAGAAAGTACATTTTAGAGAGTAACCCTCCACAAATTTGTTTTCGTTTTGAGTTTACATTTGACAATATTGATCATGAATGTGTGAAAACCTTGTTCCATTTCAGTGTCAATATTTAACAAGCCTGTCAAGTTTTGAATAAAGGACTCTTTACAAATACTGGCCTAAATGTACTCATTTGCTTTTCATAATGATTGGACTGACTTTAGAAGAGGCCAAGCTGAACACTTGACATCGTAATGGTTGCACATTCATATAGAAGAAGCATTATTCACTTACTGTGTGTTTTCTGGTCTATTCTAAAAAGTGATACACCCTTCCTGTATCCTACAAATGTGCAGTTGGCAGCAAGATCTGTTGTTACTCTTGGTACAATAGCATGACCTTTAGAAACAGTGTAGTGAGACCAGTAAATCTCAGTTCAGTTCCTGAAGGTGTATGGTACACAGTTTTGAGTGACAATTATTTCTTTGCATTCTGCTGAACAAGAGACGTTCGACTGAATCATCCATTGATTAGGGAGTGGGGTGACCAATTCATTCTTGTCACATAACTACAGTCAGACAAGTTAATCTGTTAATTTAATCAAGAGGACTTTGTTACTTTCGTGATGGGCTAGTTTCCTCTCTCGTTACATTAAGTTGTAAAAAAACTAAGCATGAAATAAAGTACAGACTCACAGTATTGACACTGCACTACACTGGTGGAAACAATCTGGGGATGTTGCTTCTCGGTTTTCTAATTAGCTACGTGTGGGAAAAAAGTTATCTGCACATTCACCTGTTGACAAATAAATTATGGCTGTTTACGAGGTCCTATAAAATTAGTATCTGAAGAGAACAAACCTTCCCTTTTGTAGGCATTTTCTACTTTAGTGAAACCCACAGATTAAAGACGTAGCAAATCATTCATTCAACTAAATGTATTACATTCTGTTCCAATATTTTTCCTCCTGGCTTTTAACTTAAAAATACTTTTGTATCCCTACCTTCCCAAGTTCCACATTCTGTATCATTTTGGGATTCCTAAATTTAAACAAAATCCAGCTAAAATAAAATCTATTTGTATGTTTATTTGTCTCTGTCAAGGAGGAAACAAAGTGACCAGCTACTGCTTGTTATTGAAGAGAAACAGGACAACCATTTTACATGTCAACTGCTGGCAATGGGGAAAGTAAAAATAATCCATGTTTGTTGTTAGGGATCTTTCTATGCTTACTTTCCATTCCAATATAAATCACAACCTGTTGAGACTTGATACTTGAAAATGCTTCAGTGTCCCATGATTTGATCCAGCAGTGCCCATTCAAGTTGTGAGATAGTACCTGTTATAGAATTCCTCTCTGTTGTCTGAAGGAAATAAATCAAATCAAAACGTTTCTTATTTTGTATCCAAATGTGAAAGTTTTCACTGTTACAACCTTGACATTTTTGTTCCTTTTCGGATTTATATTTGTGCCTTTGTTATAGGTCCATTGTCCTTGGCTATACAGTGACCACTCAGCTGTAGAGGCAATATGTTAGGCCTCTGTTTAAGACAAGGAGGGAGTTGAACGAATTATTAGTGCAAATGAGAGCATGGCTTATTGATCTGAATGGTGACATCCATTTTTTTGGGATTTCACAAGCACATTTGGCAAGTATTGACCCCAAGCCAACATGAAATGCCATACACTATATTTAAAAAATGTGCTGGCAGACTCAATAACTATGCAGCTTAGTTTTAAGAGTCAGTCAGCATGGAAACAGGCCCTTTGGCCCAATTCATTCATGCTGACTAGGGAACAGATTTCCTAAACTGAACTAGCCCAATTTTCCTGCATTTGTCTCATGTCCCTCTAAACCTTTCCTATCCATGTACTTGTACAAATATATTTTAAATGTTGTATTTGTACCAACCTCTACTGCTTCCTCTGGCAGTTCATACATAAGCACTAACTTCTTTGTGAAAAAATTGCTCCTTAGGTCCCTTTGAAATCTTTCCCCTCTCACCTTAAAGCTGTGTACTTTAGTTTTGGACTCGGTGCCGCCTACAAATATCTCCCAAGCTGCTTAAAAAAAGCAAAAGCATAAACACCACACAGAAACAGTTTCAGTGACTTGTTTTCAAAAGTACAGCAATTCCTTGCACAGTCCTTAGTTTTAAGACATTACCATTTTAGTCTACAGTCGAAAAAACAGAGACAAAACATGATATGGTCTTTACATCCCAGACTTTCCCCTGTTGACATTCCTTAGCCCCCTGGCATTTTAGAGCTGTCCCCATCTGCATACAAGATGATGAGAGGCATAGATGGAGTGGATAGTCAGACTTTTTTCCAGGGCAGAAATGACTATTACAAGGGGGCATAATTTTAAGGTGATTGGAGGAAGGTATAGGGGAGATGTTTAGAGGTAGGCTCCTTTACACAGAGAGTGGTGGGTGCGTAGAGTGCACTGCCAGCAGTGCTGGTGGAGTCAGATACTTTAGAGACTTTTAATCGACTCTTGGATTGGCAAATGGAGGATAGTAAAATGTAGGGGATGCAGGGTAGATTGATCTTAGAGTAGGATAATAGATCGGCACAACATCGTGGGCCAAAGGGGCTGTACTGTTGTATGTTCTATGTTCATAATCCTCAACCTGCAGTCTCTCATTCTTGAACCTCCTTTGACCTGACCTTGTTACAGTCAACTCTTCATACTTCAACATTTACATTTCCTATGGTTTCCACATGATCATGCTCCTCTATGTTGTTCAGCTTCTTCCTCCTGTCCTCCATCAGCCTTTGTCAGGCTGCCTCCTCACATCCATGGTCAGCCTTCACAGCCACAACTGTAATTTAAAAGCATCAGTACTTCCCTTGTCCTCGCGCCAGAGTACCATTAAAAGACAAAAATCTCCCACTTAGTCCAAATCCAGTACGAGGACTACCCTGCCTGCCGCATGTCATGTTTTTTGGAGAGAGAAACAGATTTAATGTTTTGGGTCCAGATAATTTCAGATTTCCAGCATCTGCAGTGTTTTGCTTTTTATTTGAAATGGGAGAGGGGGCTATACCTTTTGGGGTTCCTCCTGTGCACCTGTCACTCTTTGGAAGATACAGTATAACCCAGGAAATGTGGTTTTGACAGGTAATTGCGGAAATTCACCTTCTCCTGCTTTTGTGAAGCGCCCATATTTAACTGTTCTCATTTAGTTGTTAGATTTAGTGTGGGTCAGAGTCCATAACAATTAATGTAGGGAAATCTATTTGTTTGTAGCTGATGCCGGCACTCCAAGGAAGTCTAGACGCAGCGGAAAACTTCTTTTACAGACCACAATATGCTTGAACCCCAGCCCTGAATAGCATCCCCTCAACAGAAGTACAATAGATGGGCAGAAATGGAAGAATTATTTAGTCATAATGCTGTGACCATTACAGTCTGGGGTAGCTTTGATAGACAAACTAATCCTTCCCTACACATCAATTTGTACAACTGCTTTTTCCATGTAGATGTTCTTCTGGCCTCCTGTGTCTGATTGAATTTCTGTACAGGGAAAACTGAATGAGTGATACTTAGATTCATTGCACTATAGGCTTTTAACAGCCAGCTTGTTTCAGACAGTACAGGGCTGGATTCACTCCCAATGTTACACCACTTAAAGTACAATGCTGTAAATTGCTCAGGACACATTTAACCATACCCTGATCTGGAAAATTTTGTCATTTTTTCCCCTGTAAAGCAGCATCCAGCATATCCAAATTCATTAAAATTGCGTTCAAGTGCTGGATCAGTATCAAATGTAGTAACTATATAATATGGAGAAGGTGTAGTGCAGGGGGTGGACTTGATAATGAGGAGGCTTTGCATGCATAATTGTTATAGAGTGTTCCTGAAAAAACATGATTGAAGCACGCAGCTGCTATCGCACCTCGATTAAATTAACTGCTTGAATGAGAAATGATTTTCTTTTAAAATAAAAATTCTCTACCAGCATGTATTGAATTTGATTAAAAATCAAGGTATTCTGTACAGTTTGAGAAAGAGAATTTACAGCATGAATATAATTTGGTTCACTGTTCCTGTTTGAGCCTTGACCTTGACAACGCAGCTTCTTTCTATGATGGGTTTGAAACTATTTTTGAGGTATCACAATGTGACTGGCATTACTTTGACCTTTTAAAAGTTCAAAGCTTTCTCACAATGCATTCATACTCATTTAAAGGATATAGCTTTGGTGGGACTACTCTATGTGTCACAAGTTGATCATTTCTGCAGCTTTCAGTGATGCTTTTGACAAAAGTTGCTTAATTTTAGAACATAGAACATAGAACATTACAGCACAGTACTGGCCCTTCGGCCCTCGATGTTGTGCCAACCTGTCATACCAATCTGAAGCCCATCTAACCTACACTATTCCATTTATGTCCATATGCTTGTCCAATGCTTTAGAGCTTTAGCTTTAGAGTCATAGAGTTCTACTGCATGGAGATAGTCCCTTCGGCCCAAACTGGTCCATGCTGACCACACTAACCCTATTTCCCTGCACTAGGCCCATATCCTTCTAAACCTTTCCAATCCATGTATTCATCCAAATGCCTTTTAAATGTTATTAACTTACCCAACTCAGCCACATCTGCAGGCAGCTCGTTCCATATACGTGCTGCCCTCTGTGTCAAAAAAAAGGTACCCCTAAGGTTTCCATGTATTCTTTCTCCTCTTACCTTAAACTCATGTCCTCTAGTCATCGAATTCCCAACCCTGGGAAAAAGACTGAGTGCATTCACCCTATCCATGCCTCTCATGATCTTACATGCTTCTATCAGGACCCCCTCAGTCTCCTACTCTCTAAAGGCCCCAGCTGGTCCAAATTCTCCCAATGATTCAGTCACTTGAGTCCTGGCAAATTCCTTGTAAATTTCTTCTGCACCCTTTCCAGTTTAATAATATATTTCCTATAGCAAGCTGACCAAAACTAAAGGGTCTAGGCCCGAAATGTCAGCTTTCCTGCTCCTATGATGCTGCTTGGCCTGCTGTGTTCATCCAGCTCTACACCTTGTTATCACAATACTCCAAGTGCTGCCTCACCAACATCTTGCTCAACTGCAATATAACTTCCCAACTTCTATATTCAGTGTCCTGACTGATGAAAGCCAGTGTGCCAAAAGCCCTCTTCACTGCACTATCTACCTGTGACAGTGGAAGAAATTGATTGTTGCTTTGGTTATCAAAGAGGTGCACATGCTTAATAAGTTGTTAGATTTAACATTTGTCTAAAAAGGTTTACTACAGGTGTTTTTTAAAAGTTATTTTTTTACAGAAAGTGTGCCTTACTGGCTCGGCCAGCATTTATTGCCAATCCCAAATTGTTGCTGAGAAGGTGGACAGCTGACATTTGAACTTCTGTAGTTTTACAGAAATCATTTACAACTGCAGCACTGTAATATGGAGCTTGAGGATTTTGTGCCTGTGCTACTGTGATACAGCATTGCCTTGCTAAATCATCTTCCAGAACACTTTATCGTTGGAAGGACTCATGCCTACCAATGTAATGTAACTGTCTATCGTGTATTTTGAGTCGTAATGCATAAATTAGAAAAGAAAAATTGGAAATTGAATTGTGGCACAGACAGTATGTGCTGGGTTCTCTGACATGTTTAGGAACCGGCTGATTCTGGAACAAAGCTTCCATCTATTCCCAAATACAGAGGCAACAATTGAGTCTTTCATATGATATTGTCGTTCATCAAAATATAATGGGATTTCTCCTGACTGTCGTGGCATTGTTTGCTGTGCCTTGGAATGTGCTGTGGCATGCTGGTGATGTCTTATAACTGGTATCAAACATGTAATGTATTGAAATAAATCAAAAGGAAGAATTAGTTCGATAGATAATCAAATGTACCTTAGCTTATAACATTTGAATCCTGTTGAAGGCTTGGAATTTCTAACAGCAATTTTCATGTAATTTTCATCGTTATGGTGTTAGTTGACTTAATGGTTACAAAATGATTCAGTACCAACCCTACTATTAACTGACACAGACTTAATGGGTTGAAGATAACGCGGTGTAGAGCTGGATGAACACAGCAGGCTAAACTGCATCAGAGGAGCAGGAAAGGTGATGTTTTAGATTGAGACCCTTCTTCAGAAAAATGATGTGTTAATGGGTTGAAGGACATTTTTCTGTGCGCTAGAACTTTATGCCTCCTAATCTGGATTGGAAAATTTAAGGAGTTATTGAATCCAACCTTTGACAAGGAGACCTGTTATCTTGCACTATTCCTGTTATTTTGGTTTATTGCCCTGTACATTTATTACTTTCAATTTCAGATATCAAAGACTGCTTGAATATTGAAACCGAAAATCAGGACCAATAACAGAAGTTGCTGGAAAAGCTCAGCAGGTCTGGCAGCATCTGTGAAGGCAAAAAACAGAGTTAACCTTTCAGTTCCGGTGATCCTTCTTCAGAACTCAAGTTCCTCAGTTCTGAGGAAGGGTCACCAGACCCGAAATGTTAACTGCTTCAATATACCTGTATTTTGGGATAGAATTTTAATGACATTAAAAAAAAGCATGAGAGTTTGCAGAATCTGAAGCGTTGCCTTAGTCTGTGAACAACTGGCATAATGAATGTGGTGCAGAAACCTGCTGAACAGGAATGAGAGCAGTTAAATTGAGAAATTTTGCTGTTGAAGAGCCTTGTATTGACCACAATCTTATTTCAATAATGGAGAATTCCAAGGAAGTTCTGCAACAAAGAGTTGTTTTATCCTGGGATTGGGTAATTTCTTTGAATGTCAGAGCTCTGGCTAACAGTGTCATTAGGCATTCAATATAGTGGGGCAGATTACTTATGGTGAAAACTGATGCTTAAGTTCTATTTGGCTTCAGTTTAATACTTGATTCTGAGTGCTCATGGACCATTGACCTCAAGATGTCATCAAATGTATCCCATTTGGAAGCATTAAGCAGATGCTAGATAATAACCACATAAGCTTTGATTATCAGCCCATGCACTGCAAGCCTGTCTTTGGAAGGGGGTTTTAGAACTGATTCACTCTGTATTCTATGATATAGTAAGGCTCCAGATCACTGATCTAGCCATACAAACGAGAAACAAAAGTAGGCCACTTGACCCTTTGTGCTTGCTCTACTACTCAATAAGATCTGATCTGATTTTAAACTCAACTCTACACGACTGTATATACCCAATAATCTTTCGTCCTCTTGGTAGTCTAAAATCTATCCAACTCCGGATTAAAAATATTTAAAGATTCTCCACCTGCTGTCTTTTGAGGAAGGGAATTCCAAGGACACTCAACCCTCTGAGAGAAAATATTTGTCCTCATCTCTGTCGTAAATGGGCAACCCCTTAATAATTAATCTACAACCCATAGAGCAGCACGGTGGCTCAGCAGTTAGCACTGTTGCCTCACAGTGCTAAGGACTCGGGTTATGTTCGATTCCAGCGTTGGGTGACTGTGGAGTTTATACATTCTCCCCGTGACTGCGTAGGTTTCCTCCCACAGTACAAAGATGTGCAGGTCAGGTGAATTGGCCATGGTAAATCACTCATAGTGTTGAGGGATGTGCAGGCTAGGTGGATTAGCCATGGGAAATGTGGGGATGGGGGGGTGCTAAGTGGGATAGCCTTTGGAGGGTCGATTATGATTTGATGGGCTGAATGGCCTGCTTCCACACTGTAGGGATTCTATGATTCTAGTTCTAGATGGTCCCACAAGAGGAAACATCCTTTCCACATTCATCTGGTCAACCCATCAGGATCTGATCATTTTAATTAAGTCACTTCTGACTGTTCTAAACTGTAGAGGATGCAGGCCTAGCCTTGCAAGCTATCCCTCCTTAAACAATCACTCATTCCAGGTATCAGTCTAGTAAATCTTCTGTGTACTGCTTCCAATGCATTAACGACATAATTTTGTAAGCATGGTAATTATGATTACTAAATAGTAACTCAGTTTTTCAGAAGACATGCTAGTCAACAAGTTGGACATCATCTCTAAAATGGACACAGGTGGTATCAGCCAACAAAGGCTTTTTTTGTAAGATGATCTGTTGTCATTTTATCACCTGTGAGAATGATTATTTTCAACAAATTTCAAATATAAATATAAAATCAGTCACATAGGAAGGGAAGGGGTGTAATTATTCCCCTCAACCTTGTGAAAATGTTTGCTATTTGCATTGCCTATTATTGAAGGAGTATTAGGGGCATATTTGACCTGATAGAATCTTCATAAAACAATCTTTATTTAAGAGGTTTGATAGGATTAATGAACCCTTTAGCATATAATAGTGTTTTACATGACAGTGGAATTCAATACAGGATCAACAATTCTCCTGTTTTTGCTGTCTTCTGTGACAATTTTGATAGAAAATGGCACCAACTAGTATTTATATGGCATCTTTAACACAAAACATCCCAAGGTGTTTCATTGGGGCACTTAAAACAAAATGTGACCCTGGGCCAGATAAAGGGAAGCTGACCAAAAGCTCGGTCAAAGAGGTTGATTTTAATAAGTGTCTTAAAGGAGGAAAGTGAAGTACAGAATTTAAGAGAAGAAATTCTGAAGGCAGCCATTCATTGAAATCATTCTCACTCAATGGGGAAAGACACATCTCACTAAAAAGGGACAAACAAACAGAGGTGGGTATGAAAGGAAAGTTCTAGAGGGAGCCTCAGAATGTCCCATTCTATGTTTCAGTGTACCAAAAGAGAATTATTTTGTTCATAAATGTTTAACACAATAATGCTTAGCCTCTGAAGGCACTGTCTGTATCTTGTGACGAAAGGCTATATCCTTTTTTAACCCAGCCCACACTCCAGTCTCCATTCAAAGCATATGTTGATGAAGTTTAGAGGCTGTGACGTCCAGCTGAAATAGAACTTCCTTCTTCTCCATCTATAATACAGTACCTTCCCTGTGTTTGAGGTCATGCACTCTCAGTAACTCGAAATGCCAGAAGAGTTAAATAACAAAGTTCAAAGAAAATAATGTTGAAGTACAAAAACCGCTATAACTTGTAGCTTGGACAATATATCGGAGTGACATGCAGTTGTTATTTTACTTTAGTCAATAGTTTTCACTAACTGTGCTTATCACTCATCCAGGGATGTAAGTTACCTGAAGTATCAGAAAGATGGATAAGTTTGAAATTGAATTTTTGCAGGATTTTTTTCAAAGAATCCCCTGGAATCATGAAGTGTGTCACAGTTTTTAAAGTATAGTCGCTATTGCGGTGTAGTGAGAAACAACACCAATTTTGTGCACAGTGAAGTTCCACAAACAGCAATGAACTGAATGACCACTTAACCTGGTTTAATGATGTTGGTTGAGTTAAATGCTGTCCAGACAACACTTATCCCTGAAGAGAAATTGTGCTGTGTGAATGTGAGTGGCTATATTTGAATCTATTTTCTTTGCTATTTAACGCGAGTGTTTATCCCACTGTATAGACACTATCACAGTAGTACCAAGCAGCTCTTCAGCTATTGTCATGTTATTTATCAGTGTTCAGTAATTTTATTTAAGCCCTAAAATTAAAATCAGTAACTCAAAAACAATATATCTGTGCTAATCTCATGCCAGTGTTGCGTAGGATTTTGCAGGTAATTGCCATCATCTTAATGGTCATTGAATCCCGACAGTGTTTAATCTGTCAGAATACAGGAATTGACCCAGAGAAAAAATGTACACAATGGTGATATTCAGCAGCTAACCTACTATCATCTACGTATGTATACACTTATAACATAACATACTTAAACAAAGTTCTGAATGTACTTAACATTTGTGACGTTAGCAGCATTTCAAAGTGACCAAAAATTGAACATTTATAGTACTTTACTTGTTGAATTATGTCACCACTCTTGACCAGTCAGCAGTAACCATTTTGTTTATGTGAAGGCAGCATTGCTTGTTTAATCCTGTTGAATAGCTCTGCATGCCTCTGATCTATATTAGTAGCTGGAATGTGCTTCAGCTATATTATTCTGACAAGAAAGTAAATATGTCTCTGCTTTAAAAAAAAGACTGCTGGCTCATTTTAGGCTCTTCTATTTGCTAACATTGAGAAATTTGAGGCCTTGGAGTTATGATGGATGGAAGTCAGTTTATGCTTAAAACAATTGTGCAAAATACCCCAGGCCAAAGGTTGGCAAAGCTGAAGGTATTCCTGGAGGTTTCATCATACGGCCTGCAACTGCCTCACCCCTGTCATTGGACACTCAACATGTCCATCCTCGTGGATCATTGCCAATTGGAGAGCAACTAGGCTTTTCATTAGCTGATTGGATAATCCTTGACTGTCAATCAAATAGGTTCCCCCCCACCTTTCCTGAGTCGTTATAGCCAGTGAACAAAAGTAGGTAGAGAAAATGAAAAAGGACTCTTTTTTCTTCACTGAAACTGCTCACTGCAGGGTTCAAATTGCAATTTTAATGTGTTGGCTGCTCGGCTCAGTTTAATGCAGGAAGGGAAGGTGCTGAACACAACACGTGAAGAGTTAACATTTGAAGTTGGTGGCTTTTCAATGGAATTCATTATCAGACCCTATTTTAATGTATGTGAATGAATTCCCCTGTAAAATAGAAAATAAAAGTGCTGTTTAGAGTACGCAATTTTAATACTGGAGCGTTCACCACTTATTCAAATATCTGCTTGTTCTGTGCCTTGTGGTTCTTCACTCTGAAGAAGGCCTAATCATTAAGTAAAAACACTCGTGCAAAACCTGATTTTACAATTTTTGGGCGTTTCTGAGCTAAGTTAGAAACTCCTAATTTCATATTATTTTGTATTTACTGGTATTCATTGAATTCTTGTCTTTGAATAAATCTCAAGTGATCTGGCTGTCAGACCATTGTTACTTAAAGATGAAAGCACTGAGTTGTTTCCAGGGTAACTGAGCATGATTTTGTTTCTAAGGTAACTGCTTGGCAGTGTCTCAGATAATGTAAGCTGGTCCGTTACCGTTTTTTTGTTGCACTAATCACTGTGCACGAAATAAAGAGAGAAAATGCAAAATGGCTGTTACCTTAAGCAATGCAAATGATTGAATTACTAATTGTAGCAGCCAAATTAGTAACCTTCGTGGTTTCTCTGTTTAATAATTAATATACTAATTTAATTTGATATAATTTAACCATCTGACTTGCTGTGTGTTACTGGTTTTTCATGTATGTAATAGGAAAATACATCTGTTTGTATCATTCTTATGAGTAGCCAAATAAGAGCAGTGCTGTTCATGAACATCTGACTAGCCTGTGGGTTATGGGGTTCTTTTGAGTTTGAGGCCGGTGCACATCAATAGTGTTTGGAAACACAGTCTACAGCAGAGTGGATAGTTGTGTACGTAAGCTAGGTAGTCTTACTGCCTTCCTAGGCACAGCGTACTATTGACCAATTAATCTGCCTCCTTGACAGACCTAGAGAGATTAGCTGTATCACTGGAATTTGTCCCACTCCTGACAAGTAAGGTTGTTCACACTCGATATGGAACACTAGAATTATTCCTGGAAGTCTTAGAATCCCACAGGACTTATGTATACACACGCTCAGACCTTTGAGTACTGGTTGATGGAACAAATTTCCTTATGCATGAATGGATTGTGTAGCACAAGGGGGAAATCAATTGGGGAGATGGAAACTCTAGGCATGTGGATTGTTCAACAATTCAGAAACAAAGCAATAAGACTGCGCAATCCAACTACTTCCACAAAAAAATCATAATCTGTACTTAATAACATTTACTTCAATACTAATGTAGCATATGGGAAAAATGATAATTACAAAAACATTTTCCTCCCATCTTTTCCCACGTACATCGTGGGGTATATACCATAGCAATGGGTTTTCCTGTATTCCTGCGAAACCTTAACTTGCCTAAATTATCTTCCTATTTGTGTTGAGCCTAAAACATACACAGTAAATAGCAACAGGCAATTTTGGCTGCTGGATTGCGCTGTCGTGATTGAGCTGATTCTACACAAATACCATTCTGTAAAGATTTACTGAAAGACCCATTCTGTCAGGAGTGTGAGGGCTTCTCTATCACCACCCTGGCTACAGTCCACCAATTAATTGTAGCCCAAGGAATGAAACACCAAAACTTCCTGGACTGGATGGCTTGGATTGGGCAATTATTTCCTCAGTGAATCATTAGCAATGGCTCATATTTTTAATATTTTCATCTTGGTTTTAATTTTATGGAATTTGCAGTTCTGGTCATCAGTGGAAATAGAGTTTATTAATAAATATCACAATTGTTTCCAACATGACATAGTCCACAAAGACAATACCATCACTATAAATTCCTTTAATCATAGAAGCTCAAGTGGCCCCTTGTTCTGAGTCAATGTCAAATAACACTATTACATCGTAGCCCTAAAGGTATAGGCCTCAAAGCCAGTTATTCTAACAGTTGATGTGAACTTGTTCCCTCTCATTCCATTACTCACACTTTTTTATAGCCTGGTGGCTGGAAATGTTTCAGCTGTTCTTCTTTCGGTCAGTGAGCTGTGCAGGGGCCTGTTAGGCCATCTGTGTTTCCTGACACCTATCACCCGCTATGAGCTAAGACCAGTAATTGCTGCTCCTACAGACACAGTTCCTGTAAAGGTTCTCCCTGATGCATACCACAGGTCAGATTTAAGTAGCACGCACTCTCTGTCACAAGGGGTGAATTTTACACACAAACTAGAAAGGATTTTATCTCACATGCGAAAAGTTTAGTGAGTGAGAAAATGTGAGGGGGAATAAATTCTGTAACTTCTACAGTTCATTTCAGCTTTAGTCATGGCTTTGAGTGGCTATAATAATTCATGTTCAGGAGATCTTGTTCACAGTTTGAGTTAAGAAAGATGTTCATTTTCTTGATAATAAAATGTGAGGCTGGATGAACACAGCAGGCCAAGCAGCATCTCAGGAGCACAAAAGCTGACGTTTCGGGCCTAGACCCTTCATCAGAGAGGATCTCTGATGCTCTCTGATGAAGTGTCTAGGCCCGAAACGTCAGCTTTTGTGCTCCTGAGATGCTGCTTGGCCTGCTGTGTTCATCCAGCCTCACATTTTATTATCTTGGAATCTCCAGCATCTGCAGTTCCCATTATCTCTGTTCATTTTCTTCTTGGGTGTTTGTGAACAAAATAATGTTGTTTACCTGGCACTCAGATTGAGGATAAGCTTTTGAAGGCAGTAGGCTGCATGTATCTGCAACTGATGTTGTTGCAACTTCGTCATATAGAGGAGTTTTCATCCTGACATAATGGCTGAGGTGGCAACAGTTGGCTGTGTCGCGCTGCAATTTGAGCATAGCTGCAGGAACTTATCCAAGGGGTAGAGTAACTGTACAGCATGAGTTAGTTTGTGACCTGGACAGAGGAGCTGTGTTATGAGTTGCAGGGGGCTGCGACTGAGGTGTACCATCTGGAACTTGAGGATCTTCATGCAAAGCCAAGCATTCGAGATGACCTCATTCATGGAGGAAATGAGCTGGCTGCTGCAGTTTGTTTTTTTTTTCTTCAATAGCTCATCGCTGAAACTTGGCAGAAATAACGTTTCGTGATATATGTTTGAGATGTGGGGGATTTTAAGTGAGATTGAATTCCGAATTACACCATAATCTGGAGTAAATATAATTATTGTGTAACACTAAAGGAGGATCCACCTTTTTTTTAAAAAAATGGCTATGTTCCAAATTCACAGAGTCATACAGCACACAACCAGACCCTTTGGTCCAAACAGCCCATGCTAACCCAAACTAAACTAGTCCCACCTGCCTGCACTTGGTCCATATTCCTCCAAGCATTCATGTACTTATCTAAATGACTTTTAAACGTTGTAACTGTACCTGCTTCCACCACTTCCTCTGAAAGGTCATTTGACACATGAGCCAAACTGTGCTTAAAAACAAAATTCCCCCTCATATCTTTTCAAAAATCTTTCTCCTCTTACCTTTAAAGTATGGTCCCAAGTCTTGAAATCCCCAACCCTTAGGAAAAGACCCCTGCCGTTCACCTTATCTACACCTCTCATGAATTTATAAACTTTTGTAAAATCGCCTTTCAACCTCCTACGCCCCAGTGGAGGAAAGCCTCGGCCTATCCAGCCTCTCCTTATAACTCAAACCTTCGATTCCTGACAACATCCTGGTAAATCTCTTCCAAACTCTCTCCAGCTTAATAATATCCTAACAGGGCAACCAGAATTGGACACAGTACTCCGGAAGAGACCTCACCAATGTCCTGTACAGCCTCAAAATTATGTCCCTGTATTCAAAGGTCTGACCAATGAAGGCAAGCAGGCAAAACACCACCACAACCCACCCTGTCTACATGTTCACAAGAATTTGTTACTGAGCAATTAATTATGGAGAAAAAGATGGCAATGCATGATAGGAAAGGTAGCTCCAGGCAGAAAAAATGCAAATGCATAAAGAAGATTTGGGGATAACACAGTGTGGAGCTCGAGGAACACAGCAGGCCAGGCAGCATCAGAGGAGCAGGAAAGCTGACGTTTCGGGTTGGGACCCTGTTTCAGAAAATGGCCTCAACCCGAAACATTAGCTTCCTTGCTCCTCTGATGCTGCCTGGCCTGCTGTGTTCCTTCAGGTCCACACTGTGTTATCTCTGACTCCAGCATTGGCAGTTCTTGCTATCTCTGAGAAGATTCAGGAACTATTTTACAGACATAATTTGAAATAAAAATAAAATCTGGGTAAACTGCTGAGAAAAGAATAAGAAATGTTTGGATGTTGACAAGCTTAGATAATTGGGATCATCTGGTAGTCTAGAGTTTGCTCCACTGTCACAACCCTGAAACAGCAGCAAAATAATGCAGCAAGGTACACAGCTACACATCTGCACTGATCTTAGTTAATCTTGCTCTTCAACTGCTTGGCTGCTGACTGCTCCTTCTCTGTCCATCCTAAGTAGATGATGGTGCAGATGCAGAATCTGGACAGCTATCGCTTTTTCTGTGGTCTGCTGCTGTACCCACTGACCTCCGAAATTGACACAAGATGAGGGGAAATGGGAGGAGATGGCTGTCCTTGGGGTAGAAAAAGATTTGCTGAAAACCATTATGGGACCTCTGCTCATTGGATAATGGTTGGTGCAGTTGAAGTCGAGATGGACATTTCAGCATGCTCTGTCATTCAACAAGAATATGGCTGACCTGAACTTACCGTCACCCACACCACCTTCTTGCCTGTTCCCTTCATTTCCCTATTGTTCAAGAATTTGTCTAACTCAACTTCCCACTGCTCTCTGAGGTGATTCTCAAGGAAGAAGTGCATCCTCATGTCTGACGTCAGTCACAAAGACCCCTGTTCTGATGTTATACCCTCTATTTCCAGACTGTATTACAAGGGAAAATATTGAATGGAATTTCATTTCCGTGATGGGGGCTTTATCCATGACTGGCATTGAGGGGCCCCATGTTGCCATTTTTGGGCTGACCTGCCACTTAACTGGGAACTGGCGGGCCTTCCCTGGGATCAAGAACCGTGCAGGTTGACATCCTCTCTGCTGAGACCTGGCTGTCCATTCAAGGCTGGCAGCTTTATTATGCTCAGCAGCGTTACCAGCGTGATGGGGGATGCTGCGAGTAGTGCACTTGCCTGGGGCACTGGATCATCTTGGGAATGCAGATCAAAGGTGAATGACCATGCATTGAGAGCTTTTAATTAGTTAATTAGCACCCCACCCCACTCCAAAGTGCACAAAGAACCTTGACAGTGTTTCCCTTTTGGATTTTCCACATAGTGAGTCGCCCCACTAGCTGTGGCAGCATGAAGCCCTTAAGTGGTGATAAATTGCCACCTAACTGGGGCCAAGGTGGGAAAATGACAGGGCACTGATTTTGGTAGCTTCCTGCCTGAGTAAAATACCCAATACCATCAAACTGGACAATATATCACCCTCTCAGCATCCACCCTGTCAAGCACCCTCAAAATTGTGTTTCAATAAGATGACCTTTCATTCTTCTCAACTCAAGTGATTCAATTTACTGAACCCTTCTTTGCAAAGCAAACCGTTCATTTGAGGAATTAACCGAACAAATCTTTTCTTAACTGCCTCAATACAAGAATGTTCTTCCAATTTTAAAGAGACCAAAACTACATGCAGTACTTGAGGCGTAATCATGTGTTGGTGGGTGGGGGGAGGGAATACCGGACTCCTGATTCTTCCTTGCTGCTGGGCGTTGCTGGGCTGGGAATGGGATTGACTGTCTGTCAGATACTTGTTGCTAACTGGTCAATTTTTCAGATTAAGTTTATGTGGAACTATTATTAAAACTTGTCATGCTACTCTGTGTAACATTACGTCAGGACAACTGTGGCTACTCTCCAAATAGCTTGGAGATATGATCTGTCGTGCTTTGTTTGGTGTATGTGTGTATTATTGTATTAGGCATTCCTCCATAAACAAGTCAAAACTCTTTATTTTGAAGACTAGCCACAGCTATTTAGGAATCCAAGAGAAATTCTATGTTTGCCTTTTATTGTTTCCCTTATGCTTTGAAATAGTGGCTTGTGCCATCTCAACATACCCTGAACACTCTGAGCACATCTGGTCTGATCTAACAGAATGGCAGAGCAGGCTGGAGTTGCTGGCTTACTATTTCTAGGTTGCACAAACTGTTGTTATTTAGCAAAAAAGAAGAAAAGAACTATGCATGCTGAATAGCTGAAACCGAAACAGAATTTGCTGGAGTAACTCAACCAGTCTGGCAGCATCCGTGGAGATTAAGGCTCACTGGACCCGAAACATTAGCTCTGCTTTTTCTTACTGAATTTCTCCAGCAATTTCTGTTTGGCTTTTCTTTTAAGTGTCTGTTTTATATATTGTTGCAAATGGAGAAAAATGCCAAAGGGTTTTACCTTAATTGTCAAGTTTTCCAGATCCCTCCATTTTTGACCTGTTTCTGAGTCATGGATGCAATCCTAGAAATTTTGCTTTTATGATCATAGTTCACATTCTAGTGACCCACTAAAAGTGTGTTGTAAATGCTTTCTTCACTTGCAACTTTTAATTCTGAGTTTGTCTGCTACTTCTTAGTTGATGTTAAAGATTTCATGGTTCATCGCAAAGGTGACGGAAGTTATGCAGAAGCAGGCTGCTTTCTGTAGATGAAGTGCCAAGAGTGAGGGACAATAGGTACAAGAATATCTTGTAGAGATCTAGTGGAAATCAAGAGAAGCTTCTTTACATTGAGGGTGATATTTTAAAAAATGGTGGAAATTATTTCCTTAAGTATAAGTCGAAGCAGAAGGTATATCGATGTTCAAGGTTAAGTTAGGTGGATGATGGAAGTTTGAGGACTCTAGGAACATAGTACATACATGAATAGAGCTTATGTGGAGTGGAAGCGTAACATGGACTGGAAGGGCGGCATCCATATTTTAAACTCTGCACAAGAGCTGGGAATTCTCTCAGCACATACCCTGGCCAATATTTTTGTTTCGTTAACACTCAACACAAAATGAGATTTTCAAAATAGATGATATACTTGCATATATAATTGCACATCATCAAGTTGGATTGAAAGGTCTGTTTCTATGCTGGATGACTCTATCAAAATAGCTCATTAGCACTTTCAGATGTTTCTTAGGAGTATAAATACTGAAATCGCTCAGTTATTCACTTTTATTATGTTACAATGCTAACAAATATTGCGTATGGTTTTCAATGACATAATGTGTAATTTGCTCCCATAGCTTAATATTTTCTGGTACTTTGTTTTTCTTTGATCAGAGTTATGAAGGAATTACTTAATCAGAAAAACATTCAATATTTTCCTTCTGAGGTGTTTTCTTGATAGGTTCCCATCCCTCTGGGTGGTGGTTGATAGTTTCAGGTTCTTGGCACTGAGGCGTTACGTGTGGTATGAAACTACTGTGATATTTTCATGCAAGTAGTACTCGATGTCAAGCATAAAGGAAAACTGGATGATACACCATATTGCAATCCCAACCATTTAAGGCAAATATTACTGATGGGAGAGCCATTTTCTGTTGGGCTTGAGTTTTTCATGGAGTTGGTAAACCTTTCCTGCTGCTGGATTGTTGGGGTGAGCCTGCCTCCACTAGTCCAGCAAGTGATGAGCTGGTTTCATGGTCACCTGTCTGTTCAGTGGCTCAGGTAGTTGTTTCTGCTGCTAGTTGGGAATTTGATCTACTGCTGAAAGCTAGCAGTGCCTCCAGGCCATTGCTGGGATTGCAATCAGTCCAGCAAATGGAACGCTATGGAGATCAGATTCAAAGATGAATGGATGACCTTGCTACAGCCAATGAGTCAGAATCCAGTGACGTTGTTGGGGTGGGTCAGGAGGCCTGCAATCCCAAGGCTAGGGGGTGGGAACAAGCCAAAACATGAAGAGAGATTGAGACCACAATCGGGCTACCAGCAGACAGATCAACACCACTTTGCCTCTGGTAAAGTACTAGAAGAAGTGGGTATGGTGTCAGGTACAGACTCCAACCCCAAACCATACCACCCGATTTTACACATGCTCTTCCCCTCACCTGCTAGCCTGCTCCCAGCAAGAATTGCCAGGGAAAATTCTGGCATTGGTATGTGTTTCGGAGAGACTGGGGATGGAAGAAGTGATCTTGAAATCAGGACTAGTTTAATAACTTAAAGTAATAATTGTAGGGAAATCATTAGCTGGACAGAAAAGCAAGAAATCACGCTTCACTGGAAGAACGTACTCATGCAGTAAAACAATCTTCATCATGGATTTACGGAATTGATTCATTTCCATTGGCACAGGATGTATAGTAGCTCTGCATGAATGTCAATCCTCCTAGCATGCCTTGGTGTTGTGGTGCCTCTTATTTACATATTTCACATAACTTTCTGATATGTTTACATCTCCAGGCTGATTGGGGATTCCTTTAATCAGATGGAACTGGTTTTGTACAGCCAAATGCAGTACAGATAGCATCCATCTTGTACATCCAGCCAAGTTGCTTCAAATTGCCTATTGCATATTCCGTACAGTTCCTATGTGTTAATAAGATTGCTGATTATTGGTGTGTCAGATCCCATTATTTACTTGATGTATTATTGCTGCACAGGCAACTGTTTATATAGCACCTCGCCTTGCGTCAGATGCCTGCTTGGCACTGCTCCTGACTTTAAGTCCCTTTCTACACACAGATGGAGAGTTTGGATTAGTTGTCTCATTGCCTGGATTAATATTGCCTCAAAGGGTTGGATCTGTTTACTCATGACTTGTAAACAGTCTTGTGACTTGGTTGATGTGCACACAGTTTGATGTACATTTATAGTGCATAAAATCTGGCAAGTTACCACTCCCATTTGAGTGTTCTTTTTTCAAAGAAACTATTGTTGAAGAAATTGGGTGATCGTAACAGAATTAAGGATAACAAAGTGTGGAGCTGGATGAACACAGTCATTATCTCTGAGAGTCTTTAAGGAGAACTTTTACATTAGGTCATAGCACCATTTTGCTCAGTTTCCACTGCACTTTGGAGAGAACTGGTGGATCTTCCCGAGCATTGCTCACCATAAGTCAGAAGATGTTGTCAGTCAAGTGTTGCTTTGAACTGACAGCATTATACCATGCGGCACACAATGTATTATTCTGCTGTGAAAATGTCCTGGACATGATCTCTTGAGGCTACAGAGCTGTAACTGTGTCAATTCTGCATCAGCTAGAATTTAAGGGTTTTTGATGAGGTAGTTTTGTTGATGAGCTGGTGCTTGTAAATTTGTTGGAAAAATCTAGTTTTAGTTTACATATTCTTTTTTTCAGTATTTGATACCTTCGAATATAATGCTTGGAGTGTAATGGAAGCTACTGTATATGAATTTTTTTCTTTAATTTTATAAAGCAGAACTGTGGTTGACTCGCTAGTGTGCTTGTCTTTCTTTTTGTTATGTAGTTAGATTATTGAAAGGAGTTATAAGAGAAAATAAAGTTATTTATCTCTACATGGGTGGGAGCTCTGTTAATCTTGATATTTTCCAGTGTACATGTGTAATAATTAGTTCTGAATAATCAGTGCTGATGAAGATTTGCTAGACTTGAAAATGTTAACTCTGCTTTCTCTCCATAGATGCTGCCAGATCTGCTGAGATTTTGCAGCAGTTTCTCCTTGTTTCAGATTTCTAGCTTTTGCGGATCTTTGTTTTATTATAATAATTAGATGTTCCATGGGCAGTGCGGTGGCTCAGTGGTTTGCACTGCTGCCTCTCAGCTCTAGGGACTTGGGTTCGATTCCGCCCTCAAGCGACTGTGCAAAACTCCACACAAACATTTCTCCCATGCTTTCAGTGCCCAGTCTGTGCTGGCTGGGTCTTTGATTGGATGGCAGTGTTGGCCTCCTCCTCCCCCTCCGTTGCTCACCATATAATTGGTGCTGATATTGATGGCTCATGATGATGAGATTTAGGCACTCAGTGCCTAAATTTCTGCTGGATGCTTAGGTTTTCTCCCATGGCCCAAAGATGTACTGGTTAGTTGGATTGGCCATGCTAAATTGCCCATAGTGTCCAGGGATATGTGAGCTAGATAGATTAGCCAAGGGAAATGCAGGGTTACAGTGATAGAGTAGTGGGTGGGTCTGGGTGGGATGCTGTGCGGAGGGGCAGTGTGAACTTGATGGGGTGAATGGCCTGTTTCCACACTGTAGGGATTCTATAATTCCATGATCTCAAGATGTTAAAAGCAGCATTAAAGACTGTATTTGACAGGAATTTGAATACCTGGAATAGAGTATTTAAGCATGTACACTATTATATAGACCTGTATATCTAGTATACAGGATAGCTAGCCCAATGAGAACGTGCTGGTTACTGAGGCAAGTCAAGAGAAGTCCGTCCTCCCTCCCACAATTAGTGTGATTTATTTTTTACTAATGGTGTAAATCTGTCTATGCCCACAATCGAGAGATTTTGTTTTACTGGATGCCACATGCATCAGTGTCATTACAAAGCAATTTTTATGATTTTTGTAATGTCAAAATGCAGTTGTTAATTCAGTTAATTCATTACACTGTCAAGCCTGCCTACTTCACTCTCATTTGGGCCCCCATGATGACATAAACACCTGAGAAAGCATAAAATGAAGAATTGAATATTAATTGTTTAAATCTGGTGGAAAGAACTACCTCCTTCCATGTAGAATGTTATGGTACTATATAGTACTATGTGTGCACTTAGATGATGCCTGGGATGTGCACCACACTCTTTTGTGATGGAACACACAGGTTTCCGTGTTGCTGAGGGCTTTGATAGGCTTACAGCAACTCAACATGCTTATACCAGCACTGCTACGCAGTGGAATGAGTGTATGGCTTTGCTGGACTTGCAGGTTTCTCCAAGATGCCGAGCATCATGACAGCGCACACATCACTTTGCGGGCACATAATGCCAACGCAGTCCATTTCTCCTGTATGCTGCATGTCCACGTAGCCACTCTAGGGGGAATGCCAAAGCAGTGATTTCTGGTTTGGGGAGTCACTGTGTGACATGGACCATGGGCGTCCATGCATTAGAAGAAAATGAGAGAGAATACTGATTCCTCTGCTTCGTCATTCAACTGGTACATGATGATAATCTGTGAATGCCTGGTATGATGGTAATAACCATGTTAATCTTAATCTGTGACAATCTGTCTGCCATCTATATCTGAGCCACCACAATGGCTTCCAGGTTAGTCAAGTGTTGCTTTGAACTGACAACATTATACCATGCAGCCCAAGAGACATGGCTGACTATATGGCAGATCACTTGGACACGCATGATGTACTGTGTCATCAAATGTAATAGAGCTAGTGCACTCAAAATATGCTTCTGCTACTCTGACCACTCTGCCCAAGTTCTCTATTACGCGACAGAGCTGGTGACAAGGTTACTGTACATTGCACAATCTCATCATCATGAGCCATCAATATCAGCAGCAATTATATGGTGAGCAACTGAGGGGGAGGAGGAAACAGCCAACACTGCCATCCAATCAAAGACACAGCCAGCACAGACTGGGCACTGGAAGCATTGAAATGAGCCGGCAGACCACGTTGTCTTCTGCCTGTATTACAACTAAAATGAGTGCGAGTTAATCCTGCAAGATGATCCCTCTGCCAGCACTTAGGGGCTATCAAATTTAGTTCCCACGATTTCCTCTGAGGGCAACATACTCAGTGAAAAATGCAATTGTTTTAACAAAAAAAAGTGGTAAATGGTGCACTGAGCAGTGATGTAGAAGTTTATTTGATAAATGAAGCATTCCGCCCTATGATTTGTAAGATTTTTGAAGTGTTGCCCATATCTTTGGTAACACCTACCAGGTATAAAAAGAATGAATCTGTCAAAATAGGAGGATTTTCCTTTCTTCTGTGTTGGTTCATTGTGGCCTTTATGGTAGCCGCCCTTCCAATTAAAGCAATCCTTCCTTTATGGAATCAGCTTATTTCCGCAGCTCTTCTCATGGTACTTTCTAATATTTTGTTTGCTAATGAAAATGCTCTGTTGCTGTGGTATGTTTCTCCAAATTTTCATACAAGGGGAATTTTGCTCGAAATACAGCTGAAATGCTGTCAAAATAAGTTGTGAACAATGTTTGAACTTAGAATCTATTGTTACTGAGTTCCACGTTATTCATGTTATGTGAAGATTAAATCAGTCTTAGGACTATGTGAAGGTTGAAATATGTGCCGTTTTCTTTGAAATAATTGCTGTGAAATATCTACTTGCTTTTTATTATTTAAGATTGCACTTGGATTTGAGACTTTGGGAACTGCAGATTCTGGAGAATCCAAGATAATAAAGTGTGAAGCTGGATGAACACAGCAGGCCAAGCAGCATCTCAGGAGCACAAAAGCTGACGTTTCGGGCTTAGACCCTTCATCAGAGAGGGGGATGGGGTGAGGGTTCTGGAATAAATAGGAATAAATATTTATTCCAGAACGCGCACCCCATCCCCCTCTCTGATGAAGGGTTTAGGCCCGAAACGTCAGCTTTTTGTGCTCCTGAGATGCTGCTTGGCCTGCTGTGTTCATCCGGCTACACACTTTATTATCTATGTTTCAGACTGAACTGTTTGTGAGCAAGTCAACTATGGGGTAAACTTCACACTGGCTTTAATTTTTTTGGTGACAGTTTTTTGCTGTAAGTCTATAATTCCAAGGGTGCTACCTACCCTTTGCCACATCACCATTCTTCATGTGTAAATCAGACAGTGAGTAATGGCAAACAAAAATAGAGATTGCTGGAAAAGCACAGCAGGCCTAGCAGCATGTGTGAAGAGAAGTCAGAGTTAATGTTTCAGGTCCAGTATCCCTTCCTCAGAGCTGATGGTCTTCCCCTCCCCGCACTGCATCCCAAAACCAGTTCAACCTGTCTCTGCTTCCCTAACCTGTTCTTCCTCTCACCCATCCCTTCCTCCCACCCCAAGCCACACCTCCATCTCCTACCTACTAACCTCATCCCACCTCCTTGACCTGTCCGTCTTCCCTGGACTGACCTATTCCCTCCCTACCTCCCCACCTATACTCTCCTCTCCACCTATCTTCTTTTCTCTCCACCTTCGGTCCACCTCCCCCTCTCTCCCTATTTATTCCAGAACCCTCACCCTATCCCCCTCTCTGATGAAGGGTCTAGGCCCGAAACGTCAGCTTTTGTGCTCCTGAGATGCTGCTTGGCCTGCTGTGTTCATCCAGCCTCACATTTTATTATCGTGGCTTGAATATGTTGATTTATGTGGAGACAATGGGGATGGGGTAAGGAATCCAAAGACAGAGAATAACAGTTGGACAGATAAAGCAGTGGATAATGACCTGGCCCTAAAATTATCAAACTCAATATTGAATCTGTAGGCCTGTGGGGTCTCCAAGTGGAAAATGAGGTGTTGTTCTTCCAGCTTGTGTCGAGCTTTGCTGAAACACTGCAGCAAGCCAGAGACAGATGTTAGCCAGAGAACAGGGTGGTGTTTTAAAGTGGCAGGGAACAGGTAGATCAGAGTTTTTTTTGCGGGGAAAAACATTAGAAATTTTCTGAAGCAGTCACCCAATCTGTGCTTCATTTCTCCAATGTAGAGGAGATCACATTGTGAGCAGCGAATGCAACAGACTGGATTCTCGGAAGCGCAGGTGAAGTGTTGCTTCACCTGGAAAGTATGTTTGGCCCCTTGGATACTGACAAGGGAGGAAGTGTTACATCTTTGGCAGTCGCAAGAGAAGGAGCTGTGGGGCTGTGGGAAGTTGTTGGAGTGAAGGAAGAGTGCACCAGGGGAACGGTCCCTGTGGAAGGTGGACAATGGAGCAGAGGGGAATATGTGTCTGGTGGTGGCTTATCACTGGAGGTAACAGAAGTGGTGTCCAATGATCTCTGGATGTGGATGTTCGTGGGATGGTAGGTAAGGACCAGGGGAACCATATCGCTGTTAGACCATAAGACCATAAGACATAGGAGTGGAAGTAAGGCCATTCGGCCTATTGAGTCCAATTCGCCATTTAAATCATGGCTGATGGGCATTTCAACACCACTTCCCTGCACTCTCCCTGTAGCCCTTGATTCCTTCTGAGATCAAGAATTTGTCGATCTCTGCCTTGAAGGCATCCAACGTCCCGGCCTCCACTGCACTCTGTGGCAATGAATTCCACAAGCCCACCACTCTCTGGCTGATAAAATGTCATCTCATTTCATTTTTAAATTTATCCCCTCTAATTTTAAGGCGGTTCCCACGGGTCCTAGTCTCCCCGCCTAACGGAAACAACTTCCTAGCGTCCACCCCTTCTAAACCATACATTATCTTGTAAGTTTCTATTAGATCTCCCCTCAACCTTCTAAACTCGAATGAGTACAATCCCAGGATCCTTAGCCGTTCATCATACGTTAAACCTACCATTCCAGGCATCATCCGTGTGAATCTCCGCTGGACACGCTCCAGGGTTAGTATGTCCTTCCTGAGGTGCGGGGCCCGAAATTGGACACAGTATTCTACATGGGTCCTAACTAGAGCCTTATAAAGCCTCAGAAGCACATTGCTGCTTTTATATTCCAACCCGCTTGAGATAAACGACAACATTACATTCACTTTCTTAATTACGGACTCTACCTGTAAGTTAACCGTTAGAGAATCCTGGACCAACACTCCCAGATCCCTTTGCACTTCTGATTTGCGAATTTTCTCACCATTTAGAAAATAGTCCATGCCTGTATTCTTTTTTCCAAAGTGCAAAACCTCACATTTACTCACATTGAATTTCATCAGCCATTTCCTGGACCACTCTCCTAAACTGTCTAAATCTTTTTGCAGCTTCCCCACCTCCTCAGTACTACCTGCCTGTCCACCTATCTTCGTATCATCGGCAAACTTCGCCAGAGTGCCCCCCGTCTCTTCATCCAGATCATTAATATATAAGGTGAACATCGGTGGTCTCAACACTGAACCCTTTGGGACACCACTCGTCACCGGTTGCCATTCCGAAAAAGAGCCTTTTATCCCAACTCTCTGCCTTCTGTCAGACAGCCAATCCTCAATCCAAGCCGGTAGCTCACCTCGAACACCATGGGCTCTCACCATGCTCAGCAGCCTCCCATGAGGCACTGTATTCGGAGGGAAGAGAAGGGGTGAGGGTGGAAGTGCAGGAGATGCATCAGACTCAGTTGAAGGCCCTGTTGACAACAGTGCTGGGGAATCCTCGGTTGAGGAAGAAGGTGGACATTTTGCCGGCTTCCTTGTTGAAGTTGGCCTATCGGAAGATATACGGCGGAGGCAGAGGAACTGAGAGAATGGGATGGAGTCTTTACAGGAAGCAGGGTGTGAGGATGTATAGTCCAAGTAGCTGTGGGAGTTATTGGGTTTATAGTGGATATTAGTGGCCAGCCTGTCCTCAGAAATGGAAATAGAGATGTTGAGGAAGGGATGGGAAGAGTCAGGGGTAGATCATGTGAAAGTGAGAGTGGGATGGAAATTGGAAGGAAAATTGATGAACTTTTTCCAATTCCAGTTGAGAGAGGGAAGCAGCTCTGATGATATCATTGATGTATTGGAGAAAGAGATGTGGGTGGGGGCCAGAATAGGACTGGAACAAGGAATGTTCCATATACCCTGTGAAGAGCCAGGCATAACTGGGGCCCAGAAATAACAAGGTGTAGAGCTGGATGAATACAGCAGGCCAAGCAGCCAAGGAGAAGCAGAAAGGCTGACGGTTCGGGCCTAAACCCTTCTTCAGAAACCTGCTCCTGCTTCTCTGATGCTGCTTGGCCTGCTGTGTTCATCCAGCTCTACACCTTGTCATCTCAGATTCTCCAGCATCTGCAGTTCCTGCTGTCTCTGAAATAACTGGGGCCCATGCAGGTACCCACTTCAGGTCAGAGGCTACCAGTGAAGGAACAACACCTCATTTTCGGTTGGGGACCCTGCAGCTGGACTCGATATCAAGTTCAATAGTTTTAGGGCCTGAACCCTCCCATGCCCTCGCCTCCTACCCCACACCAGGCCTTGTTATCACGTAGTCTGCTCTTGGACACTACCTATTGTTAGTCATTAACAGTCCCCATTAACAACTCTCTACCCTCTTAGTCAGATCGTTACTAACTCCTTTGTCTGTCCACCTGCTCTCTTCTCTGTTTGGGCTCTATCCCCACCTATCATTTACTCCCTACCCGCCCCTCCACTGTATCTTTTGCATATAAACCAGCATTTTCCTGGCCACGATCAGTTCAGAGGAAGGGTTACTTGACCTGAATCTTTAACTCTGATTTCTCTTCATAGATGCTACCAGAACTGCTGAGATTTTCGAGCAATCTCTACTTTTGTTTTTGACAGCATCCGCAGTTCTTTAGTTTTTATTTTGTGAGTAAGGGCGGACAATTTGAAAGCAAGGTGCTTAACAGTTGACCCCGAACCTTGTCATTGAAGACTAGATGTGAAGTCCGCAATAAAATTCAACACGTAATGATCAGGAGAATAAAATCTTGGGTGTTTTCTGCTCAGCCTACCCCAGGAACACTAAGTCCAGTTGTAACATTCTATTACTGTTTCATCCCTGATCAGATAACCTACGTTTCTGTATCTTTCAGGTTTGAGTAGCCTAGTGTTTTTCTTTATATTAAACTAATATTGCCCTGTCCAAACGCAAAGACAATTCTGTTCCTCTGTCCACTGATTTTGATTTTTTTTCCTTTATGAACCTGATTTTTCTTTCAATGGTTAAAATTTTAACATCCCATTTATTTGCTATTGCAGTAATGAAAAGATGTCCTGTTAAGATTTTATTTTTCCAGAAGCTGAGCTTAGTTTGAACAGAAGAATTGTTTAGCCTGACTTTGTAGTCTCCATTTTAATTTCCTTCAAGCATGGTGCTTTCGGTAGCATTTTAAAATTAAGCTTTGGATTTTATCTGTGTGTGTAGCATTTTGTAATCCATTCATAATCAGTTGGGTAGCTTGATCTGGCAGTTAAAAGCTCAAAACCAGCAATTGTTAGAATGCTAGGATAATAAAATGTGAGGCTGGATGAACACAGTTGGCCTGCTGTGTTCATCCAGCCTCACATTTTATTATCTTGGAATCTCCAGCATCTGCAGTCCCCATTATCTCTGATTGTTAGAATGCTATACAGTTGAACAAACAAGAGCCTAATTTTTGAAAATTCAGATTTTTGATCAGCCTTTGTGAAGCCTCTCGATGGTGACGTTTTATCTAACCATAAACGTCCTAGAATTGATTTACAGCTTTGTGCTAGTACAGTTAATTTTAACTGGATAGTTTTCCTGGCTGGATGAAATATATCAACTAACAGACTGGAGCATTTAAGATTTGCATGGAAGTAAAATGAACCCCTCTATCAGCGTCCTTTCTGGTCTTTTAGATAACATCAAGGATGCATGCACAAATTTAAATAAAAAAGCTGTTTCCAGTGCTTGTGACTGTCAATGGTGCTTCCTGCTTTCATCTTGGACTGGAAAATTTTATAAATATTTCTTCCGATCTCATCTGTTTTCCTGTCCTGTAGCTCTTGATTTCCTTGACTTTTCTATTTCCCGTTCTGTGACTACAAATCCATAGCTTCCACCACTACCTTGATTACTGCCTCTTGCTTCTTGTAAGGATTCTGTTCCATTCTCCGGGTTTCTGTTGTATCTATTCGGGTAATGCCACAATTCATACACAAAAATCAAAAGCTAAAATCTGTAAATGTTCAAAATCTGAATTACAAAATGGAAATGTGGGAAATGTTCACACAGCAAATGTAGAGAAACAGAGTTCACGTTTCAGCGCAATCTCAACACAACTCTGGGTACCCAATTTTTTTTTCCTTTTATGAAAAATTCATTTCCAGTGTGATTGACAGGGTTCTAGACAATGCGCATGTCCAATTTACTGCACATCTACCCTTACACCTGGAGATAGTAGCAACTGCCGATGCTGGAGTTTGAGATAACAAGGTGCAGGCCAAGCAGCATCAGAGGAGCAGGAAAGCTGATGTTTCGGGTCTGGACACTTCTTCAGAAAACACCAGTCACCTGTCTCTTTTCTCCTAGGATCACCTTCAGGTTCCCCTTGTTCTGAATTTCTATCCAGCCCCCAATCTTTTTATTCAGTGGTTATATTGAATCACTTCTGCTACCTGCTACAGCATGACATCACAATACATGTTCTCCTGCCCTCCCCTTTTACCATTCTGAAGCCACAGTTGATTTGACTGAGTGCAGGCAGATGGAATAAAAAGTGTGTCTTTGACAAAGAAAGGAATTTGCACTGTCAGGAGTTTGTGTTGTTAGACTATCTTCAGCAACATTTCTAGCTTCTTCAGGCTGAAATATTTTTTAAGTAGACATGGTTGAATAAGATTAACCTGCCTTCTTGAGTAAATTGTAGTAAAACATATCCAAGTCATGAGATGGATGTAACTCCGTCATGAAGCTTACTCTGTCACTTTTAATAATAGAGTAAGTTCCACTTTGGATGTATTCAACAATTAAGTCACAAATTGCCCCAAAATTATGCCCACCTTGAAATGTGCTTTATTTCCCTCGATTTTCACTCAAACTTATTTTGTATTGGTGAATGCAGAATGCCATGAAACAGGGCAACTGGGTAGAATGGTAAAGCATTACATTTAAAAAGAAATGCATTACAAATAATTTTTTGATATATCTCTGTGAACAATTGCAGCAGTTTGATTAATATGGCTGAAACATGGGCTTGATAGCAGGATCTCAGCATATTCTTAGCAGGTTGAACCTACCACTTATGAGTAAGCCACATTTAAACAACTGAATATAACTTCTTAAAAAGCAGACAGATGCTTGTCAATGGGAATGATAGCCAGTTTCCTTATTTTTTTGCAGTGACGTCCAGAGCTTTTCAAACCAGTCTGTTATTGGAGATATGGTGAGACTTGTGTATGGGCTGGATTCTATTTCTAGAAGTTTTAAGCAGATGGAACAATTGTGGAAACTGTATTTGCATTTAGCATAATTTGGGCTTAAGAATTTATGACCTTATGCACTAGTGACAACTTGGGGCAAACTGAGAAGAAACAGTGCAATTGAGAGTAACGTCTATTCCAATGTGTTTAAGATAGAGCAAGTTTTGCAACCAGACCCAGGTGAACACCCGTTCTGAGGAAGGATCACCGGACCCAAAACATTAACTTCTGATTTTTTCTTCACAGATGCTGCTAGACCTGCTGAGCTTTTTCAGCAACTTTGTTTTTGTTCCAGATGAACGCCACTTTTCTTACAACCACATACCAGATCTCCACATGCACATCGTCTTCTCCACATGCACATCCTCACCAATTGGTTACAGACCCCTTCCTTGTGGATGCATTCATTCCAATCAAATGATGTTTTAAAAAGGAGTCAACTTAACCAGGCTTTCTTTAGTTAACAAAGAGCGAGTTTATTTGTTACTGGGTGTAAGAAGAAATAATAGCGTAATTTGCACAAATTAGAAACAGGAAGCAAGTCTCTAAGCTTGCAAGATCAGTCTATAGGCCATTTGTTAAGAATAATTAGTGAACATTAACAGTTAAACAGTCAATTTTGGGATTCTCGCCTTTGCTAGATTGATTGAAATTCTTTTGTCCTGTCCTTTTTGACTGTAATTTCTTGCCAGCACATTTTTACCTTTTGACTGTCTTGCTTGCTAGATGACTTTTAGCACTTGGAGTGAAATTTGTGGATGATTTTTAACTGTGATCTCCTCAGCACACTACCTCAAACCAAGACTGCTAGGCATGAGTATCTCAGCCCAGTGGCACACACAAAGCACTTCAGCTCATTACCATACTTTCTTCAACTAGCCTACACAGGTTGAACTGGTTTTTAACCTTGGGTCCTGTGTTCTCTTGAAAGGGTGTCATTTCTCCCATTGCGCCCAGTGCCTGAAATAACATCCAGCAGACTATTTCCTTTTCTGATGAAGGGTCTAAGTCCGAAACGTCAGCTTTTGTGCTCCTAAGATGTGGCTTGGCCTGCTGTGTTCATCCAGCTCCACACTTTGTTATCTATTTCCAGCGTATTGCTCCTCATTCCTTTGAAACGTTCTTAATATCTCATCAGGTGTGATATTTTAGGCTGTCTCTCATGCCCTCGCACACTCGCTCTCTTTCACGCAGGCTGTGTCTCCAGGCAACCACTGAATTTAAACTTACAGTCAGCTTTTGACTTTATGTCCTTTTTGTTCTTAAAAAATGCATTATAACTAAATGTACTTGATATGTCTGTATGTTCCCAAGGTTGGCATCACTGGTCATGACTCATATATTTAGAAAGATAGAGAATTTATTTTCTGTTTAATTACCTGTTTCGGTAATAGTCAAAATAAGTCCTTTCAGGCACCACATTATTGGTAAAATTGTGTATATGCCAAAACGCTTCAATGTGTGTAATTCTCTTTATTCAATGTGCACACATTAGGAGAGACTTTGCTTTATTTTTCAGCCAAGTACACTCAGTTCCCAGGTGTTGTGGTAAAGATATTTAGTGACAGAAATTTTGCCATATTAAGCCTCCACCCCCAGGAGATTACAGTGGAGCACTTTCAATTGAGATTTTAAATCAAGCAGTGTCAACATGGTTTCATTGAAAATTAGAGATAACATGGTGGAGAGCTGGATGAATGCAGCAGGCCAAACAGCATCAGAATAGCAGGAAAGTTGACGTTTTGGGTCGAAACCTTTCTTCAGAAATCCAGTATCAGCAGTTCCTACTACCTCTATAAGCTTTCCTGCTCCTCTGATGCTGCTTGACCTGCTGTGTTAGTCCAGCTCTATACAATGTTATCTCAGATTCTCCATTATCGACAGTTCCTACTGTCACTTCATTGAAAAGTAAGCCACATTTGGCTAATTTGTTGGATTTCTTTGAGGAAATAACAAACAGCATGGACAAAGGGGAGCCTGTGGATATACTTTGCTTTGATTTCCTGTTTTCCTCCCTGACAAGGTGCCACATCAAAGGGTACTATGCAAAATAAGAGGCCATGGATTCAAATGGTATACATTAGCATGGAGAGAGAATTGATTAGCTAACAAGAAATAAAGGGGAGTGCCATAAATGATCAATTTTGACTTGGCAGGATGTGATGAACGGAGTGCCAAGGGGTTGGTACTAGAACATCGACCATTTACAATTTATGTTCATGACTTAGATGAAAGGACCAGATGTACAGTTGCTAAATTTGTTGATGCCTCAAAGATGGTTAGAAAGATTGAGGAAAGGACACAAGAAGCTATAAACGACGTAGATAGTTTAATCAAGAGTAAAAATTTGCAAATGAATTAAAACGTAGGTAAATGTGAACTTATTCAGTTTGGCAGGAAAGAAAAAAACAAAAGCAGCATTTGTTTTCATTGGAGAGAAATTGCAGATCTCTGAAGAACAGCGTGATCTTGGCGTCCTAGTTCATTTAGTTTGGGTTGCAGGTCCGGCAAATACTTAGGAGGGCAAACAGAATGTTGTTACCTCTTGCAAGGGTGATGGAATATAAATGTAGCAGTATAAACTCGGCAAACCTGGCAACAGATCAGGTCGATGGACTGAATGTCAACTTTGCTGTGTCTCCACAGATGCTAAGTTTCTCTCACAGTTCCTGTTTTGGTTTCAGATTTACAGCATCTGCAGTTCTTTGTTTTGTACAAATGTAGAAGTGTTTTGCTACAGTTATATAGAGTGATGCTGAATTCACATCTGGGGTACTCTGTACAGTTTTCGTCTCCTTACTTCAGAAAGGATGTAAGTGTGTTAGATGTGGTTCTGAAAAGACTCACTCAACTGATATTTGGGATGGGTGGGGTAGGGAGTGGCGCAGTGGCTAGCACTGCCCCTCACAGCATCAGGGACCCATGTTCAATTTTAGCCATGGGTGACTGTCTGTGTGGAGTTTACATGTTCTCTGTGCCTGCATGGGTTTCTGCCAGGTGCTGCAGTTTCCTCCCACAGTCCAAAGGCATGCCGGTTGGGTGGATTGGCCATACTAAATTGTCCCATAGTGTCCAGGGATGTGCGGGCTAGGTGTATAGCCATGGTAAATATAGAGTCCCGGTGACAGGGTGTGATGTTGACCCTGGGTATGATGCTCCTCGGAGGGTCAGTGCGGACTCCATGAGCCAAATGGCCTCTTTTCGCAAAGTAAGGATTCTATGATTCTATGTTATCATACTTTGATGGGTTGGATAGTCTGGGGCTGAAGTGGGAAAGTGGAGTTGAGGCCATAATCAGATCAGCTGGGCTTGAAGAGTGCATATGGCCTACTCCTGCTCTGAATTCATACTTTCAAATGAGCCAAAGGAGGATTTCACAGCTACCTTCTGCATTTTTGTCTCTCTCTCCCTTCTAGATACCCCCCCCAAAAAATACTCAGAGATTTTGTGGTGAGGTTTGAGGTGTGGAACACAAGTCTACAGTTTGAGTCTACAGACTCAAAGGCCAGCATGGATCCAGAAGGAAACTACTATTTTGATGAGTTCTGTCTCTGAGCAAGCTACAGTTATCTAACAGAAGGCTATTGTTGTAGCTGAGATGTGGGCATTACTGGCCAGGCCAACATTAGTGGCAGAGCCCTAATTATCCTTTAGAAAAGTGATGCTGCGCTACCCAAGGCAGTCACACAAATGAATAAAACTAGAACAATAAACAAAATGTTAACTACAGTCTGTTTTGAATTATATAAGATTTTTAAGTTCTAAGAATAAAATTAAATTGCTTCTAATGATTGATCAGTTGTATTTGATATCTATTTGTTAAATTATCAGTAAAGTATGAATATGGAAGATGTTTAAAGATCAAAAATTGGAGAAATGGGAAGAGTTTTAATTTAGAGGAAGAGGAAATACAAGTGAGAACATGGACACTGAAAGTTTTCACATGCATTTTCAGGAATATGGAAGTAAAGTAGAAAGAAGAAATAGTAGGATTACGGCTAACTAAGAAGGTCAAAAGTAACCTCAAGGTCAAAGGAGTTATGATCTATTTAGTTTTACTGCAGCTATTTGATAAACATCTGGTTCACTCATGTTCATCAGGGAAGGAAACTGCCATCCTTACCTGAGATAATGGTGACTGCAGATGCTGGAGAATCCGAGATAACAAGGTGTAAAGCTGTGTTATTTTGTTACTTTTTTGGTTTTAACAAGGTGGCCTTTCACTGAAACATAAACACGCAATACTGCAGATTCAGCTTTAATAATAAACCTACCTATTTACACATAGCAGCAAGTTTAAAGGTTTCAGTAACACATATGGTAATATACAAACACCTTAATTCATTAACACCAGAGTGATTACATCAAATGTGCCAAACCTCACTGCTTCAATTCACCGTCTTGAGAATCTGATGGCTTCTTCCTTGAATCTTCATACAACAATGCTTAGAATTTCTCAGGTTGAAATAACCACTTTAAGGGTTTTAACCACACACTTCTGGCCTGGAACTTTCCCATACACTTGATCCTTAAGTTCCTTACTATTTTTTAACAATTCTAACCAAATCTTCATCAGGAGAAGTTATGTTACACATTCAATTCTGCAAACTGATCTGAAACCAAATGTTTTCTTTGAGCTTTGGGTTTCTCCCCCAAAAAACTCATTCCAGATCTTCCTAACCAGGCTTAATGCACTACATTGTTTACTTTGTTTCCTGGCAAAAACTCTGTCAATATAAACATATTCCCATGAGCTTCTATTTGCATACCTATTTTTAAAAGAAGGCTTCAGAAAGTTTTACAAGTTAATCATAAACACATGCATAGAGACAGACCAAAGCCCACATGCCATTAGTTAAAAATCTAAACTCTATAATAAATGGCTATAATACATAAACACCCCAAACCTTACATCATAGCAAAAAAGAAAGAAAACAAACAGAAAACCAACTATAAATGCATATTTTAGTTCAGAAAGTATTAACAAACATTAAAACAAAGTTTCACCTTGCTTTCCAACACCATCCCTTAACAGGGACTCAAGTTCAGAGATATTCCTATCTTAACTCTACTTAACTGAACCCTTCCAGTGTCTCTTTCTTGAACTGTAAAAGCAACTTGATTCTTCTCCAAGTCTGATGGCATCAACCAAGTTGCAGTTCTGATGGTGCAAACCTTTTTAAGGCTAACAACCTCAATATATCAATCCTAAGCTCTTTTGACTTGGAAAACTTTGCAAACCAGAAAGAAGCACAGCTGCCGCTGTGACCGGTGTCCTTTCAACTGAACTGACTCCTGCTCGGACGCAAAATGTTCTCTTCAAAACTGAACTCTGCTAGGAGAGACCTAGTTGAGAAGGACTTGGATTAGGAATGGTTGTCCAGCTTCCAAACTGCAGGAAATGTACGCTTGTTAATGCTCAGAACAGAGCGAAATATCCAAGGGATAAAAATAAGACGTTGATGTGTTCTCAGATATATATGCAAACACATGCACCTAGAAAGCAATGCCATCTTTATTATTACACGAGTGTTTCTTGAAGTGACGATGTCAAACGTTTGTCTTATACTGCTGATATACATTCCATGTAAGTTTTATAATACTGAATAATTGCTGTTTTAACATAAACTCCTTTACATAAACATCTAGACAGAATATTTCCCTGGACCTTGTAAATATGGAGCTTAATCTGTTGAGTCTAATTATCATCTGAACTTGTTTGAATGATTTTTTAAAATATATCTAAAATGCCAAGAGTTATATTTGTGGTGAATTGGATTTAGTGATATAAAACGGTGTGCTGACATTAGGTTTACTTGTTCTGAAGGAAAATCCTGGAACTTGATACAACAAAGGTTTTCATATGTATTTAGCAACATCAAACAGTGCTTTTTGGACTGATTTTTTTGGCACCATAGTGTTCTCTGGTAACCTTATTTGTTACTGAAGCTAAGTGTGCTATCATCTCTTGGTAGATTGCTGTTCAGGTAATGTTTGGATATGCCACCCTCATCCTGAGTTCCCTGGAGTGCTGGCAGATGAAGGCATCTTTAAGAGTTGATCTTATAAATGTGCAAAAACCTACTTTCTATAATCACATCTGATCAATATCTCTGAATTTTTCTGTCTTTGTCTTGTACTTATTTGCCTGAAGTTATAAAATATTTTCCATCAAAATTGCTTAATATCTATGCAAATCTACCTTTTATGTATGTCATAAAACATTAAACACTATTTGAATGACAGAAATACATATAAATGCAATAGATAACAGTGAGGAGCTGGAGGAACACAGCAGACCAGGCAGCATCAGAGGAGCAGGAAAGCTGACGTTTCGGGTCGGGACCCATCTTCAGAAAAGAAGGGTCCCAACCCAAAATGTCTGCTTTCCTGCTCCTCTGAGCCTGCTGTGTTCCTTCAGCTCCACACTATGTAATTCCTGACTTCAGCATCGGCAGTTCTTACTATCTATAACTGTAATAATAGTGCAATCAGTTAAATAGTTTTAATATGTGTAGTGGTTTTGTGTATTCAATTCTATTCTGCTCAAGAAATAGTTGACATTGAATAGAGATGCCATTGTCAACAGTATATGTGGAGCTTTGATGAGGGGTGGAATCCTGATGACGGGTGTGGACTTGAAACTTCGACATTCCTGCTCCTCTGATGCTCCTCTGACAGGCTATGTTCCTCCAGCTCCACATGGCATTGACTCTGCCTCCAGCATCTGCAGTTCTTGCTATCTCTCTCTCTCTGTGTGGAGCTCTGCTAATTTGTCAGTGGTGAGTTTCATTGCATCACCCACTGCAGATCTCCTTGCTTGGTCTGAGGTGGAGTTTGATGGGTCATTGTTGTCATTAAAGAGGGCACTCGTTGCTATACTCTTATTACTTTGAGAGGAAATAGTGATTTAACAATGTTAGGATTATCAGTTTATCAGCCAACCTTGATAGGGCCACATTTAGCAAAGTACAATTTGATGTTTACAGCTACCATACAGCTCAGATAGGTCTCTGTTTGAGGCCAATTTGGTCCTTATCAAAACTGAAAGCTTTAAGATCATTATCAGTGCTACCTGGGAACTAAATTAATTTGAAGACAGGGCATCTGTTAGTCTAACAGCCACAGCTTTAGAGTACCACAATTCTAACCCATGCAAGGCTTTTTGACTTCATTAATAAGATAATTATTTCCAAAATAAATTACATTTAATGACTGATGACATTAGACTTTTGATGCTATAGCGTGTGCTGTATTCAATGTGGCATATCTTGTTCTCCTCTGTCGTGATCTATGCACTAACAGAGGATATGGAATAATCTACATTCATTATATTTAATATGTCCACAAAGAGAATATTTCTGGTGTTTTTAGTCTAGCTCTGCTCCATCTTTTTCTCTTAAGTTGACCTCCAAGTAGAAACTGCTATCCATGTTTGCTATAAAATGTGCAATGCTCCTTCTCAAGATCTTGTGTGTTGGTAGGCTTTAATGTGCAAGTGCAATTTTTGTCACCTCATAATGTCCATACATTGCACTTTTTGTATCAATAGGCACGAGATAAGAGTCATAAGCAGAAGCATTGGGCGAGTTTACATTCTCTTGGACTACAGGACGCTGAGACTTATTCTAGCATTCCCAACTGTTACCTTATTTGAGATCAGATAATGTTGTCCATTTCACTTGGGACCTCTGTGCTGCATCTGACAAATCAGCTATCAGGAATTTTGAGGAAGGCCTACATGTGAATGCTGTGATGTGGAACTTTGCCCATTGGTGGCCGTATTAGCATTGAATTTGAAACATATGGAACTCAATGTTAAAGCACAAGCACTGACTTGCATACAATCTTTGTACTTTAAAAGGAGGGTACCAAGTCTGATTTAAAACAGTTAAAGCTCGCATCCTATACCTTGTTTGTGGGACGTGCGGCAAATTGAGTTCATGCTCATTCTCTAGCCCACAAATGAGCAGATTTACGGAATTCAATTTCAGTGTGCTGTGGAGAGTTTAGGAGCTTATTATTTTTGGATTGTGGTGACAGTGCCGTAACCACTGTACTGGCACACCCTGCTCAAATACCACTTTGAAAAGGATACTTGTGAGTAGGGGATAACTTGAGCACCAGTTGAATTCACATGTACTATAGATTGACTAATCAAGAATAGCTAAAGGGTAAAGGTAGTGTCATCATTGCCTTGTCAAACCACAGGATGTGCTCTCATTAGAGAAAGATGACTGCTGATGGTTTAGCCTGAAGGCCGCTGTACCTCTGGTGAGGGGAGAGGTTGAGAAGTTGAACCCTTTCTTTTGGCATCAATTGTTTCACAAACAAGCTGTCCAGCCAACCGAGCTAACCAAAACTAACGTGTTTGATCTTTATTCATTAGAAATTACAAGAGTGAGGGGTGACCTCATTAAGACATTCATGATTCTGAGGACTCTTGACAGTGTAGATATTGAGAAGGTGTTTCCACTAGCGGGAGAGCCTTGAATGAAAGGACACGATGGGTCCGTTTAAAACTGAGGTGCAAAATTATTTATTTTTTCTACCAGAGGGAAGTGAGTGTCTGGAATTCTGTATCCCATACAGTTATGGAGGCTAGATTACTGAAAGTATTTAAATAGGTGATAGGTAGGTTTTTAAAATATCAGGGAGTTGACAGCTGTGCTGAGCTGGCACAGAAGAGGAGTTAAGGCCCTTGGCATATCAGCCATGATTTTGTTGAATAACAAGGTAGGCTTGAAGGGTCAAGTGGCCTACTGCTGTTAACCGTTCTACTGTTCTAATTTAGGCCTTGAGGTTTGCTCATATTTTGCTATCATCAAGTGGACACTCCTGCATTGTGTAATCATGCCTATTTGATAACATTTCCACTTCCTGGAAAATATTCCAGAATGTTACATAAAAACTTCCTGATAGCTTTAAATTCAAATTTGGAAATAAATGTTGTAAACACTTAAGAAGCCAAACCAGTTTTGACACAGAACCTATGCCTAAAACATTAACTTGTCTGTCTTTTCAACAGATGTTGATTGGCCTGTGTGATTCCAGCATTCTTTGATTTTCAGATTCGGCAGTTTATTGTTGTTTGTTTGAACAGAAAGTTACCATCTCTTTGAGAGAAGGCCTCACTTATAATTATTTTTTACATCATACACACTGTAGTATTCAGTGCCCTACCTAGTCTGCCCTCTACTCATTTGACATTTCTATGACAGTCTGAGCAATTCTATTTTTCTTTTTGAGTTTTCCATCTCTGATTTGTCTGTTCATGCTTGTGTCTAGGTTTGTCTTGTTTTCTGGATCTTTTATCTGTGAGAAACACATAGGAGCTTCCATTAAATTTGCCTTAATTGCAGTTTTTTGCATACCTTAATGTTTGGTTGCTGAATGGTGCTTGTGGACATGGAAAGGATTTTTCTCTTGTGAGCGAGCATAGAACTAGGTGGACACCAGTTTAATAGTAGGGATTTCCTTTTTTAGAACAGAGACATGGAGAATTTTTTTCTCTTCAAGGATCTTGTGACTTTTGCCTCAAAGGTTGCGTTTTAGAGATGAAGCATGCACTTTGATTACCTAACATGATAACAAGAAACAACTCACATATTCTTAGCTAGATCTTTAAGATGAAACAGTATTGTTGGCCGGAAAGGGTTCTTTCTCTTTGTTCTTTGAAGACAATGGAGGTCTGACATTTATTGGATTTTCATGGGAAATTGTGGCCAAGCTTCAGTAGAGAAGAAATATAATATGGTTGAAAATGAAGTAGCCCTTTTTTTACTGCATGCGATGACTGAATATTTTATTCAGGGGTCCTCTCGTCTTGCTGGGTGGTAATCCCATTGTGTTTTGTACCCAGACATCCTTGTCCTTGATATATTTAGGTTTGCTATTTCTAGCGAGTTTAGTTAATGTGTCCGCAATCCAAACTTTCATGTTTCCAGATAACAAAGTGTGGAGCTGGATGAACACAGCAGGCCAAGCAGCATTTTAGGAGCTCAAAAGCTGACATTTTGGGCCTAGGCCCTTCATCAGAAAAGGATGGAGGGTCTAGGCCCGAAACATCAGCTTTTGTGCTCCTAAGATGCTGCTTGGCCTGCTGTGTTCATCCAGCTCCACACTTTGTTATCTCGGATTCTCCAGCATCTGCAGTTCCCATTATCTCTGACACAATTTCATGTTTCCAGAAATGATTTTATATCATAAACAACTGACGCACAGTAGGGATGATTAGTGGCTGTTCACACCTACTTGTTTTTCAAACTCCTTAAGTTTTGAGTTTGCAGTTCCAATCTCTGGGGTGAACATCACATTTGGAGTTCTGTAAATTTCCAAGTAATGAGACCTGTAAATTCCACAAATGACCTTGCATCACAAATATCTCTGAGAGGGTTCACCAGCCACATTTGTTTTAATGACTTTTGAAAGATATGAGTCAGTCCGTAACTTTACAAAAACCACAAAAAAATCAACTGATCTCATGTCTCAAGGTAAGTTGCCCATATTCCATGCTGCTTTTTAAAAGAGTGAACATATCTGTTATTGTCTTATGTTCACAGGGATGTGGTGCGTGCTTAACCAAGATCATCTTTCACAGTGTGTTCCAGTTACCAAACATTCAAGCTGTATCAGATATTGATAATGCCTCTGTTTATAGCTCAGGTTTCACTGGGTTGTGAAGGATATGTTCTAACAATCATAAAGTCAGGATGAGAAACAGACATCACAGATTTTACTTGCGGTATCAATAGAGGTAGTCTTTTACCATTTTAACTGAGCAACAAATCAGAGACGTCAATTATCCATGTCTATTTGGTGTATAAGGTGAAGCACGATATATGATGTCTGGTGGAGAGAGATGAACCGTATAAAATTCAACAAGAGAGAAAGGCCAAATGAGTCACAAGTAACAACCTTCTGAATATATTATGGGCATGGATATGAATATTACAGTGCCTCCTTGTTGAGCTCATTTTCTTTATTGTCTGTGTTTCATGTTTTAAACATAATTCTACTTTAATTTGTATTTTTTTGACATGACAAGTAAAAATCCTCCAATTTTGCCAACACATACTGATGGCTAAGGTTCCACTTCATTGATAGCAACCTAACCTAACCATTTGTTACTGGTAGGAACTATTGCAGCTCCACAGCACAGAACTTTAAATTGGAACTGCACACATCCATCAGGAGGATTATTCTGATGTTAGACAGTAAACTATAATTTCTGTAGTAGTTTTCTGTATTTCAAGGTGACAATCCATATTTTCTGTTGGGATGCTTTACGTTTTGAAAGTAAACACTTCTATATCACAGATTATCTATGATAGTCATCTGCTTTATTTTAGACAAATACCAATCCATAACTAATCAAATTAGACATGCCAACATGTGGTATATCCATAAGTTTGTTCATTTAAGCCAGTGCAAAATGCCAGAAGCGTTCAGCATCTGTGGAGAAAATTAGAGTTTTTATTTTTGGTCACCTTTTTATTGGGACTTCGTAGAAAGATTGACTCTGTGTTTCTCCCTTCACAGATGCTGTCTGACTTGCTGAGTAGTTCTATTATTTACTGTTTTTATTTCAGATTTCCAATATCTGCAAGATTTTTCCTTTGCAACAAGAAGGAATAACCTCCCCAAAATATTGTGGCAAAAGTTGGCTCTCACCATTGGTGCAACTTTCCTCTTCCTGCAGGTGGTGAAGAAGACATGTGATTGAGTATGTTAGCTAAGGGAAGATGCGCACTGCCTTCTTACTACCCTTGCAATTAACTGTTGGACAAGAAGGTCATCTGATGATGTTCTCAGCTTTTCCAGCTAAGGTCCTTACGATCACTAATCAGCAGCAACTTAAGGGTTTCACCCCATTGTTAGTCTGATTTCTAGGCCAATGGAAAGGCAGACAAAGTGGCTGGTTTCCTGACTGAGAAACTATGGTGACCGGCCTGACAGTATGGAGTGGAGAGATGGGTCCTCCATTTGCCCAGTTTTAGGCCAGTCAGGATCAAACATGAAGGGCAAGGGGCAGGCTTCGGAAAGCCCTCTCTGAACTCATCTCTTCCCACAATGCCCTGAAGATCTTCTCACCATTAAATCCCCTGAAGATTAAGCCTCCAGTGATGATCTCTGGAGTCAAGAAACTGCTGGCTGCTAATTGTGTGGCAGCTTCTGGTGAGGGAAGACTTTAACATTGAAACCTGTAATTCACTGAGAAGTATGCTGATGCGTTCTTAACAAACTGAGCAAAGCTTGATCTGGAGAGCTTTCTCATTGGTGGACTTGGAAGGTTATTCACCACTGTACAGCCCAGCCATCAATTTCCACTCAGACTGGGAAACTTTCTGTCCACACAATCTTGATTTCTGAATAATTATTCCTTCAGCACAGTGAGATTATTTCATTCAATTTTCAGTGACACGTCATGAAACTCTGCCAAAGTAACATTCATCTGTCGGCTTTCAACTTGTGAATGTTTTTATTTTTGACTTCAGAACTGACCCCAGGCATTCAGTCAAGCTCTGATGAGCTGGGAAGGTGATGGCCCAATGGTATTATTGCTGGACTATTAATTCAGAGATCCACGTAATATTCTGAGGACCTGGGTTCCACTCCCACCGTGGCAGCAATAATCTGGAAATTAAGAGTCTAATGACGACTGTGAAACCATTGTCGATTGTCAGGAGAAACTGATGTTTCACTACTGGTTCACTAAAGTCCTTTGGGGAAGGAAATCTACCATCTTTGCCTGATCTAGCCTACATGTGACTCCAGACCCACAGTCTGGACAATAAATGCTGGCCCAGCCAGTGACGCCCACATCCCATAGATGAATAAAGAGAAAACTCACTCGAGGGAATGTAGTCATGTAGCAGCCAGTTCCAAGAATGCAAAAACAAAGGTCAATTATAATTTTCATAGTTTTCTAAAATGGCGAAGCAAGAGCCTAAAGTTTTTGATGAACCTTTTGACAAAACTAAGTCCATTCACTTCCACTCAATTACAATGGGATATTTTTTAGCCAACCTTTTCAGCAATGTTATACCACTGGAGTGAGTGAGACCTGAACCTGGGCCTGCTGGTCCAGAGTAGGGACACTACCATTCCACCATAAGAGAATGAAATGGGTGTGTGAAGTCTTGTGTGCTTTCCAGCTGGTAATCAAAATCAAATCCACGAGGTCTGATTGAACCTGTTTGACTTAATCGATGAATACCTTATCCTTGAATCTGTGTGGTTCACAAATGTCCTTTAGCAAAGTAAGTCTGCTATCCTTGGTCTGGTGGTGCTGACTGCAGATCCACAGCACTATGGCTGAGTTTTAATTGCCCTTTGGAATGGCCCACCCAGCCACTCTGTTGTGGTGAAGAAGGTGACTCATCACTGTCATCTTGATCAATAGAGATGTGCTGTTAAAGCTGTTCTGACTTACGATGCCACATCCTGCGAATAAAAACCTTTAAGTTAATTGGCAGTGCAAACGCACAAAAGAATAAACCATGTTTTCGCATATGGTACTTTATGTCCTGCCCCAGAAGGCGGTGGAGGCCAAGTGTCTGGATACTTTCAAGAAAGAGATGGATACAGCTCTTAAAGATAGTGGAGTCAAGGGTTATGGGGATAAGGCAGGAACAGGATACTGATCGTGGATGATCAGCCATGATCATAATGAATGGTGGTGCTGGCTCGAAGGGCCAAATGGCTTACTCCTGTACCTATTGTCTATTGTCTATTAAAAGTCTAGAGATAGTGATAAAGGCTTTAGTGTTTATGTTTAATTCATTCTGTGGTAATATAATGTGTATTGAGGAAAGGGGCGTGTATTACATTCAGTACCTATTAATGTTAATGTGTCACATTCAGTATCTTGGAGTGTCAAATCCGGTAGCTATCCGTGTCCGTGTTTCCTTTATAATCCAGTACAAGCGCAGTATGTTAATTACTAATACGTATCTATTGTGGCAAAGTCAGGGATTGGTGATGAAAGAGCCTTTGAAATTTAAAAACTGTGGTTTTTCTGAGGTTGAATAAGTGTGCTTACAATGGCATTAGCTGATGACAGAGCCGTCTCTACATGTTGTACTTTCACCGGTATCTCTTCTCCCTTCCTGATATCCCAGTACATAGGGGTTGAAGTTCATCATTCTGATCACTGTGCTGTACTGAGGGTGTGATTGAAATTGAGGATTGGCAAAGGAGATTCACCAGAATGTTGCCTGGGATGGAGTTCTTTAGTTACGAAGATCTGCGAGACAAGCTTGGGTTGTTTCCTTTGGAGGTTGAGCCCAGGGGACCTAATATGCTGTATTTAAACTGAGCTCAATTTCACATATTCACTTACCCTATTGCTTTAAAATTAACTCAATAATTCAGATGTTAATAAATTGTAGCTACCAATATGTAGGCCCTCTCAATACAGTGGGACCAAATTAAACAACCATAAAAATATAACACAAAGACAGTGCATTAGACTTTAACCGAGACCTATAAAATTGTTCAATGTACAGATTGTGCACCTTTATCCCCTTATTTAGATTGCTTTCTGAATCATTTCTACAGCTGCCCATGTCAATACTTATTTGTGGGGTGCGAAGAATAAGAGCTTTGAAGATCCTGCTGTTAAATGTATTGCCTTTAGAAACTTCCTTATAGATCGTTGGTGCTTAGATTTCAAAAGGCCATGGCTACGTAATTTAAAGCTTCCAGTTTGACAAGTATCGTTGCACTAATGTAGTACAATGTTTGAATTTGGTCCATGTGAATTTTTTTTAAAATGTAGCTCTGCAAGTTACCCATAATTCCGCAAATGGAATGCCAGGCCGAGTCTTCAAACTTAAGGAAATGCACAAAAGCAATAATCTCTGCTTCAAATTTGTTTCCTCGTTCCTCTCTATCATGGCTGAAATTATGGTGGTATAGTATCGCAGGAGCAAGGTTGAGATAGTGAATGGCAATGTGGGAAGGAAGTAGCTGTTCCTCTGATGTTTACTTTGATGTTGCACCTCCAACACATTTGCAGGCAACTCAGAGCGTTACAACTGAAGCTGGGAAATCTGGAACAGAGATTTTGTTCAAGTTTGGAAGTGAAACAGAATAGTGATTCATGGATGCTTGCGATAAAATGTAATACTGATTTGAGGTTCAGTTTGTTGGTAATGGCTTAACTTGCTTCCAGTTTTTGGCAGTCATTTTCATTATTGAATGGTTTAATGCCAATATAAATCCTGGTTAATTACTGAAGCCAAAATCTGTAGCTGCTGGAAAACTGCATTTTTATAATGGACATGACTGTGACTATACTCTGGTCTGTTACTGAAACCATCTCTGGACTGCATGTGATTCCTGAGCAACAGAATGATTTTTTATTGAATTAGATTTGTGCGCTTGTGGTTGAGTATTTAGATTGATAATGATAGACCTAGACATTTTGTATTTTTGTTAAATATATACCTGTATGAATAGCTACTATAAAATGTAGTTCACTGTGCTACAAACAACTATTAACTCTCAACAATCGAGTTCTTAAAGAGGAAGTTCAAATTGGTCAGTTCGTGCATTGAGCTTTCAGTCTCTTCACACAGCTTCAATTTTAAACCACTTACCTAAGTATTTAAAGAGAGTTTTAAATTTTATTTCATGAAATGTGCCTTTGTTTACCTGAGTCAGTTTTAGCTTTCAGTTCACAGTAGACACTCTTATCTGATGTTTTGGATATGGGTGTATAATGAAAGGCCTTGGCCTTGTACCAAATGGATTGCAGAGTGCCTGAATGCACAGCAAATGCACAGTTCATTTAGGATTGTTTCATAATAGGACTACAGCTGATCAGTAGTTTTGCATTGTTCATAACTTTGACTGATATTGACAAGATAAAAAGGATCAAAAACCTAAGGGTTATACTTGGAACTTTCATCTTTAAAAGCTACAAGCCTATTGGCTAATTTCTAAAGACATATTTAAGAGTCTGATCTAATATTTAAAAGTAAATAAAAATGAAAGATGTTTTGGCTCAGTGGCTCCTAATATATTCTTTATTCTTTTGTAGTGTTGTCCTTTTATTTTCACTTCTAACTTCGAGGGTGGAAGATATAGATTTTCAATTTTGCAGCTGTTCTTCCAAGATCACCTTTCACTCAATACGAACTTGTATTTGCATAGGTGCTTTTAGTATAGCAAAACACTCCAAGGCATTTATGTCCTGCTATCTTCACCAAAACACAGGCAGTTTCAGTCATCTGTAACCATTTCAAAAGTTCTGATTTTGAAACCAGTTGCATGCTCAGCAGCAGTGACATGTGAAATAATGTTTTCTTACAAAAATATTTAATAGGAATTCATAAGAATAAAAAATAAAAGAAAAGGAATATGGAACAAAGAACAGCACTTCAGCACCTCTGGCTTTTCCCATCATTTTAATTAGTTTGTTTTTACTCTAAATAATAACCTTAGATCCATGTGTCTCATTACAGTAACATAAGAAAAATCTGTCAAACACAGCACTGAAATTTTCAGAAATAATGGGAACTGCAGATGCTGGAGAATCCAAGATAACAAAGTGTGAAGCTGGATGAACACAGCAGGCCAAGCAGCATCTCAGGAGCACAAAAGCTGACGTTTCGGGCCTAGACCCTTCATCAGAGAGCTCTCTGATGAAGGGTCTAGGCCCAAAACGTCAGCTTTTATGCTCCTGAGATGCTGCTTGGCCTGCTGTGTTCATCCAGCTTCACACTGAAATTTTCAATCGGCATGGCGTTAGTTTTCTTTGGGAACAGTGTTCCTCCTTTTCGCGGTCTTTCTTGTGAAGAAGGGTCCCTGATACATTCACTAAGTGGCTTGGCTGTAATTTTAAAGTTTGTCCCCTTTATTGTGAACTACCCCAGCAGTCTAAATAGCATCTCTCTATGTACCCTATCAAATCCTTCAACCATCTTGATCAGCTCAATTAGATCACTGGTTAATCTGCTATAATTGAGGGAATAGAAATCCAATCCATGCCAGCTTAGAAACTGATTATCCGATAAAACTTTCAAGGTGTTAAATGATTGTAAGGAATTAAAATGGCAGAACACTATAATTGGAAATGTGAGTTTTTCTACATTATTAAAATCTTTCAGATATGTAGGTGGTACATTAGTGTTGGATGGAACTGAAATGTGATTGCATATTCATGCTCAATGCAATGAACTAATTCCCAAGCTGCACTGCACCTCTGCGTTTCTATTCTAGATCACTTTGATTAGTTCAATCCATCCATATGTAGTGACAATCAAATTAGATTATTCCCAAACCCATATACTTCAAGTGATGTAGAAATCAATGTTTTATGGCAGTTTAGAATTTTTTTTGTAATTTCCTTAATTTCATGTATCGTAATAGAATTTCAATATCAGAACATATGATCGCGGAGATTAGACCATTCAGCCTCTCAGGCCTGCTCCGCCATTTATTACGATTGTGGCTGATCTCTTCTCCACATCAACACCACTTTCCTGCCCATTGCCCATAACCCTTTAACCCAATACCAATTAAAACAAACCTGCCTGCCTCCTTTAAATTTATTGCGTCCCAGCATCCACCACACTCTGATGTATAGTGAATTCCACAGATTCACAGCCCTTTGAAGGAAATAATTCCTCATCATCTCTGTTTTAACTCTGCTACCACCTTGTCTAAATCATCTCATTCTAAATTGCTCCACAAGGGGAAAGATTGCACTACATTTACTTTGTTCAACCCCGTTTTGCATCATGTATACCTGAATTAGTTCTCCACTCGTTGTTCTCTGCTCAAGCAATTATACATCTAAACTGCTCATTCTCTGCCCATAAAACAAGCCTTTCATCTCTGGAATTAATCTATTGAGCTTTCTCTGAACCACCTCCAATGCAATTACATCCTACATACTGTAGTCCATACTTTCATGCGCTGGTTACTTTTTAATGACTGAAAACTAGCATAGTTATTTTGTGAAAATCTAAGGTATTTGTTCACATATGAAGCAATCTTTAACTGGAATTGTATGGTCTGCAGACATTGATCCCAGATTTTCCTCCTTGTGTCAAGTCTCAGGGAGTAACAAATGCATTGAATAAATTAAATACCTAAAAGTACCATTTGTTCAATCTAAAAAAAACTTCTGGAAGCAAGTTATGGCTCATTTTCCTCTTCGCAAATGGCTGCCATATGTCATGTGAAAAAATATCCTTTCTGTTTTGGCTGTGAAAATCTGTACTGTGGATTGAAAGATAAATTAATTGAGTTCCATCTATCAGTGATGGATTCTGCAGAATAAAGCATACCCTGGCATCGAACAGCTATTTTAACACCAACCTGATCGCCTGCCAAAAGCTAACATGATCCAAGGCCATTTTCTTGGAGTCAAAAAGGGTAATTTTCTCATTAATATCAAGAGATTATATGAATGGAAAACTCAATTTGTCTCCTGTCTTAACTGAGGCTTTATTATAGTCAGTGGAAGAGTTCAGTTCTTGATAATGTGACCTGATAATGTTCCCACATGTAAGAACTGCGTCCTGTTTGTACGCTACTGCTGCTTCTGCTGCTGCCTATTTATACTGTTGAGACCTGTAATTCGCTGCAGTGTAAGTGACTTGATCATTTCCTGTCAATAAGAGAAAAAAAATGCTTTATTCTATGAAACATGTTAGGAAGGTACCAGACGTCTCATTTCCTGGCTTCTTTAGTACTTTCAATCGCTTAGTTCTCTGTGTTTAAATAGCCGGACCAAAGTACTGTAATATGAATGAAGATTAATTTGTTTAGACTTTTTTCTGTCTGATTTTTCATGTGTTAATTTGTCTTGTTTTGTTTCCACTTTAGACAGAGGATGCTATATAGCAGATATCTAGAATTTTGAACCGAGTTCCAATTAAAGTGCATTGATCTGAAACGTTAACTGTTTCTCTCTCCCCAGACTTACTGATTATTTCTAGCATCTCAGTTCTTCTTGTAGATTTTGCATTTTTGTGATTCCGCTGGAAGGTGGTTGTTCTCGGAGCTATAAGCTCTCAGAAGTGTTCAAGGATAAAAAAGAATAGGCTCAGGTTTGCAAATATCCAGCTGGAGGACATTTGCCTTCTTCATATCTTGATATCCAGCGGGATATTTGAGAAAGTAATCCTTGGGTCAATAAAGGAGGAAATTAGATTGAACTGGGTTTTAATAACTGCTTCTGAAGAGTGTTTATTTTTATTAGTTAATGAGATATGGGGATTGCTGGCATGGTTACCATTTATTGTCCATCCTTAGTTGCCCAAAGGGCAGTTAAGAGTCAGCCACATTGCTGTGGGTCTGGAGTCACATGTTCGCCAGACCAGGTAAGGATTTCGTGATAATGGGAACTGCAGATGCTGTAGAATCCAAGATAACAAAATGTGAAGCTGGATGAACACAGCAGGCCAAGCAGCATCTCGGGAGCACAAAAGCTGACATTTCGGGCCTAGACCCTTCATCAGAGAGCGTCTGGGCCCAAAACGTCAGCTTTTGTACTCCTGAGATGCTGCTTGGCCTGCTGTGTTCATGCAGCTCCACACTTTGTTATCCAGGTAGGGATTTCCTTCTGTAAAGGACATATGTGAACCAGATGGGTTTTTACAACAATCAGTGGTCACCATTAGACTGGATTCTTTTAACTGCACATTTTTATTGAATTTAAAGTCCACTATCTGCCATGGTGTAGCTTGAACTCTTGCCCATAGAACATTAGCCAGGGTTTCTGGATTACTAGCCCAATGACTTTACCACCAACTCACTAACCAAGGATATAGAAAGTGAAAAGAAAGGTAGAAAATTGAACTCTTGTGTTTCATCAAAGATTGTCATACCACGTGTGACAGGAATGTACATCTACATTATGTCAGATGAAAGCAGTGTCCTGAGAGCGGATTCTGGGGAGAGGTATTGGACATGGACAGAGTAATTCAGAGATCAAGAGAGATGCATACTTTAGTTTTATGATACCCATTTTAAAAAAAATAGTTAAATTCATTTTTGGCTAAGAAACATCTACTGTTGCTTCTGTAATTTCAAATGTTAGTTGTTTGCTATCCTTACTCACTTCGAACCTGATCCAGTTCCCAGACCGCATGGAATCCTTCCTTATCAGTAAGCAGTTCTTAGTTCCCAGTCATTGCCTGCTCCATTTAACACTAAAGTCACCATGGTTTCACCAGACCATTTGGCTACTCTCTCTGGTGGGTGGTTTAACCTGAGGGTCACCATGCCTCAGATGTGGGGAGAGGTTGAGAGGGAGAATCCTGACAGATAACCTCAGCTGGTGCAGGAGTTGAATCCATGCTGTTGGTGTCACTGCATCACAAACCAGACATCCAGCCAACTGAGCCAAACCAATCTTATAGCAGTTACTCCAATTAACTCCAACTTGCGATGAAGCTTTCATGTAGACAGAGAATAGGAAAGTGAGGTCAGCAGTTACAAACTTGCAGAAAAAGTCATTAGCCACTTAGTTCTTTATGCCTGTCGTCTCCATTTCGATTTTTGTTTTGATTCCTCTTTATTCAACCCTGTTCTAGACTTGGCCGTCATCTCCACCTCTGGGTATTCCTTGTCCTAACAAACTGTCTTTGGGAAAATGGAATCCTAATTTGATCATTTGCTTTTGTTAACACACTTAAAGCTTCTGCCTTGATTTTATAATCACTCTAAAATTAAATTTATTTTTCATATTTATCTCACTTAACACAAGTTCAGCAACTGGATTTTGTAAACATTAAATTAACTGTTCAATAACACAAAACACTATATTCAAATGCTTTCTGAAAACCCCAAGCAATGAATGGTGGATGTGAAAATGTTTGGTGGAAAGAAAGATTTCCCTAATATGTAAATTCTGTATTGTTAATAAGATATTAACATTTGCAAAATGTCACCCAGAGCTGCTGTTTGAGAACTCTTCATTACTAAATGCCCTAGTGTACCTAAAAGTGGAGACAAACATTACCTGTCAGTGTGACAGATATCACAGTGATGTAAATAGACAGAAACTACACTGCCTAATGCTGTAAGGCTGTATCCACGCATACAGTATCTTTTATGTTTCTTAGCAACAATTTAACACGCATCACATCACCTGTCAGGACATAACTTAAACTCCAATTAATGTTTTGGACTTGCTTCTCAATGATATGATAGCAGTGACTGGACACATTTGAAGTGCAGTACCATGGTTTAAGCTGCGAGTTTGCTCAATGTATTTTGTCATCAAGATGTTATTGGGAAGGGGTCAGGTAGCTGCAGCGAAGTTTGTAGCCATTGTCATCATAAAAGTGAACCAGAAGTTTTGGACAGGAAGTACGTTTACACACATGGAGAACTTCTGCATTATTACAGGAAATTACAGCTCATGTTTTCACTGGCAATTTCTTTGAACCAGACGTGTGTCACAGTATTTGCTGACAGAGGGAATGGCAGTTTTTTTTTGAGGCAAAATCGAGAACCATTTGTTCAGCATATGTGTTGCTTTTCTATGAGGCTTTCTTTGGAGTTTATGCAGTTAATCGCTAGAAAACTGTTTCATGGCAGCCTGAGAAGAATAATAACAATACCTGGGAACTCAAAAATTCATGTCTGTATGTAAATCAGAGGTTAACTGTAGGCCATGCGAAGCTTTTTCAGAGAAACCACTGGGTGATTCAAAATTCTATTCACTTTAGTCAGTGGGCAAAATGTGGTTCGAATGTCCCACGCATTGAGCTTGCTAATGGAAGGGTAGAAACACTAATCATCTTAATCATTTGCAAACTGCAATTAGGGGGCAGTTAAACACCTGTAATTATACTAGGAGTACAAAACTAGAAGCTTATCCTCTAAAATTACTGTTGAATTCGGTATTACCGAGTTTACAGATCAGGGCCTTTACTTCCTCATGCTGAAGGTCAACGATAGAAGGATTGGATCACAGCCCCTTACACAGCTCAGCTCATCACACCCACCAACAGAGTCATATACAAAGCCCTGCTACTCCACTCATGGATTAGGCCCGCTTCTAGTTAAGGATGCTTTTTCTAAAAAAAATCAACAACAACTGCATACCACAGCTGCTTGTGAATATTTAAAATGTGACGCTTTTTAAGTGAATTGAATCAGTGATATTGTGCTGTGAGGACGATCTCTACTGTGTTGCCCTTAAACTGTGTACAGACAGGTGCAGCAGTCAGTACGAAATTATTGGCTTATCCTTAATGCACATCGTTTAAAAGGTTTAGGATGGCAAAATCCTAGCAGGCTGCCAGCAGGATGCTTAATCCTTCTACAAAGGAAGGGTCCTGACCCGAAACGTCGACTTTCCTGCTCCTCTGATGCTGCCTGGCCTGCTGTGTTCACCCAACTCCACACTGCATTGACTCTGACTCCAGCATCTGCCGTCTCTGCTATCTTCAGCGTGGAAGGAGTGTTGGGTTCAGAGTTGCAGTATGAAATGAAGACATCAAGCTGTTAACTTTCAAACAAACACAATGAAAGAACTAATATCACTGCATGCACATTCTGCTGTAGACTCACTGAGTACAATACTGTAAGAATCCTGCCCAAAATGATAACAGATAGAATTGAGATATGGGCAAGGGCCTTTGAGCACATTATTTAGCAGCTACTTTTTAGAAATGCTGCCACTTAGGAATAGACTTGGATTTAGTGCTCAGTGCATCACTCCTTTTGATGCATTGTTGGTGCCACTGTTAATTGCTAATCCAATCGTCTTAGACTACTATGGATTTGCCATCCAGGTTGGTGACAGCCATGCTAAGACCTCTGTCCCAAGCTTAATCAAACTCTTCCATCAAGAATGGGGAATTCAGAATGGACTTGAAAGATGACCCTATCCTCTAATTTTCCATTCCATTGAATTTGATTGGATGTAATATTTGGTGGTGTCAGAATCCAAACCACTCCTTTTTGCCAGGTTGTGTAGGTTAAAGTCAGGGCCATTTCAGTGAAACCATGTAGCATTAAGTAGTTGACAATTTTTGTGGAAACCCTGGGTAAAGGGGTCATTAAGTAAGACCACTCTAATTCGTCCCAACATGTGAATGAACTAGATCAGCTCTTCTTTGAATTGAGGATAATGTCTAGTCAGTCACGTGTTTATGGATCTTTGTGGATGCTGAACAGGACTGTTATTGAACAGCAGATCTTTGTCAAGTGGGACATTCCGTAGGCAGTGTATTGCAGAGTGTAGGATTTGCTTAGTTTTCTCTACTGCTATATTGCCTCATCATTCAGGTATTTGAATATAAAACATATTGCAGTTTGATGAACTGGTTGACTCCATTTTGAACAAATCATGGTTGATTCCTCCTAGTTACTTAATTTCATACTGCTGCACTTCAAGGACAGCCTTTGAGTTGCTTTCAGGTCAGCCTGAAATTTGCTTTCTACTGTTTTGAGCCTATTCTCCTTTCTTGTGCACTGGCAATTTCCATTGGTGTAATGCTGTAATATTCTAGATTTACCTTCTTGCATTCCCCTAACCAACATGACCTATAATTCCCCCTTCCAAGAGGGCAAGTGAATTGTTTTCCTTACTTTGTCCTGGACTGCTGATCATATGAGAGAAAACTTGACCTTGAGGGGTGAGATGCTTTTGGGCCATCGCAGACACAACGTCCAGGTGTCTGTAATTGATTTTGCAGGATTTTTACCTAAATTATTGTAGAGCTGGCTTCAAGAAGAAAAATGGCATTTTCTCAATAGTCTTCCCATTGAACCTGGACATTGTCATTGCTAATGGAATTATCTAGTATTCTTGTCTTGCTGATACATAATCCAGATCTCACTGCAATCACAAATGTGCAGATAACAGTTATGCTGTGCATGAGAATTTTTCCAAACTTTTCGAGCTCTTTATTGGCAAACATTCACTGCCATAGTTTGTAGAAGGCATAATTGGTAAAGCTAATTCAATGTTGAATCTCCTTGTCAATGGTAGTCCTTAAGAGAGTGAGCTGCCTTGATATGATCACTGCTCAAGGCATTCCTGAATTGCTCCTTCAACATATATATGGAATATTTGGCTAACTGGGTATATATTGAGACACAAGTTGCTTTGGCAGTGTTTGGGTAGAGGCTGATTTTCTTGTATGCAAATTTGTTCTTTCATATGGTGGTTTGTTGTACAGCCAAACCTGACTCTTAATTTAAACAGTGGAAAGTAGAAGTTTGCTTTTGTACAGAAGAAGGCAGAAATTGCAATGCATTTACTTGTTTGACCCATTTCTGACTCAGAACATGATAATTTATTGAACAAATATAGACAAGAGTTGCTATATGTGGTGCAGTAACATACTTTTTTTGATAGATTTGCATAAGATGTACCTTGACTATTAAGTTACGGATAATTTTTAAACAATTGTTGTCTTTCACCCTTGAAAGTGTTGAATTTTTTCATTGTCCTGTTAACAAGTTCAGTGCTTTAAGTCACCGCGCATTTACGTTGGGGTTGGGGGCCTTGTAGTAACTAGCTCAACACCAAGGTAAGACTGCTTGTTTGGAGATACTACTCTTCAGATCAAACTTAAAAATGAGGCTAAATCAGTTTTTGCCATTAGATGTTAAGAACTGCAAATGCTGAAATTAGAGTCAGTGCAGTGTGGAGCTGGAGGAACACAGCAGGTCAGGCAGCATCAGAAAAGCAGGAGAATCGACGTTTTGCGTCCTCAGAAAGCACCTTCCAAACCAATGACCACTCCCATCTAGAAGAACAAAAACAGCAGATATATGGGAACATCATCACCTTCTAGTTCCCCTCCAAGCCACTCACCATCCTGACTTGGAAATGTATCACTATTCCTTCGCTGCTGCTGGGTCAGAGTCCTAGAATTCGCTCCCTAGCTGCATTGTGGGTCAACCCACAGCAGATGGACTGCAACGGTTCAAGAAGGCAGCTCACCGCCATTTTCACAACTAGGAATGGGCAATAAATACTGGCCCAACCAGCAATGCCCACATCCTACAAATGAATAATAATTTTTTAAAAAAACGATGAAACTTTGGAGATTCTGTTTATCTGCTGTTAGCACACAGGCTGCTGTCATTGTCTCCATATATATATGCCTTGCACCTTTTCTTTCAGTGAAGCAACCCGCACGCCATTTTAATATTCTAATAATTAAACTACCCAGATTTGATCTCAGCCAGACTTCGGAACCATTCGCATGATTCACTTCTATTTATTGTGTATATTAGCGTTGAGATTTTAGTAATCTTACAAACCCCAAAATCACAGTTAATAGATGACTCCCTTTGAGAGTGCATTGTTATCCTAAATTGGACAGCAAAAGTATCCTCTAGCGCACTAACTGAATTCAAGCAAATATCATTTGTTTGTTTGCAACATGGCAAGAGGTCAGGACTCCATTTGACCTCAAAGCACAGTTCTGATCCGGGAAAAAGAAATCATGTGCTTTTCTATTTTGTTCGCTTCTGTTTAAGTTCCATCAGAATAATTGTTTTCAGTGCATAGTTCTCTTAAAACTTCAGTAATTTATACTGCGTAAATCTTTGCATGCTCATTTGCCGTGCCTCCTTGCTAACATAAATTTCCTGTTTGCTGCACAAACATGTTTGTACAAATATAGGGTTAAAGAACAATGACACTTCCTTTTAACACTTCCTGTTTCAAGCCACAATACACTTGCTCCTCCAAAACAGTTAACAGCCTTGTTATATCATCATCTGCCAGATATCACTCTTTAAGAGTGGCAGTCAGGCATTACAGTTAACATGTGTGCCCATTTTTACTTCCAACAGATCAACAAAAAGTTCAATTTTTTTACAAATATTTATTTCTCTCAAACTGATTTAACCTGCCACGATTTCCTGATGTTGCTATTGAAATATAAGTATTTGTTTCACAGATATATGAACTCTGAAACTCTTGTGCATGCTTTCACTAAACCTGCCACCACCAACATCCAGGGATTGCCAATGACTGGAGACTTAACAGGATCTGCCATGTAAATACTCTTAACTACAAGAGCAGGTCCGAAGTTGGGAATTCCACAACTTCTCATTTCTTGATTTTCATTTGAATTCTCATTTCTTGATTCTCCACCATCTACAACCCAGGATTGATATGGAATATTCTACACTTACTCAGATAAGTGCATCTCCAAAAGTATTCCAGAAGGTCAGCACCATCCAGGACAAAGGAGCCTATTTGATCAGCATTCCATATACGATCTTAAACATGCTGTTCCTCCACCACCCTTATAAGTGAACTGACACAGCTGAGTACAAAAGAAGAGGTGTGCCAAAGTGAACATGAGCTTTGTCAAGCTGTACACTAGGCATTGCAGTTTGGAATAAGTGTTTGGGGCAGTTGGTGGGGTTTATATGATTTCAGTAAGGTGTGACCTGCATGGGAAATTGACAAATAAAGTAAAAACTCATGGGATACAGGGTAACTCTGCAAGTTGGATCCAAAGTTGACTAATTAACAGGAGACAGTAACAGTAGGAGGCTGAGATAATAAAGTGTGCAGCTGGATGAGCACAGGAGCATCTCAGGAGCACAAAAGCTGACGTTTCGGGCCTAGACACTTCATCAGAGAGGCGGATAGGGAGAGGGTTCTGGAATAAATAGGGAGAGAGGGGGAGGCGGACCGAAGATGGAGAGAAAAGAAGATAGGTGGAGAAGAGAGTATAGGTGGGGAGGTAGGGAGCGGATAGGTCAGTCCAGGGAAGACGGACAGGTTAAGGAGGTGGGATGAGGTTAGTAGGTAGGAAATGGAGGGGCGGCTTGAGGTGGGAGGAAGGGATGGGTGAGAGGAAGAACAGGTTAGGGAGGCGGAGACAGGCTGGGCTGGTTTTGGGATGCAGTGGGGGGAGGGAAAGAGCTGGGCTGGTTTTGGGATGCGGTGGGGGAAGAGGAGATTTTGAAGCTGGTGAAGTCCACATTGATACCATTGGGCTGCAGGGTTCCCAAGCGGAATATGAGTTGCTGTTCCTGCAACCTTTGGGTGGCATCATTGTGGCACTGCAGGAGGCCCATGATGGACATGTCATCTAAAAAATGAGATGGGGAGTTAAAATGGTTCGCGACTGGGTGGTGCAGTTGTTTATTGGTAGGAGGCTGTTTGTTTGACTGGAGGTTGGTGCGTAGTGGCGTAGCACAGAGATTATTGCTGGGTCTCTTAATGTTTGTGATATTCATAAATGTAGTTGAGAATGTGGGGGTGGTGAAAATAAGTTTGCAGATGACAAAGATTGGCTTGGTGCTTGGCAGTGAGGAGGAAGGTGCTAGTTTACAGGAAGATATAAACAGATTTGTTCAGATGAGCAGATCAGAGGAAGATAGAATTTAACTCTGATAAATGTGAGGTGATGCCATTTGGAAGAAAGAACAAACTGGGAAGCTCAGAGGAACAGAGGGATCCTGAGATGTTTGTTCTCAGATCCTTGAAGGTGGCAGGGCGGTAAATAGGGGTAGTTAAGCAAGCAGATGTGTTGCTCGTCTTTATCAGTTGTGGTAAAGGTTATGCATGCGGGACAATTTTGGCTAGGCTACAGCTGAGGGCTGAGTATAATTCTGGTCACTGCACTTTAGGAAGGATGTGTTTGCACTGGAAGGTGGTGCGAAGTAGATTCACCAGGATGTTGCCTGGCATGGAACATTGAAGCAATAAAGAGAAGTTGGACAAGTTCGGGTTGTTTTCTTTGGAGCTGTGAAGGTTACGGGGGGATCTTAGTGGTTCATTAGATTGTGAGGGCCATGGATATGGTGAATATAAAGAAGCTGCTCCCCTCTAGTTGAAGGATCAATAACATGGGGAATGTAATTGTAAAAACAAAGGCAGGAGGTTTAGAGGGGACTTTAAGCAAGTATGGTTTTACCCTGGAGGTGGAAGCAGTCTGGAATGCTCAGCCTTGGAGGGTAGTTGAAATGGGTAGCCTTACAGCCTTTAAAAATTGCTTGGGTGAGCACTCAATATCACAACATTCAAAGCTTTGGTCCAGATGCTGGAAAGTGAGACTAGCATAGGTACGTGCATAATTTTGACAATACAGACTTGGTGTGCTCAAAGGCCTCATTTGTATAATTCTATAACCATTACAGTTCACTATGCCTTATTTTATTTTGCCTCTTGTTGGCCTAGCTGTGAGTTTGTTCATCTCCATTTACATTTCACACTTTAACCAATCATGAAACGCCTTAAAGCATGATCAGTGGAATTTTCTCCTTTCTGGGACTAGCAGGAAGAAATAATTGAACAAGTTGACCCTGGAGGAAAACGTTCCGTTTCTCCTCTGCAATTAAGTGCCGGGCGAAAAGGTCCCACGGGTGATTTCTTCGCTCACCAGCTGTTAAGATGCTTAACTGATCAATTAATAACAGCTTAATGGCCATGACTCACCACCAATCTACCCAGAGGGCAAAAGGGAGATCCAGTTTCCCGAATAGGAAACAACGGTGACCTGTCTTCCAAGTTGGAGGGAAGTGTGGTTGGATCTGCAATTGTTGCTATCTCAGGGCAATCTGCTGCCCAGAAGGTAGGCAAAAGGGTGGCTTTAAAGCCACCTCATTACCCCTACCCTGTGAGATGAAGAAAATCTACCTTCTCGCAGTTGTATTACCTGAGGAGTAGATCGTGACTGTTTCTGATTGGCCAGAGGCTTCTCGTGACCCATATCACCAGTGTTAAGGCCTGCAACTGGGTGAGCTATCTCGACAGTGAGTTAGACATGTTAATGTTGTCATCACATGCTTTCCCTAACACCTTAAAATATATCATAAAATCACTCCCCATATCTCTCTATAGTTGTATTGTACAGTCCAGTGAATCCTATCTAAAACAGTCCTGTTTCCATTTCATTAAATGTTCTGAAGACAAATATTTATTTTAAATGTTTAAGCCTTTAAAGTGCATCTTCCTTGTTCCAAAGCTAATCACATTTTTGAAACTGGATTAAATTTGGATACATCTGTGCTGTTTGCGACTGAGTAGAAATAAAATAAAACCACCATTGCTCAAACTGAGAGGTGCACAGAGAACTGCTTTGGAGACTCATATATAATGCACTGTAGAAAGTTTGGATGAGGAATTGAAAGGCAGTGGATCAAATCTGTTTTTGTCAATGATAAAATCTGTTTGTATAATCGACTGTTTTTTTTGTTCATACTCCAATCTTCAGATCTTACGTGGAGAAAATGAGCAAAGTCCAAGTGTTAGTCAGATGTTAACCTAGATTTTAACATCTAGTCATGCTGTTTAAGTTGCTGGGTAGTTCAGCATGTACTTTCTGGATTAAGTTGCAGAACGTGTATGTTCAGTAAAATCACAAAAGGATTCTGCACAGGAGGCTACAGTTTGCAAAATCCACTCAGCTAGTCCTACTCCTCTTGCCCTCCACCATAGTCTTGAACATCTTTTTTCTCTATTGAGATAATTATCTAATGTTGTTTTGAAAGTCACAATTGAAAGTGCCTCTTCCGCACTCTCAAGTATGCATTTTGAATCCTGATCATTCCTTGAGTGTGGTTTGTTTTCTCTCTTGTCACCTTTGGTTCCTTTCCCAGTTAGTTGCCTTAGTCTGTGTTCTCTGGTTCGTGACTCTTGTTAATGGGAGTGGTTTCTTACTGACAAGCCCAGTTGCCTTGTACTTTTTAACCACCTAAATTAAATTTCCTGTCAACCTGCATTCTCCAAGCAGATCAGCTTCAGTCAATTTGTGTTTCTTCAGAAATATAATGAAGCCAAAGTATGATAGGGAGGTGCTGGTGTTGGATTGGAATGGACAGAATCAGTAATCCCACAACATCAGTTTACAGTCCAGCAGGTTTATTTGAAAACACTAGCTTTTGGAGGCTCAGTCCTTCTGGAGCTAAAATAGTTAGCAAAATGTTATAAATTGGGGTGAAAGTTACATTGCAACAAATCAAATTGTGAAGTTCAGATGACATGATCTGCGTTCTCAGTTTGTCTCAAGCACTTGAGCTCCTTTCCAGGAATTATTTTCAAAAGCAATGTTTTGCAGTGTTTTGTCTAAAAACATTGAATGCGCTCTTCATGTTATGGCTAAAATGGTTGTCAGCTTTGTTAAAAGGGTACTGTCTTCGCAAAAAATGTGTTTGTCTGGAAATGGAGAAGAGTCTTGGATCATATTTGTCATAATGATGCATTTCAGCATGACTCATTTTATTGTGTGACTGTAAATAAATTATAAGATGGTTTGCCAGACACTTTTTTTTTAATGAAAGCCATATGCCACTTTAATGATTTTCTGTTGAACACCAAACTAGTGTTATCTTCAATGAGTTGTATACCAAACCCAATGCCACAAAATTGACTGATCAGTATAGTTAAGCCTTACATATTTTCAACCTCATCATCAATCCTGCCTTGTCTTCCTTTAGCGCTGCTTATACTGGTAACCTCATAACACAGTTAATCATAGCCAGATTTGCACACAACTGGCCAGGCACAATCATTCTTTAAGTCTCTAACTAACCTATCCTATGCCAACATTTTCAAATAGTTAATGTTGCTCATGATAGTAAGCTGATGTCATAAGAACCAGGGTAATGGGAATAAATCGAACCTTGCGGGAATGTTCATTTTTCAGGTGCAATGGATGGAAAAATTAATGAGACGTTGGATACTAACTCTCTGGCCAGCCGCCCCCCCCCCCCCCCCCACTTTATAATACAAACTTTTTGGGAATTTGCACTATCATCACCTTTAACCCAAGGTGAGTGGGGTGCCTGTGCATGCAGTTGGGGTTTGCAGCCCCTCTGCCAAGTTTATGGAGATTTGCTGGAAAATTAGGGTCACTTGATAAATCTGTCCCTAGTATATTTTTTACTGATCCCCCATCAGAATGGTAAAAGAGCAGAAAAAAAGCGAACTAAAGTAAACAATTTAAGTAGATTTTTTCCCAAGAGTTTCTGTCCTTGTAACAAGAAGCCACATTCCCAATGACTCGACTTACTGCTGCAATTTGCCTGGCATTCCATCCTGGATTCTGGGAAGGGGCATAGTCTTGAGAGAGGATGATATGGAAAGGGGACTCTTCAGGACCATACAAACAACCTAAACCCACTTATCCAAGTGTGCTGCACATCACTGGAGCATGGGCGACAAAATCCAGGAATATCAAGAACAAGATTTCTTAACATTTAATGTATCTCCTAAGATCCCATTTTTGTGTTATCTCCCATCAATAAAGCTCCTCAATTCTAGTTGTTAATTGTATAATTAACAAGGTATAAGTGTATGCAGATAAAGAACACTAATTTGGGATACAGCATAGCCCCTGTAAGTAGGCCTAGATGACCAATGAGGCAGCTGGGTTAGATGGTGAATGCTGGTAATGTGTAACCCTGTAAATAAATGTAAAAGTGTCCAAAGATTGGCTCCATCCTTCCTGGAATAGAACAGTCCCTTTCATACATTTCAGACACAATGAAATCACCATCCCTGATTTCACATACTGCTGTGGTCGTTTTGCAGTCTGTTGACACCTTTCTGTTCATTGACATGCTATTTGTGGTTCCAGACAGTCAACCCAACTTGCATAATCCAAAACTTGCAAATATTTTGTAGAAGGACTCTGAAGTACAATACACTATAATGATCATGAGAAAAGGCCTTGTGCTTGGTTGTAGGATAAATTAAATGCTTTTATCTATAGGAACATTCAAAGATTTGAAGAACATCAACTTAAAGAGCCGTTTTTAAACAAAAATCAACAAATGTATACACTTCAATAATTCTATAACTTGCAGAGCACAAAAGCTTGAGTGCTGCCAAAACCAGCTTCAGTTTCTCATTTCTTTTGGCAGAATTCTCTGTGGCTCTAGCCTCATTGACGTAAACAATGTAAGCCTTTGGGAACTAAATGAACACCAGCTTTTTCTATTTGAATAGTTCTGTTTTATCGGAGCCATAAATTTGACTCACTGCTGCTCTGATAGATAATCAACATATGCTTCATGTCTGTGACCAACATTTCTAAATGAACCTGAGTGGCAAGTTATGATGTTGGTCAACTGCCTATTAACATGACCAAGGACCTTTTCTAAGTCAAAGAAAGCATTCCAGTATTTAATTATGAAAGGGGCATTACTGTCCTCAAAATGTATCAGGCAAAATGTACGTTGTTTTAAAAAGCACAAGATACAATCCTGTACATTGGTTTCAAATGCTTTTATGTGACAATTGTTATCACCTTGAAGACAGATGCACAACAACCCTTTTTTAAACTTCTCTTCCTCCATCAAAGAAAAGCTACACCCAATGCATGTTCTTGTCTTTTCAATGCAACCTAACATAGTAAACTTTCATCTATTAGTTTGTTAAATTGTCAACTACATGGTCAGTAAATTGTTCTCTTCTCAGGTTAAATGCTAGGTTATATTACCAATCATTTACTTATGTTACCATCATTAAAAGTTCATTTCGGGCAATGAACAGTGAATTATCATTGCACAGTCGTTTTGTACTTTCTATCGTTTGTGTTACGTCAAGTGGAGAATGTGGGTGTTGGTGTGCATGTGGTAGTCAAGGATCATTAAGTTACCAACAATTAGAAAATGTCAGTTTGTGAATTGAACTTCTCATCTGGATTCCTTCACCAGTTTCAGGGTTTAGCACAGTCATTACCCCAATTGGAGACCAAACTGATTGAAATGGGATCCTTTCAGAAACCATTAAGTAAGACTGAATTAATAGCAGACTGACCCCAAAATGTAAATTTGCACATTTGATGAAACTGAGGCAATATAATTTGAGTAACTGGGCACGCTTTTTTTCAGTTCAGGAATCAGTCCAATGCTGTTTGAACTGTAGGGAATAAAATTAATTCAGTAGAGGCTATTGAGGGGACAAAATGTTCAACTTTGAACACATATATATACAAATGCATTGAAATGAATAATCAAATCAGAAAATATTGGAAGTGTTCAGCTGGTCAGGCAACATCTTGGGTGATTGAAGTGGAGTTAATAAGTTGAAATTTACTGACCTGACCTCTTGAGGCCAAATTGGCCTGTGGAAATGATGGGGTATCCTCTCATTAAAGTGGATTGGTCAGCTACCAAATTTTTAGTCTTCATTAAATCCAGGAATGGCTCGTTTGGTGGTGTGTTTGTGTCAAAAGGGAAAGGGTTGAGATTTTGCCTTCTACCTGACTGAAAGATGCCTGTTTCTTAAGGTTAAAGTTCATACCAGCATTTCAGGGCAATGACTTTTCATTGCAATTGGAAAAAGCTTGAGATTTATGCTTTTTAAAGTAAATCCAGAAGCAGGCAAATGGGGCCAAAGAGGGAGGGGAAAGAAACAAGGGGTAGGGTGGCATGTAGAGACCCATTACTTCAGAAAATGGATGATGATGATAGAAAGATTCATTTTCTAAAGTAATTGGTCTCTAATTGCTACCCTCATGGGATGTGGACACTCCTAACTGATCAACATCTCTTCCCTGTCCTTTTGATTGCCTTTGAGAAATTGTTTGTGAGTTGCCTTCTTGAACTGCTGCTCCTATGTGCTGTAAGTAGACCTACAATTTCAGCGTTTGGCCCCAGTGACACTGAAGGAATGGTGTTACATTACCAAGTGGCTCAGAAGGGAACTTGCAGATGATGGTGTTACCATGTAAATACTGCCCTTGGTCTTCTGCATGAAGGTGTTTGTGTTTTTGGAAGATCTTTGCTGAATTTCAATAGTGATCCATCCCTAGCCTCTCCTTTGTACCCATTCAGCTGAATTAAACAGTTTCATGGAGGACCCTTCAATTTTTGAACAGTTTTATTTTAGAGCTGCACTGACTTAGTTTCATCAAAACAAAAGGTCATGTGCATTTGGAAGCTAAAAACCCAAAAACAACAAGTCAGATTAATATATAAAAGAACAGCTTTGCCATGTAGCAGGATTTTGAATGACTCTTCAGAGATTTTGTTGCAGGAAAGTCTTTTCAACTTGAGAAATGCGCACATGTTTAAGTAATTAGAATCTGAATCCTTCTGTTGAGTGTTCTTAGTTTTAAAAACATCCAGTTACGCAGAAATTGCCGTCATGTGTAGGGTTTATGATCGATGAAAAAGGAGGGGCCTGTTTTAGCTTGTCAAGGGTGCACTAGTGTTCAATTAGATCATAACTATCATTTGCTCCCTTGATTCCCATTCCCTTAAAAAAAGTATTTCTTAAAATTTGCTCATGGGATGTTCATTGACTAGGCCAAGATTTATAGCCATTGCACAATTTCCTAAAGGCTGCTTAAGGGCCAACCACATTGCTGTGGATCTGGAGTCACATTTAGGTCAGATCAGGTAAGGTCGGAAGATTTCCTTCACTAAAGGACAATAGTGAACCAGATGGATTTTTACTAGCTAGCAACAGTAGTTACCTGGTTACCATTAGACTAACTTTTTTTTATTGACTGCAATTTTAACCAACTGTAATGGTACCAGAACTTAAGACTGGGAATGGGAATCACAAATCCACTGACAATACTACATGACCCCTGCCTCCCCATGATCTGATGCTGTCTGATAAGTTCAACGCTTCGTTGATGTTAAACTTAATATTTTGTTGTATTCCTTAAAAAGTTTAAAGCACACAGAATCTAAAAGTTGCATTATCAATTATAGGATGGCTTTCGTTCTCTGCCATTTCAGGACTGATAATGTGTGGTGATTGGGATGGAGCATTAAATTGTGATCTAGTTACAAATTCTCAGATAAATGCATTGCATCAGTCATATGCAACATCAGTTACCCTCTAATCCTGCCAGTGGACGGGCATCACTGTCTCTTGAGGGTGTCACTTGCCTATTGCAAAGATGCAAATGTTTCACAAAGGCTGCTAACTTTATTTTTTAAAAATTAGTTACATGTTAGCATCAGTATTATAATATTAGCAGTGCCATTATCACAAATACCTGAGTGAACTTTAAGAGCCACCTTGAGAATTTTGTTATTGGATAAGTCAGTAATAAGTAATACAGTGCTCCTGTAATAATTTGTAGTAAAAAGTTTGTGCAATCTATGCCAAAGTTAATGCAGAGAAAAGTTTGCATTTCAGAACTCTGAATTATCTTGGAGGAAAGGAGCAGTCAACACTTTGGGTATTACCTTTCTTCCCGTCTTGTCCTGAAGAAGGGTAATACCTGAAACATTGACTGCTCCTTCAGATGCTGCCTGGCCTGCTGTGTTCTTCCAGCCTCCTGTTTGTTTGCTTTGGATTCCAGCATCTGCAGTTTTTTTTGTCTCTAATCTGAATTATCTTTCTCACTTCAAATTTTCTGCCTGACTTGCCGGGTACTTCCAGCAGTTCCTTTTTGTTTATTACAGTGTATGATATTAGTGGAGTGTTGGCTAATGGATTCTAGCTGGCAACACAAGCTGGAAAGCATATCTGTGTTTGCGTGTGTTTGTGGGTAGCTGCCAATAGATTGGGGTCGGCACTGATACAATCCGGATTGAAGAGTCTAACTGTTGCCTTTGTTACTTCTGGACCAAGCTGTTCCTGTGCTTTTCTGTTTGATGTACCATCTTCAACTTTCCACAAACTTGGGCCCAATACTCAGCTTAATGTGTCCAAAATTGCGTCAAGTCCTGTTCAAACATTGCCCTGGTGTTCAAGGTCCTACATTGGTTACTGATCCATCAAAATTTTAATCTCTGTTTTCAAGTGCCAGCGTAGCTTTGCCTCCACCAACCTCCAACTTCTTGAGCCTGCCAACCCCTTTGAGATCTCTGCACTCCTTCTTCAATTCTGATCTCTCTCACATTTCTAATTTTAACCATTTCACCACTGGTGGGTGTGCCTCCTGTTGCCTGAACATTAATCGCTGAAATTTCCTCCACAAATCTGTCCACCTCTCTTACCTTCTTTAAGGCATTCCTTAAACATTACTGACTCAGCCAGATATTTGGTCGTCTGCCCTAACACGTCTTTATATCGCTCAAGGCATTTGAAGATGTTCCTGTAAATCATTGTGGGATATTTACCATATTGTAAGTGCTACTTGATGTTGGCAGTCATGTATAAGAGAACACATGAAAAATGGTTATTAAGTTCACAAATATCTCTACTTTGGTATGGGTACTTTGCTTTTAAGAGAGTCCACATTTAACAATTCTGTGCTGTGTGAGTTGTCATTTTGTGTGGCTACTGTAGGTCTGCAAGCTGCATACTCTGAAATCAGTTGGTTTATTATAATGTCTGCTTCATTACATGTTATATATTTTACTATCTTAAATAAACTAACCCAGAGTCATCTCAATCCCTGATGAGCAATTGATCAGTCGACCAGGTCAAACAGAAATAAAACGTGCTTTTTTGCAGATGCTGTCTTGAAATGTCACACCGCTGTAGTAAATTAAATGCACTTTGGAATAAATGCTGAAATGCCCCTTAGCTTTTCTATTATCAAATAGATTCTGGTGGGAGTGTCTCAAAAGAGCTGCCAAAGCTTTGACTGTATCAGAAATATACTGTGGCGATGGAACCGTGACTCATTCTCAAGGTCAAATGGAGCAACGCTGTTTAGCTTTGCATTCTTTATGTTATGTTTGAAAAGCAGCTACCAGTGTGCACAATTTTCTGTGTCACAAACTGCACATGAGGTAGTTGTATTGTAACTTATATATCTTACAAATGAGTGGACAATATGCAACCATTTTTATATTGTGTTGACAGAGGGTTGGAGAGAGTGTAGCGCCTTGGCCACGCTTGCATCATCTGGACAAATTATTCGTCTCAGCGACTGTTGTTTAAACCAGGAGCACTCGTTACACTGGGTCTTAATACTGCCTATACTGAAATTGACTTAGTGTAGAATGAAGGTTCATTGCCCCAGTTTTCTTTCCAATAATACCGCTCTCCCAAATTCTTGTTGCTTATACTAAAAGCCATTTTTTTCTTCCAGTTATTAATAAAGGGACTGTGTCCTCCTGCTGGAAGCAACCATCTGTAATAGAAAAAGTGACCTGAAACTGACATGGTTGTTTATGACTTGGAGAAAAGGGAGTACTTCTGTTTTTCTAAGAGCGCGATTAGATTTTTTTGTGACAGTTTAGGGAAAAGGTTTCTTATACTGAGTGTGGCCTGTTCAGTTTCCCAACTGTGCAGTGTTCAGACCACCAAAAGTTGGATTTATTTACCATTACCAGCATTCTTAACATGTGGTCAGCCTGAATCACCATCCACTATAATTAGAATGGTTGCTTTATTTCTGAATGAGATGCACATCTTGTATAGTTAACTAAAAAGATGACCATCCTCGGATGCAAAATTCACTCCTAATATCAAGGTTTCTAAGAATTTATCGCATACTGCCTGGCAGCTCTAAATTTGTTAAATGTTGCATTGAAACTTAAATGACACCTAGGGTGTACCGAGTATGCAGTGGTTGACTTACTGCCATTTCTACACTCTGCTGTATGCCCCTTTCTCTTGTGGAGCTTATAATAGGTGATCAATCCACAACCACCTGTTTTATAGTCTGTCAAAGTTGGATTTCATTCATTGCTGAGGTGCTCGAGACCTTTAACTTTATCTACAATGATGTTTGGGACTTCTAGTTGGAATTTCAAATGCAAAATTTCTTTGTAGGTATCTGTCCTTTTAAATATTTTAATATGAAGTTTTAACTGAAATAAATTAAAAAAAAACGTTTATTCAAGACCGAATGATCCGCACAGATAAAGGGTGTCATGGATTCTATCCCCAGTCTGACATGGATTAGCAGACGTTAGCTCGAATCTGATAGCTGTTCAGTGAACCCTCTTGGAAGCTCTTCCTATATTGATAGTGAGCTCAGGGAATGTCTGGCCTGAGTCGCACTATCTTCTTTGGTTGAACAGCTTGCCCACAAAAACTTTCTCGTTTCACCAACAATTCTAAGCGGAGATGAAAATTACACACAGGCAAAAAGAATAGAGTGATTTTAAAACAAATATTGGAAAGGGGAGGCAATGGCTTAGTGCTATTATCGCCGGACTGTCAATCCAGAGACCCGGAAAACATTCTGCGAAACGGGATTCAAATCCCACCATGGCGGATTTGAATTCAATAACGTATCTGGAATTATGAATCTAATGATGACCACGAATCCATTGCTGATTGTTGGGAAAAAAAAACCACCTGGTTCACTAGTGTCCTTTAGGGATGGAAACTGCCATTGTTAACTGGCCTGGATTGGCCTACATGTGACTCCAGACACACAACAATGTGGTTGCCTCTGAACTGAACAGTTAGGTATAGACAATAAATGCTGCCTAGCCAGCGATGTCTTCATCTCATTAAGGAGCATAGGAATAAAAAAACATTCTTCTACGAACACAATGAAGTGGAGGTGTGAAGCTGTTGTCATATCTGGAGGCATCATTCTATCTCCAAGGGTACGAATCTGCCTTTGCTTTAACCACTTAAGTATTTTTTTGAGCTTCTGCAATGGGTTTTTTAAAAGAAGTCTGAGGAACAGAAAGCTTCAATATTTAACCCTGAAAATTGATTACAGTTAACCAACTATGGAACTTGAGAGTTAAAGGGTGAGTGTTTTGCAAATGTATAATTTAAATTGCATACTGCATCATTCGTAAGATATAAATAGGAGTGCGGTAGCTTGAAATGTAGGAGACATAAGAAATTGGTGCCTTATGAAAGTGAGGTTGTAATTATAGAGGATAATTGCCATGGCAGAAGGAAGTATGGGCTGGATTTTTCTGAGGGACTTGGGACTTTAATCTGGGGACCATGAGGGCATTTACAACCCATGATTGTTGCGAGTACAACAGACAGCACAATCCTAGAGAAAACCTCTAATTGGCTTCTGAGGCTTGCAGCCAATCAGAAGGCCAGCTGCTCTGGAACTTCACCAGGGAATTGGTGCTGCTGAGGTAGGTTGACCACAGTGAGGGTTGCTCAATGTTTAGACATCTTGAATGATCTGTACATTAATCATCAAATAACTGGCATCTCAACCAGTAGGTGAATTGAGTTGTGTTGGAAATGCATAAACTAGATTGGACTCGACTGCAGTGCACACATTTCAGCTGTCTGTTTTGTGTACGGAACCTTTGGCTCTGATTGTTCCTTCGACATACCACATGAGGCCATCATCATGGAGTTGGCAGACTCCAGACCTGATACAAGGCCATTCCAGTGCCAGATGAAATAGCAGCAATACTGAAAAAATGCCTCAACAAACATCAATGCAGTTAATGCACTTCCCAGTCCAATCTGAGGAAGGTCTCCAGCTGCAAATGTGCATCAGGGAATTGCGTTAATGCAACTCAGCTGTTGTTTAAATTGTTTTGAGATTGAAAGATATTAATAATAAATGTGTATTGTCCAATCTAGTTATTAATTCATGATTTGCATTGAGTCAAGTCAAAAGTTTGAGTTCAAGGTCTATTCAAGGCACTTGAGTACAAAATCTGTGTTGTATCGCTGTATCATTGTATCTGTGCTGTATCCGTTGTATCACTGAGGAAGTACTGCCATGTCACAGGTGTTATCTTTAGGTTGAGACTTTGAACCTAGACTGTGTCAACTTTCACACAGGTCTCACTATTTCAGAGAAATCTAAGAATTTCCCGTTGGATGTTTTGTCAGTTATTAATTTCGCAACCGGTGTCACTGACACAGGTAACCTGGTCAAAACGTTACTTGCAAGATCATGTTGTGTGCATCTCATAACCACCTTTCCGACATTACACCATCTTATATTCCAGCAGGTCATTGGTTGTAAAGCTTTTCCAGGGCACCCTAGGATTACGGAAATGTTACATAAATACATGTTAGGAGGAACTGTTTCAGGTAAAACAAACATCAACGAACATTATATAGACAAATATGCAGTGTCAGAACTTCAGAAATGAATTCATACTAAGAGTGTAAATTACATTCATACAAAGGAATTTACTATGTACCATTTCAATGGCAAAACCTGTGAAATGTGGTTGTGTTTCCATGGTCATGTTGGCTTTTGTGCTTTCAGAGACTTTGAAGATAGACCATCTGACAGAGAGAGTAAATTGGTAATGAGTCAACCTAACGTGTGAGTTGATCAGCCAAGGTTTGCCATCACAACTGCTTTGCAAGGAATTGTCAGTTAAGCTGGGGAATGAAAGAGGAAGTGAAACTGCTCAAGGTTTTCTTGCTCCTTTAGTCAAGGCCACAATGATTTCCAAAATCCCCAGCATTGACAGGAAATGTAGTACTCTGCTGTTCTGTATACTGGTCTAGTAGATCCAGCATTTCTCTTGTTGGTGACTGTTTCAAGAAAACACAAATAATGTGCAATAATAAAATGTAGTAAAACATCGCAAACTCCCAGGAGTCTTCTCAGGCAGAATTTGACAGTCGGCCACACAAGAAGATATTAGGGATGTAAACCAAAAACTCATCAAAAATTAGGTTTTATGGAGTGTTGTAAAGGAAGAGAATATGGATAGAGAACGAGAGGCTTAGAAAGAAATTCTAATATTGGTGATGAGGCAACTGAAAGCACCGGTGCTAATGTTGAAATGGTGAAAACTGAGATGTACAAGTAGATTAGGATTAGAGGAACATAGAAATAAGTCATAGAGTTATACAGCATGGAAAAATACCTTTCTGTCCAATTCGCCCATGCTGACCAGCTATCCTAAACTGATCTAGTTCCATTTGCCAGCATTTGGCCGATATCTCTCTCAACCCTTCTTATTCATATACCCATCCAGATGCCTTTTAAATGTTATAATTGTACCCACATGCACCACCACCTCTGTTAGCTCATTCCATATACACACCACCCTCTGCGAGAAAATGTTGTTCCTCGGGTCATTTTTAGATCTTGCCCCTCTCATCTTTAAACTTATGCCCCTTTAGTTTTAGACACTGCTACCCTGGCAAAAAGATCTTGTCTATTCACCCTATTCATGCCCCTCATGATTTTACAAACTTCTATAAGGTCACCCCTCAGCCTTCGACACTCCAGGGAAATAGCCCCAGCCTATTCAGCCTCACTCTATAGCTCCAACCCTGGTAACTTGTAAATCTTTTCTGAACTCTTTTAAGTCTAACAACATATATCCTATACCAGGGAGACAAGAAATGAATGCTATGTTTCAGAAGTTCCCTCACCAATGTCCTGCACAGCTGCAATGTGACATCCCAAATGAATGCACTGACCAATTTGTTGATGGGCTATAGGAGCTTTTTGAGATATAAACACAGTTGTTCTCAGTTTAATAATTGCCATCAGAACTTCATGAGGAATTAATAAAGACTAATGTTGAGAAGGGGTTTGTTTTGCCTCCAATAATTTTGACTTTTTAAATTAAAAAAAAAATCACTCCCATGCACATTACAGACTGGAGTCTCCAGTAGCTGACCCTGTTTGAGATGCTCAAGTTGGCTAATGTTATAAATTTTCACTAGACTCTTCCATTGCTCTCAAGGCACATGCCAAAGATAGTACAAGAATCTCTATTCTTCATTGTCATCACTTGGAGATGTCTGTTATGACATGAAGAATTACTTCTGACAATAAGCTCCATGAAAGAAGCGTTAGGACTGATGTCACTTGGAGTGTTTCGAAGTTAAATCATTATCAAGTCAGCTAGATGGTCTCTGCATATAAAATACTTGACTTCATCTGGCAGGAACTGGGGGGAGTTTCACTTTTTGGATTCTTTGGCTGAGATAACATTTTGGCAGGATCAATAATATCCCTGAAATACCAGACAAAAGACACAATTAGCTGGCACAACTTCCTTTCTCTTTCTACTTGCAAAACAACATGTATTTGAGTCGTATTATGTGAGTGGCATAGTTAGACAACATCAGAACAAGTTTTATTTAAAATTGTTATTTTTATGAACTAGTTACAAATACTTTTTAAAACATGTATTTTCTCAGTGCGGTTTGGATAGGCATGTGTTAGAGCAGCTTATTCTGCAACCTGTAGAAAGTTGACTGTGAATTGTATTTGCAGTATTAAGTGTAGTGTCTGCAGTTCAGTTTCCAGACAAGTGACAGTCCCCTGTTTGGAAATTGTGTAGCTGTCCTGCCTTGTTTTCAGAGAGTGCTCTGTACACCTGTCTAAAGAATTATTTACCATTCTTGCCCCCCTCTCTCCTCCTGGGCAATAACAGTTAGAAGTTTCAACCTTTGGAGACAGGGGAAGAAAGAAGCACTACACTTGACATTTCAATTTACGACAAGATATATGAAAACTTTTCCCTTGATTCTGAAAGTAAACGTCTGTAAATTAGATTTGACACCTTTCTGGAATTGCATTCTGTATGGTACTGAGCTGAAATAGGACTTGCCTGCTGAACAAACTCTTAGTCAAGGAGGTCTACAGCATTGAAAAATTTCCTTTTTGGCTCACTGTGTCCATGCCAGTCAAAAACAAACACCTAGCTTTTTAAAATAATAAAATGTGAGGCTGGATGAACACAGCAGGCCAAGCAGCATCTCAGGAGCACAAAAGCTGACGTTTCAGGCCTAGACCCTTCATCAGAGAGGGGGATGGGGGGAGGGACTCCCTCCCCCCATCCCCCTCTCTGATGAAGGGTCTAGGCCCGAAACGTCAGCTTTTGTGCTCCTGAGATGCTGCTTGGCCTGCTGTGTTCATCCAGCCTCACATTTTATTATCTTGGAATCTCCAGCATCTGCAGTTCCCATTATCTCTGATACCTAGCTTTTTAAATCTTATTTTCCAGCACTTGGCTCACAGCCCTGCGTGCTTTGGCATCACAAGTGCACATCTAAATATTTCTTAAATGCAATGAAGGTTTCTGTCTCTACCACCCTTACGGACCGTAAGTTCCAGATTCCCACCACCCTCTGGGTGAACACGTTTTTCCTCACATCTCCTCTAAACCTCTATGTCTGAGGCGTAGTATACCATATGCTGCCTTAACCACTATAACCAGCAGCCCCCTGATACATTAATGGACAGGTTTGCATGAACACCAAGGTCCCTGTGGGCCTTGGTGCTACTCTGGGGTCCTACTGTTCATCATGTTTTTCCTTGCTTTGTTTATCCTATCCAAATGCATCACTTCACATTTATCTAGGTTGAATACCATTTGCCACTGATCAGTCCATCTGACCAGCCCAAGGCTATTATTCTTACTATGTACCATCCCAGCAGTTTTTGTATTGTCTGCAAACTGACTGTTCAACCCTCCCACATTCAAGTTTAAATCATTTACATTAACCACAAGCAATAAGGGCTCCAGCACTGATGCCTGTAAGACTCCGCTAGACACAGATTTCTTGACTGCTTTGTTTCAAAGTCAGTTTGAATCATAGGACAATTATAGAAGAGGAAAGCTATTATTTTCACTTTTAGCTCAAGACTTGCTAAAGTTTACCCACACTCTCTTAAAAATGACCCCTTCTGGATGGAGAACTTCCTGGACCCTTTACAAAATTTGTCATAAAGAAACATGGATCCTCGGGTAGTTTAATATGAAATAATGTTCTGAAATAACATTTTCGATTGGCAGTTTTTCTGTATCACTATAAGACCAACTTTCAGCAGCCTCCATTTAGACTGAAAAGTGTAAAGGTCTCTCCAAATTCTTCATTACTCAGATCTCTGATATTGTGCATTGCCTTTATAGTTCATCCCGTACTTGCTCTGTTATTTCCTTGTGACCAGTCTCTGAATTTATCAAGTAGAGTAAAATCCACTTCTCTTAAGCGCGGCCTGTAGTTGCAACTGAAGGGAGGTGAATGCTCAGTAATGTTCTGTTCTGGTGTGAAACCACACCACAAGACAGTACCTTCAGGCTCAAAAACCGAGAGGAAAGAAATTTTGCGTAACTATATTTGACCTAGACTATCTGCTGCTGAATCTGCCAGCAGACAAAAGTGGAGGAGATGTTTGACTTCCAGCTTTGACATCAGGCAGTGCATTGATCAAAGAAACTTTACTGACAAGTAATGAATAATTGAATCCTGGAATCTCAGCAATACCTTGAAATTAATTCCTCGAAAGCTGTAAATTTGGAAACTGATGACTTACTCATACGTCCCTTACTGCTGTGAGCTCTGCTTCTCTGTGAAAATAATATCATTCCTGGAGAATGAAGTAACTGAGGAGATTGAAGCTCAGCTTACTTGTAGATGTGAACATTTTAATGCATCCAAATGTCTCGAATACAAGGACTCCTGCCAAAAGGATTTGTGCACCAAGTATATTTTATGCCTTATAAGATTCCACCCCATTGAGACTTCTTTTTCAGTTGTATTGGAATGGATTCACAACCATTTTGAAGGAAAATGTTGTAATCACTAATTATTAACTTTTGTATTACATTAAAATATCTTTCATTTCTTCAAACAGATTTACGTTGGCAACAGCTATGTAAATTAGTCATGCTGCAACAATTCTCTTCTGTCAATAATGACGCTTTAAAACTTCAAGCATGTAATGAGCCAATCTCCCATGTTACAGGCACCTCTCCTTTCCAAATTACTACACGTGATCATTTTTCAAAAACAATAATTGATATACATTCAGTTCTTACTTCTACATAATATTATGTTCCATTGAATGTCCTGCTACTCCATATGCTACAGCCTGCTCCACATGTAACATTTTCAATGCAAATTCACATATTAAATTTCCATTCTTTATGTTTTACAGTTGCAACACTAAGCAGTACGAGACTCAGACCTAATTTTACAACTTGCCTGCAACTGTTCTTTTATCATTACTGACTTTGTGCTACATTAAATATTTTCCCTCACATGTCAACCAAGTACTTTTGGACAAAATACTTCATCCACCATTTTCTTTCTCACCTAAGGAGCAAGACGAGGCAAGCGACAATATAACAAGGTGAAGGTGGTTGTAAGAGTTGAATGGATGGCTGGAAGTGGGAGACGTGAAGGAAATAGGTGGAAGAGTGGAAATCTAAATGACAAGGGAGTGTGATGGGATTGACAGCTGTATGTCACAGTTATATCACAGGTTATTTGTGAACAATGCAACCTACAGTCTTTCGCTCTTGTGTAGACAAAGGCACCTCCCATCTGAAAAGACAGAAAAGTAAAATAAGTGATTAAAGTAACTTTCCCCCCAAAAAAATTGTCTTATGTATCATTTGTTCTCACCTTATTTATTAACAATGTAAGATCACCATATTTTTCTTCTAAACTTTTGCATTTAATTTCCATTGATATATAATTCATTCCATCATGAACCTCCAACAAAATGTGTTACCTAACTTTAATGGAATATTAAATCTGCCTTGGAAGAAATGAATGTGTGTTCAAAGATGAAGTATTTTCATACATTCAACAAAAGAACTCAAAAATAAATTTATGGTCCGTGTAATCCTTTCACAGTTATGGAACATATGGATCCAATAGGATTGACTCACAACTGTACTCTGAAGAGATTTAGCAAGCTACCTAACTGTATTACTGTTATCACAGGGCAGCCAGGTGCAGGCAGTAAGCACCTTGTCTGTGACATTTAGGTTCCAAGAAGGAATAATAACAGATGTAATGTACCCAAGATAACAAAGTGTGGAGCTGGATGAACACAGCAGGCCAAGCAGCGTCTTAGGAGCACAAAAGCTGACGTTTCGGGCCTAGACTCTTCATCAGTAATGTATCCATGTTTGTTATTGTGGCTTGCACATCAGGTTCACACATTCTGTTAGCATTGTACCACACCTGGCTGTTTGTTGTTCTAATTTTTAAAAAATGTAACAAGGACAAGCAATAAAACCGGCAAAATATTCACACTAGCTCACTTGCAAACGAACCTGGATAGGTGACTAATTTCTTCAGTTTTGACTGGCTATTTCAGGCAATTTCCCAAAAGTAAGCAGTAATAAATAGGAATGGTCAGATGTAATTCAATCTAGGCCCGAAACATCAGCTTTCCTGCTTCTCTGATGCTGCTTGGTCTGCTGTGTTCATCCAGCTCGACACCTTGTTATCTCAGATTCTCCAGCATCTGCAGTTCCTTCTATCTGTATATAAATTCACATTGTTTATTGCAAGCAATATTTTGAGATTTGGAAAATAATAACCAATGTAATTATGGGTTACATCTGGACATGTTACAGTATCAATTTCGACCAAAGCTGAAATATATGTGGAAATTTGGAAAGTAACCATAACTGGTTAAACCAATCTACGAAGTATACAATCTATTCATTCATGCCTTTAATGGTTCTAGATTTGATTATTCCAATATAATTCTGACAAGTGTACCACATTTTATCCTTTTTCTAAACCTAGCATCATCTGATACTCTGCAGCAAGTCCTGTTCCCCTATCATTCCAACACTTGCTGTCCTACATTGGCTCCCAGTCAAACAATGGCTTGCATTTAAAGGTCTTATGTTTGTTTTCAAATTCCTCTCGTTGCCTTTGCCTTTCTGACTTCTGCCATATCCTCCAGCTTCAGAGCCTGCAGGGATATCTGGGCTGTTCTACTTCTAGCCCCTTGTGCATTCCGGTCCTAATTCTCCACCACTGGCGCCTATAGTTACTTAGGCTCTGAGCTGTGGAAGTCCATTGCTGTCTGTCTCCAGGAAGTAAAGGAAACGCAGAAGGAACATTCTTGCAATATTGGGATGTATTAATGGAGACTGAATTCTTGGCTCCATCTGGATCAAAAACATACTTTGGAAAAAAGTTTAACACATTGGACCTTGAGATTAGTTTTTGTAAAAACACTTGCCGCCTTAAATGTAGTATGGATGCTTGCAATGGGTTTTCTTTAGTGTAACCAAAATGTTGCGGGAAGTAAACATTTGGTAGCAGCAGATATGATCGGGATGAAATTACTGCACCATGTAATCAGTCAGGTGTGGTAACAATGGAATATAGATGTCTAGTCTGTATACTCAGCGCCAGAATGTCTAATTCTAAGCTTTGATCCATTGCTGGTTCCTGTTCACTGCCTGTAGCCTGTGTTTCTTGCCCAGGTCTGGCTTCCTCTGCCTCCAAGCACAGATGATAAGGCATGCTTGTATCATACAAAGCTCAAACAAGAACTTGTAATTTCTCTGTATAGCTACTAAATTTTTAAGGCCTCTTGGAGGGAGAAATCTTTCCCAACATCAATAATTGGCCAGGAGAGAATCTGCTTCTGCATTTTCAGAAGTAAGTAGAGATATGCTATGAGTTCCAAATCTGAACTTTTGGTTTCGTTAGGACTGTGGGGTTCAATTCCTTTTTAGATTAAGCAGGTGTCTACTGTTAATATTCATTATAAAATGCATTGTGTCTTCAGTATCTTTTGATCTGCAAAATCACACGATTTCTATAACCTACCCACAATTATACAGCTGAAGAGGTATAAAGCTTAAGAAAAAAAATCTATAGACAAGAATAATTTATAACTTGACAGTCTTTAGTAATGTCTGAGAGTGTGTGTATATAATGCAGGATTAATTTTTTACACCTTTCAAATATCCACTTATCACACGTTGTACAAAGTGTGTAGAGTCATGTATGCCAAGTAAAGGAGTGGGGAGCATATAACTGAAATCCAGTGATTTCTAAATAATTGCTAAATTATTTTGTCCACATTGTACTCAGTATACCCTCGCAATTATTAATTGTTTTGAAATTCAAACAAACAGACCAAGTTGTTTTCAACAGAGGTCAGTACCCTCTTTTCTTTTGGAATATAAGTTTGCTTTCTGTAGTATAAGAGTGGAACTTGGCTCGGCATCCCCTTCATAAATCAGGTACAGTTATCCTGAACATCGCATCATTCCCACGCAGCTTCCCTTTTCACTTATACGATTAGTCCTGTCTTATTGAGTAACTTCACAGAGCAAGCTTCAAACTCTAGGCACAGTTTAATGCAGTTTGTCACCAGACGGTGACAATTATTACTGACACAAATTGTTCTAATTTCCTGCTGAATGGCATCTCTTTGTGATTGCAGACTGCCTTGAGAATTATCTTGGTACAGAAAGGATGCAGTGATGTGCTTCTTGAGCGTACCATTGCATCAGAGACACCTGATGATAGTTTAAACATTTATCCTGAAAGCATGAGCTTCAGCTGCATACGGTCTTACGTATGGTAAGCCTATCCTGGAGGCCAATACACAGTATTGTAGTGAGTAGTGTGTGGGGGGGGAGAGGTTGCAGTGGGGACCCCTACATTTTTGCCTTTGCTTCAGTTAAACCCTTATCAAGAAGGCCTATGGACTGTTGTCCTTTTCCATGGTCAGAAGAGGGCCTTGGGTAGACCAGTTAAAGCCCATCTAAGGGGGTCTTGCTGACACTTTTGTTATATAGCCAGCAGTGTGTGGGAACTCGCAAGGTCTTGCCTGTGGCGTTAATGAGCAATGATGAACCTACGCCTTTGGTGCCAGCCTTGGAGGAGGTACTTTAGCTCCCAGTGTTCTTAACCTTAGGGACGGCTTGCCTTTGACTAGTTCAGTGATTGGTATAATTTATTGGGTCTCCTCGGAAAGAAGTCATATAACTCACTCACTTGATGTTTTGCTGTCATTAACTATTGGCCCCAGCAACTCTGACTGAAGTACTGTCATTACAGAGAGGAAGAAAATATTGCGCTTTTGTACTCCCTTTAATTTGTTAAGATACAAGTGCTTTACAGGAACATGGTCCAACACAGTGAGATATCAAGCCTTGCAAGATAGTGTTTGGCGCAAAGGACTAAAAATATGGTCAAAGAAATAAGTTTGAAAGTACATCTGAAAGGAGAAAAGAGCGATAGCAAGGCGGAGAGATTTAGGGAGGAAATTCCATAATCTAGGACCAATCCAGTTGAAAGCGTGGTAGCTATTAGAAAAATATTAAAATAGTCATTGAGAAGATGTCAGAAAAGAGTTGCAGAATAAGACCATAAGACATAGGAGTGGAAGTAAAGCCATTCGGCCCATCAAATCCACTCCGTCATTTAAATCATGGCTGATGGGCATTTCAACACCACTTCCCTGCACACTCTCCCCGTAGCCCTTGATTCCTTCTGAGATCAAGAATTTGTCGATCTCTGCCTTGAAGGCATCCAACGTCCCAGCTTTCACTGCACTCTGCGGCCATGAATTCCACAAGCCCACCACTCTCTGGCTGAAGAAATGTCGTCTCATTTCAGTTTTAAATTTATCTCCTCTAATTTTAAGGCTGTGCCCACAGGTCCTAGTCTCAATAAGCAAGGAGCATGAGGGATTTGCAAGTAAAGACAAAAGCTTTAAAACTGTGATGCTGCTTGTCCAGGAGCCAAGCATGAGCTGACAGATGTCTGGTATTTTTTGCTTCCAATTTCCTATACCTAAAAGAAGAGAAGCTTTGCAGCACAGGATATTTGCCACACAGTCCCAAGATCCGATGGTTAGGGCATCAATTTAAAATTTTGACATTTCACAAGTTGGTCCGAGTGTTGTCGGGTTGGATGTAGAATGTCATCCACTTCAGTCATTTCACAGGAGACCTCTTTTGTGGGGGAAGGGGAAGGCTGATTGTTGAAATGGAGGGGCACTGTGGAAGGCAACATAAAACAGTAGCTGTCTTCAATAGACTATTTGATGTGGAATTTTTCTTGACAGTGTTATATGTAGAGGATTTGGAGATTATTTTGTGACGTAATGCATATCATTTAGAACTTAAGATCTGTGGGGGGGGTTTTGTGTTTATTCCCAAATAATTATCTGAGCCATAAATACCGGGATTTTGATGAACTGAATTTGAGCTCTGTCTCTTCATTTAAAATGGATTGGGTATCAGTGCGGGGGCATAATTTGGCATGGAACATCATGTGTCACAGTAAGGGATCAGGGATTACACAGTCTTGCTCGGGGAGTGCGGAGGGCCATGGGAGGAGGATAGAGGGCAAGACCTTGATAATCTTTCACCTCAAATCATATTCCAGCCCTGATATCTGCTGATTATGAAGAGTTTTGCCTGAAGTGTGATAAGGTACACTCAGTCAGGGTAAGTACCTGTAGCGTAAAATTGATGCTTGTTCAGAATCTCTTGGAAATCCTCATCAAAGAATCTGTGGGATGGAAGCTTGTAAGCAATAGAAAGAAGCTTGTGCTGGCACAGCAGTTGCTGAATTTTCTTCTGAGGTTGGATATCTGAATAGAGTGCAGGGGAATTTACACTGCTTCTGTCTGACTTGTGAATCTTGCTACGGAATGAGATGAGTTTTGTTCCCCAGCATTATTATTTAATGAATGCAAAAAACGGAATGCTTAAAAAACTTGGTAAATTTGATGCTGGCTGAAAAAAAGCCTCTGAGCTGTGTGTGTTCTAATGACTCCATCTCAGGTTTGTTAGTAACCAGTATTTGCAAAACAAATTTTAGGGGTTTTTTCCATGTTTGTTAAATGAGTATAGAGATGTAAATTCTGTCCTAAGAGGGTTAAAACGTGTGACCAGTCACACTTGAGTACTACCTTTTCTATGTTTGAGTTTCTTTTTATTTGTATGAGTTTGCCTTGCTATCAAATTACTACTAACAACTTAACTCCAGGTTTAAACTTGCCTGTGCAGATGGTGCTGAGAATTCTGTTTAAAACAATAAATAACAGCAAAGTAAATCCTCCAACTAAACTTGTTCTTCAGTTCTCAATCAAGTAGGGAGCTGAATTTCAGACAAGTACAATTTACATGTCTTTGATGTTGACTGCTGAGGTATTGTTTGATTACTAAGAATGAACAGCAATTTTCCTGGCACTTTACTTCAATACTATGCATCAAAGTGAATTGTTTTTAGTTCAAACAAAGGTTTAACCACTTTAAAACAAACAATTACTTTTTATAACTATGTAGTTTTCAGTTAGTTACTTATGGTGTACCTGGAGGGGATGTCAAAATACTTTCTATCATTTTATCTTATAAATGCAGGAAATTGGGAGTAAGAATAAGTCTGCTCAACTTCATGTCACAAAGAGGCCCTTTTTTTCTCACCTTATGTCAAAATGCTTATGTTTATTGGGATATCTTGTGCAGCTTTATGATTCCTGTAAAGCTTGGCTCCTTTAAGAAATTCTGCAGGATTTGAACATGAATTTTGTTAAGCAGGTGCCCTCTTCACAAGAATACTTTTGACAAATGCTGTTCGTGTTTGTTGGAAAATAGTGTTTATTCTGATCAAGGCATAGTTTAGTGACTCAGTTATGAGCTTCAACACATTGCAGCATCTTGTGATTTACAAATACATTCTTAAGTGTTACATGTGTTGACCTATGTCTTCAGTAGCTGGATGGTAACCTGGCCAAGTGAATTACCTGTCACCATAGGACTTATCCCTCTTTAAATTTTCAGTCTGTGTTGCAGGCTATGAAAATGAAAATCCACTCCTTAGTCATGTATTAAAACATGTTGTTTCTACACACTTAGCATCTAGAAATTTGTGATTTTTTTGTGTTTGATTGGTCACATGCAGATGTCAGTGACTGTGTTTGAATCTTGTTTTCAATATTGTCACCAAGGCACTGCCATTTTTGTCTGCAAAGTAACATCATTGCATCATCTATATTAATTATCCAGTAATATTTTGCATTTGGTGCACTGACTTTCAATATTTGTGACTTTTAAATACTCTTTTGTAACCACTCCATTTTGTGCTCCTTAATAATCCAGTTTCTGTGTGTTTTGTATGCTGGGACAAAATAACTTCTTGGAAATTTACAAGTGAAATTCATTTCCTCCCTGGAACAGAAGGCTCATTAACTGAATTAAAGCTAATTTTGTCTTTGATTCAAGGTTTCTGTCCAATTTTTTTGCGAGAACTACACATCCAGCATAGTAACTTAATTCCTGCAGAATTGCTTCAGAAGAACTGAGTGACTTTATGCACCAAATCTCCAAGATTGCAATGATTCCAAAGCTTCGTACACCTGCTGTATTCTGGTGTAGGTTATACTGGCCCTGTCCTTACCTTACGGTGCCTTGCAAACTAATCATGCTGTTAAAAAATGAAAGCAAGGCCATTAAAAAAAATAGTATCAGAGATAATGGGAACTGCAGATGCTGGAGATTCCAAGATAATAAAATGTGAGGCTGGATGAACACAGCAGGCCAAGCAGCATCTCAGGAGCACAAAAGCTGACGTTTCGGGCCTAGACCCTTCATCAGAGAGGGGGATGGGGGGAGGGAACTGGAATAAATAGGGAGAGAGGGGGAGGCGGACCGAAGATGGAGAGTAAAGAAGATAGGTGGAGAGAGTGTAGGTGGGGAGGTAGGGAGGGGATAGGTCAGTCCAGGGAAGACGGACAGGTCAAGGAGGTGGGATGAGGTTAGTAGGTAGCGGGGGGTGCGGCTTGGGGTGGGAGGAAGGGATGGGTGAGAGGAAGAACCGGTTAGGGAGGCAGAGACAGGTTGGACTGGTTTTGGGATGCAGTGGGTGGGGGGGAAGAGCTGGGCTGGTTGTGTGGTGCAGTGGGGGGAGGGGACGAACTGGGCTGGTTGAGGGATGCAGTAGGGGAAGGGGAGATTTTGAAACTGGTGAAGTCCACATTGATACCATATGGCTGCAGGGTTCCCAGGCGGAATATGAGTTGCTGTTCCTGCAACCTTCGGGTGGCATCATTGTGGCAGTGCAGGAGGCCCATGATGGACATGTCATCAAGAGAATGGGAGGGGGAGTGGAAATGGTTTGCGACTGGGAGGTGCAGTTGTTTTTTGCGAACTGAGCGGAGGTGTTCTGCAAAGCGGTCCCCAAGCCTCCACTTGGTTTCCCCAATGTAGAGGAAGCCGCACCGGGTACAGTGGATGCAGTATACCACATTGGCAGATGTGCAGGTGAATCTCTGCTTGATGTGGAATGTCATCTTGGGGCCTGGGATGGGGGTGAGGGAGGAGGTGTGGGGACAAGTGTAGCATTTCCTGCGGTTGCAGGGGAAGGTGCCGGGTGTGGTGGGGTTGGAGGGCAGTGTGGAGCGAACAAGGGAGTCACAGAGAGTGGTCTCTCCGGAAAGCAGACAGGGGAGGGGATGGAAAAATGTCTTGGGTGGTGGGGTCGGATTGTAAATGGCGGAAGTGTCGGAGGATAATGCGTTGTATCCGGAGGTTGGTAGGGTGGTGTGTGAGAACGAGGGGGATCCTCTTGGGGCGGTTGTGGCGGGGGCGGGGTGTGAGGGATGTGTCGCGGGAAATGCGGGAGACGCGGTCAAGGGCGTTCTCGATCACCGTGGGGGGAAAGTTGCGGTCCTTAAAGAACTTGGACATCTGGGATGTGCGGGAGTGGAATGTCTTGTCGTGGGAGCAGATGCGGCGGAGGCGGAGGAATTGGGAATAGGGGATGGAATTTTTGCAGGAGGGTAGGTGGGAGGAGGTGTATTCTAGGTAGCTGTGGGAGTCGGTGGGCTTGAAATGGACATCAGTTACAAGCTGGTTGCCTGAGATGGATACTGAGAGGTCCAGGAAGGTGAGTGATGTGCTGGAGATGGCCCAGGTGAACTGAAGGTTGGGGTGGAAGGTGTTAAGGGGGTGGCCATGGGCACCCGCATGGGCCCCAGCTATGCCTGCCTCTTTGTAGGTTACGTGGAACAGTCCCTCTTCCGCACCTACACAGGCCCCAAACCCCACCTCTTCCTCCGGTACATTGATGACTAAATCGGCGCCGCCTCTTGCTCCCCAGAGGAGCTCGAACAGTTCATCCACTTCACCAACACCTTCCACCCCAACCTTCAGTTCACCTGGGCCATCTCCAGCACATCCCTCACCTTCCTGGACCTCTCAGTCTCCATCTCAGGCAACCAGCTTGTAACTGATGTCCATTTCAAGCCCACCGACTCCCACAGCTACCTAGAATACACCTCCTCCCACCCACCCTCCTGCAAAAATTCCATCCCCTATTCCCAATTCCTCCGCCTCCGCCGCATCTGCTCCCACGACAAGACATTCCACTCCCGCACATCCCAGATGTCCAAGTTCTTTAAGGACCGCAACTTCCCCCCCACGGTGATCGAGAACGCCCTTGACCGCGTCTCCCGCATTTCCCGCGACACATCCCTCACACCCCGCCCCCGCCACAACCGCCCCAAGAGGATCCCCCTCGTTCTCACACACCACCCTACCAACCTCCGGATACAACGCATTATCCTCCGACACTTCCGCCATTTACAATCCGACCCCACCACCCAAGACATTTTTCCATCCCCTCCCCTGTCTGCTTTCCGGAGAGACCACTCTCTGTGACTCCCTTGTTCGCTCCACACTGCCCTCCAACCCCACCACACCCGGCACCTTCCCCTGCAACCGCAGGAAATGCTACACTTGTCCCCACACCTCCTCCCTCACCCCCATCCCAGGCCCCAAGATGACATTCCACATCAAGCAGAGATTCACCTGCACATCTGCCAATGTGGTATACTGCATCCACTGTACCCGGTGCGGCTTCCTCTACATTGGGGAAACCAAGTGGAGGCTTGGGGACCGCTTTGCAGAACACCTCCGCTCAGTTCGCAAAAAACAACTGCACCTCCCAGTCGCAAACCATTTCCACTCCCCCTCCCATTCTCTTGATGACATGTCCATCATGGGCCTCCTGCACTGCCACAATGATGCCACCCGAAGGTTGCAGGAACAGCAACTCATATTCCGCCTGGGAACCCTGCAGCCATATGGTATCAATGTGGACTTCACCAGTTTCAAAATCTCCCCTTCCCCTACTGCATCCCTCAACCAGCCCAGTTCGTCCCCTCCCCCCACTGCACCACACAACCAGCCCAGCTCTTCCCCCCCACCCACTGCATCCCAAAACCAGTCCAACCTGTCTCTGCCTCCCTAACCGGTTCTTCCTCTCACCCATCCCTTCCTCCCACCCCAAGCCGCACCCCCCGCTACCTACTAACCTCATCCCACCTCCTTGACCTGTCCGTCTTCCCTGGACTGACCTATCCCCTCCCTACCTCCCCACCTACACTCTCTCCACCTATCTTCTTTACTCTCCATCTTCGGTCCGCCTCCCCCTCTCTCCCTATTTATTCCAGTTCCCTCCCCCCATCCCCCTCTCTGATGAAGGGTCTAGGCCCGAAACGTCAGCTTTTGTGCTCCTGAGATGCTGCTTGGCCTGCTGTGTTCATCCAACCTCACATTTTATTACCATTAAAAAAAATCACAGTTTCAATTGTTTTGCAATCTAAATTTCGCAAACCTATTGCCAGTGCACATGGTAATATGACGTTAAATTCTTTGAACATGTTATTTTTAGGAGGGAATTTTAGCTCACTTTCTAAGCTTGCTAATGTATTAAAAGCAAACCTTGGTATCCTCAGTTAATGTAGTCTCCTGACATCCATACCAGGGAAGAATAAGTCCATCAGTCAGTATCTGCATGACAGACGGTGAGAAAATTAACAAGTAAGGTTAACTAATGACTGATAGTTACAAAGCAGGAGTTACACTGAGCAGTTTTAATAATTTCATAAACTGCATGAGCAAGGATTGTCATGTCCTAAAATGCCATCAGAATCCAGGTATTGAATTACTGCTTTGTATTCCTTCAAATTGTCTATTACTTTATAGTGTGCATCAGATGTGCCCATGTTTTTGATTTTGTGCACGTCTGAGCTATGTAGCATGTAGCTTCAAAGACTACACACAAAGTTTAAACCGATTTTTGTATTACTGTGCATTTATTAAGCTCTGGATTTTAATAGATGTGATTTAACATTGACCGCCAACAATGCAGCAGGATTCAGAATGGTGTTTTGCATGCCTCTGATCCTGGTTGAATTTTTCAGGTTTAATCAGCAAATGTCAGAATGGAATTGAGTTGCTGGATCATCAGACCCTGTCTATTATCAGCAACAATGGCTTGCATTTATAAAACATCTCTTTAACATGGTAATATCTTTGAAGGTACTACAGAGGATTAGCCAGACAGAGGATGACACTGAGGCAAAGTTGGAGAGGGAATTTCCAACTGGAGGACTCAGCTGACAGTACTGCTGTCAATAGCAGGAAAAAGGAAGTGGGCGGGAGGGGCGCACGCTAAGTGTGATAGAAGCCGCAGTTCCAGCAGTGTAGAGTTTCTGGAAGGCTTGATTCTACAGGAGAGTACAGTGATTAAAAACAAATCCTATTTAGACAACAATTTTTGTTTTATGTCTCACAATATATTGGATATTATAAAATTGACATGATATGAGACTATTTCTTGAAGGATGTTATTAGATCCACAAGTGTTTCTTCCACAAATCAAGTTCCAAATCTGAAATATCTCCTCTTGTCATATAGCAGTCTAATTGCTGTCTATTTTAAAATTGCACTGTGTACTGTCAATCGGATTGACCCTGAATTCTACTATTGAGTGGTTTTTAGCATGCCAAGTTTTATTCTTGTGGGCTACATGATTCAGACAAAAATCAATGCTTTAATTCTCTGATACCACCAAACTTTTTCAAGTAAAGTGCGCAAGGCTGATTTATTTTCTGATTTGCTATTTGAACAGGTCATTTAATGTAGAATACTTTTTGCTTTCTTTGCAGCCTGCTGGTTACATGGAGAATGCCATCTCATACAGTGCTATTGAGGATGTTCAGCTGTTGTCCTGGGAGAATGCACCAAAATACTGTTTACAGCTCACCATCCCTGGAGGCACTGTGTTGCTTCAGGTAAAGCGTTACATACTGCCTCTAAGATATTCAAACTCAGACACCTCACTGTGAACCATTTTGCAGCTGTTTCATTTTGGCAGAGAGGATGGAAGAGAAGTGAGAGGAATTTTGGAAAGGTGGCCAGAAATATCTGAAAGATTTGAGTGGGATTATTTAGCTAAACTGAACAGTTACCACTTGCCTCTCCTTACACTGGACCTGGTTTCTGCAGTCAATGATGAAGTGACACTTGCCATTGATCTCGTGCAAATCTGCGACAAAGATTTATTGGTTTTTATAGAATTAGATTCACCTTTCAAAACATTAATTTGTAATTGGCTCGACTATAGGGGGATCTTTTAGGTATCCAGGAACAGCAATATTGCCATTCAGGAGAAACACCAAATCATATTGATGTATTCTCACAGAGTGCAAACCAGGAAGTAAAGCAGACAGAGATAGTAGGAACTGCAGATGCTGGAGAATCTGAGAAAACAAGGTGTAGAGCTGGATGAACACAGCAGTCTAAGCAGCATTTAGAGGATCCAGAAAGCTGGCGTTTCAGCCTAGACCCTTCTTCAAAAGTGGAGACAGGAAGGAGATTCCGAGATAAATAGGGAGAGAGGGGGAGGTGGATAGAAGATGGATAAAGGAGAAGATAGGTGGAGAGGAGACAGATAGGTCAAAGAGGTGGATGTGGAGCCAGTAAAGGTGAGTGAGGGTGGGGAGTCAGGGAGGTGATAGGTCAGTCTGGGGAGGACAGACAGGTCAAGGGGGCGGGATGAGGTTAGTAGGTAGGAGATGGGTGTGGGACTCGAGGTGGGAGAAGGGGATAGGTGGGAGGAAAGACAGGTTAGGGAGGCAGGGACAAGCTGGGCTGGTTTTGGGATGTATTTGGGGAGGGGAGATTTTGAAGCTTGTGAAATCCACATTAATACCATTGGGCAGCAGGGTTCCCAAACGAAATGTGAGTTGCTGTTCCTGCAGCACGATGGACATGTCGTCTGCGGAATGGGAGGGGGAGTTGAAATGGTTCGTGACTGCTAGGTGCAGTTGTTTGTTGGACAGGTTTTCTTTATCTATAAATCTTCTAGGGAGCAAACTAGAGATAAGGTCAGGTACATTGTTAACTTTAATTCTCATCATAGTGGAAAAAATAGCCATCACACCAATATAAAATTATTTTTCCAGGGTCAGGGAGTTCTCAGCAGTACTTGTGAAGTAGTATGCTGTTGAGTATTCCTCTGGGATTTCACAGGAATTCTACTAGCTTTTGACTAAGTGACTCATAGCTCATACCCGACAACCTAATATTTACAAGTTATGTACTGTAGAATTCTCAGACAATCTCTCTATGACTGGTCAAGTTCAGTTTCTGGTCAATGATAGCCCCCCAGAATGTGGGGGATTCCAGGATGGTAATGCTATTGAATATTGAATGTCAGGGAAATGGTTAGATCATCTCTTATTTGAGGCGGTCTTTGCTTGACACTTGTGTGGTGTGAATTCTGTTTGAACTTAGCCCAAGCCCAAAAGTTGTCTAGGTCTCGCTTTTTATAGGCAACAGCTGCTTCAGTATTTAATGCAGTTGAGCCCAGTGATGAACATTACACAATGTCCAATGAATGACATGGGTCTAGAATAATACCCTTTGCTGGGACTGAGCTCATTGAGCTCCAATAACCACAACCATTTGACCAGATCCAAGCCAGTTGGTGAAACAGAAACCACAATACCTTTCTTTGTGGACGGAATTATCCAGTCTTGGATATTTTCTAATCGACCTGTTCAGAGTTATTACACACCTCGAGAGCAGGCGGGATGCAATTATTTTGTCTTACAGATCCTTCCACACCCCATTCCCACCTGTTCTTTCCTTAAATCTGCCTGAGCAATTCATTAATAAATTAATCACTTCTTAAAATGTTGATAGACTCCCCTCTTTAGATAAATGTTTTGATCCACAAACAATACTTGAACAAAACAATGAAGATTAAACAAGAAAGTTCTTTCGTATTTTATATCTTCCCTTACAACCGATCAGAAACAACATTACTTTTTCATATCTTACATAATATAATAAATGTTCCATTTTTCCTCTTCCTTTTCTTTAAATTTAAATTACAAACCAACCCAAACAAAAAAATTATTCTTTTTCATGTTCTTAAATTGTTTCGATGTTCCATTTTTTTTGAGGCTCACTGATAATTTCTTGGAGCAAGCAGTTTTGTTCTGTGTGTGAAATAATCTGACAACAGATGTCTTACCTCAACCCACTTTACTTTGGAAATCTTTTTCTCCGAATATATCCCTTTAACCAGTAAGGCCAATTCTCAATTATTAATCAGCAACGTTAGTTGTCACGTTTATGTTATCCCAAGGAGAGCTGTTCCCTCAACATTTCATGTACCAAACCTTTTCAGATTGCCCTTGTGTAGGAATTCCTATAGAATATGAAGTAGGTATCCTCCTGTATCAATCATCACCTCGAAATTTCAGCAATAGAGGTACTTTTAATTCCCTGGGCTACCAGAAAACATGTTATTCTTTCCTGCCAAGAATGTGATAAATTTTACCATGTTTGAATAGCTTTCTGGAAGATTGGCACGTGAAGCATTAATAAAAAGCATTAGCTTATCCTCTGAATCACTCAAGTCAGGAAATCTGTGTGCACATGTTTCTGAACTTAATTTCTAACGCCTTTCACTTGCTCTCAAGACTTCCGTGGAAGGAGTATATTTCATCATCATCTGAGTGCGCAACAGATTTCATTGTCAAATCAAACATTTTAGCTGATCTGTTTCTTCCCTGGATCGACAATCATCTTTAAGTGAGGATGTGGCTCAATTCATTTTTATTTTGAGGATGACTATGATGTAAAGTCAGTCCAAATTTGTTTTGCTTTGTTTAATCATGTACATACAATGGTCCGCCAAAGCCTGACTTCAATCTTAAATTCAACTTTTATTTTATTTATCTCACATCGCTCAAGTTGGAGCTCATCTGCAGAAAATTATTAGTGTGCATCTTAGTGATGTCTGCCAGTTTGTCTCTGTGATTGTAGCAGAACATGGCTGGGCCCGCTTCAAACTAAATGCAATCTACCTTTTATCAAAATACGATTCACTGAAAAGTGCCATATCTCTCTGCATCATTCAGCACAAATAGGTTTGCTTCATTTCCATAGCTTCAAAAATGCTTGGTAATACGAACTTGAAATATTTCTAAAAGGAGAGAAGAAGTTGAAAATGCAAGACTAAAAGCTTCAGCTTCTTGACTCCTTCAAGTAAAGTTCCATTGCTTCCCTTCTGTATCAACTGTTGCTTCTGGCAATTTCCCAAAAAATCCTTTTCCTTCAAAACTTTTCATCCTGCTACAAATGCATCTTTTATACTGATTGAGATTGCCAGGGGTATGTTGTTTTAGGATCTAAAAAAGATCTTCAAGATCAGTTTTCCTGCAATAGTGGTATCCACTCTAACGTCTTCATCACCAGATTTCTCTTTGTAGCTCCACACCATTATCTGACCTTAGCCTTGTATGTCCCTTCATGGACCACTTTTTCCTCTACATTCCATCTGTATGATAAGGTGGATTATCTCCTATGTATGTACAGATCTCTTCCCTACACTTAATTTTGGCATTTTTCCTCAACTTATTTTCTAATTTATTTGATGCCGCTAAAGCTTTGCCATCATAAACAGGTGGCGTGCTAGCTCAGTGGTTAGCACTGCTGCCTTATAGTGCCAGGGCCGCAGATTCGATTCCACACTCGTGCAACTGCCAGTGTGAAGTTTGGACGTTCTCTCCATGTCTGCGTGGGTTTACTTTGGGTGCTCCGGTTTCCTCCCTCAGCCCGAAGATGTGAAGGTTAGGTAGATTGGCCATGCTAAATCATCCACAGTATTCAGGGATGCGTAGCTTAGGTGGGTTATAAGGGAATGGGTCTGGGTGGGATACTTCAAGGGTCGGTGTGGACTTGTTGGGCCAAAGGTCCGTTTCCACACCGTAGGGGTTCTATGATTCTGTGAACTCTAAGGTTTATATAATTCATACCTTTTAAGTTTTGGTCTGAATTAAGTTCAAATTAGAATTGGCTTGAATAAAATTGTAAAAGGTTTTGTCTATTAAAAATTGAGATGATCTTTTTCCAAACATTGCCTGCAAGGAAATACATGAGCCCATTTATGAAGAATGTTTTTATATTTTACCCATACAATAAGGAAAGAAATTGCAATGGGACATGGTGGTACTCCATTCTTCATGCATCACAAGTCATCAAGTAAATGAAGAAAAATTCGTTCCAATAATTCTTCAGCTCTTTAAAGAATACTTCTTCATTTTAAGAAGAATGATTATGCATTACTTGGACATGATCACATAAATGCCATCAAAGGCATGGACATCTATGGCCTTGTAAACGGATAAGACATATCCCAAAGTGATTCAGGGAGTTATATGGAGAAAACAGAAAGAAGGCAACATTTGATAAAAAACAATGAAAAGGCTGAGATAAACAGGAGGCTAATAAGGATGTTAATGGAATTGGAAAGGTGTAGGAGATTAAGAAGTGAATTCAAGAGCAAGTGAGTTCTGCAGCTAAAAGCAAGGCTAGCAATATTGGGGAAAAGGAGAATGGGGCTGGAACAGTGGTCATTGTTAGAATTGGGGTCTCTTGTAGGGCTGGAGCAAATCAGAGGTCAGGAGGTGATCAGGCTGTGAAGAGATTGATAACAATAATTTCATATAGGTGACATTCAGAGATAGGGTGCCAATGCATGTCAGCATAGATGGGGTTAATTGTTCACTTGGGATTTGATGCAATATGGGAAACAGAGCAAAATTCTGAATGAGTTGAAGATTACAATGAGAGGCTAAGGGAATAATTGTAGTCTGGCTAGAAGAAGTCTGGGAGTGTTGGGTGTGGTGATGGTCAGGCACGGACGAAGGTTTCTGCAGATGGGTGAAGCAGTGGTGAAGAGATCCTTCATGATTGAGGATAAATGGGGTCAAAACGTCAACTTGCATTTGAAAAGGCACTAAAATTGTGAACAGTTTTTGTTCAGTTTGAGTCATAATGCTTTGCCACATTATCAGGGTATGTCAGATGGATGTCAAGGAAAGAATTGTGTTTGATGTTGAGTCAGTGTTGGTAGCAGCTAAATTAACATAAAGGTTCATAGAAACATTCAATTTGATGATTGATTAGTAAACCTAATTTCTTGTGGTGTTAGGTGAAGGAAGAAGACCAGCCACAACCCTAGTAAACACCATTTCTTTCTTGAGTAACCACATGAGAATTGGCAAATCCCAGCAAAGTGACAATGTCTCAATACAGCTATCTAATATTAGATTATTGCAGATATGGAGAGGATGTTCCCTCTAGTGGGCTGGAACCAGTCAATGAGCAACTGTCAAGATGTTGGAGAGATTTATTGCACCCTGATATGTCTAGTTGACTTTATAAAACAAAATCCTGGATTCTAACAGTGACAACACGGGGAGGCATCGGTTGTGTAGCACTGACATGCGCACAGTTTGGAGAGTAATAGGTGACCGTATTCCGTACATCCAGGGAAATTCAAGGATGACTGAAGCAATGGATAATACAGTATGGAGCTGGAAAAGCACAGCAGGCCAGGCAGCAACAGAGGAGCAGGAAAGCTGACGTTTCGGGTCAGGACCCTTATCTAGCAAACTTTCAGATCCAAGTAAATTTAGAAATCAGTATTGTTTTAAAAAACTGGCTTATAAGAAAGAGATGTACATTTGTGTAGCCCTTTCCACCAGCATTTTGAGGTGAATTATGAAGCATTGTCACTCTTGCATGGTAACACCCAATTTATGGCAGCAAATTCCCGCACATAGCAATGTGATGATGACCAGATACCTTGTTTTTGTGGTTTGATTTGACGAATAAGGAATACCTGGAAAACTAATGGAATAATTGCCTGCTGTTTTTTGCTTTAAATGTTATCATGGGATCCTTTGCACCCAGCTGAAAGGACAAAGAGGGCCTGGATTTATTGTCTCATCTGAAAGATGGCACATCTCAAAGTGGCAGCTTTAACTTCTGTGCTCAAGCCAGGAGTGGGAGTTGAATCCAAAACTTTTGGACACAATGGCAAAAGTATTGCCAACTGAGCAGGGCTGACACAGCTGAAATAAATATGCTTACATGCTATAGATAATAAGGTGTAGAGCTGGATGAACACAGCAGGCCAAGCAGCATCAGATGAGCGGGAATGCTGACGTTTCAGGCCTAGACCCTTCTTCAGAAAACTTTCTTGTCCCTGAAGAATGGTCGAGGCCCGAAACGTCAGCCTTCCCGCTCCTCTGATGCTGCTTGGCCAGCTGTGTTCATTCAGCTCTACACCTTGTTATCTCAGATTTTCCAGCATCTGCAGTTCCTGCTATCTCATGCTTACATGCTACTTTAGTAATACCATTGTGGAAGGATACATTGAATACATACACACTGTTAAAATCTGTCCATGATTTTTGTCTTTTAGAATCCAAATGGTATAGAGCTATCATTTGGAGCATTGTTTCTGTGGAGACTATTGGATTGACAGACAGTGAAGGTTACCTAAGGTTACAAAGAGATCTTGATCAATTGGGTCAATGGGCTGAGGAGTGGCAGATAGAGTTTAATTTTGACAATTGCGAGGTTTTGCATTTTGGTAAAACAAACAAGTGCAGAGCTTATACAATTAATAGTTGGGCCCTGGGTCGTGTTGTAGAACAGAGAAACCTTGTGGTTCAGGTACATAGTTCTTTGAAATTTGCATCAGAGGTAGACAGGGTAGTTAAGGAGGCATTGGCACCCTTGCCTTCATTATTGAGACGTCTGGTTATAGGAGTTGGGATGTCATGTTGAGATAGTACTGGACATTGGTGAAACCGCTGGAGTACTGTGTGCGTTTCTGGTTGCCCTGCTATATGAAAGATTATTATTAAATTAGAGAGGGTTCAGAAAAGATTTACCAGGATGTTGCTGGGAATGGAGGATTTGAGTTATTAAGATAGGCTGGGACTTTTTTCACTGGAGTATATTTGAAAGCTGACCTTTATGGAGGTTTAAAACATCATGAAGGGCATAGATAAGGGTCAGCAAGGGTCTTCTCCCTAGGTGGGGGGGTTCAAAACTAGGGGGGATATTTTTAAGGTGAGAAGAGAAAGTTTTAAAAAGGACATGAGAGTCACTTTTTTACACAGATGTTTTCACAGTTCATATGTGGAGTGACTGCCAAAGGAAGTGGTGGATGCAGGTATATTTATAACATGTAAAATACATTTGGATAAGCACTTGAATAGGCAAGGTTGGGAGTGATATAGGTCAAAAGCAGATAGCTGGGACTATTTTAGTGTGTGATTATGATCAGTGTGGACAAGTTGGACCAAAGAGTCTGTTTCCATGCTGTATGACTCTGACTCTGAATATGTTATCTTTTAGATTATTTATTACAACAGGTGCTTTGTTAAAGCATACAAACTGCCTTGTTTCTAAGGCCAGTACCATAAGCCATTGAAATGTTCCTTTCTCTTTTGGTTTGGAGAGGAGGAGGGCACATTATAGGTTAAGGTGACAGCTGTAAGTTAACTTAATGACACCATAAACTCTTGACATCAGCACTTGTATGATAAAAGCAACGATGTGTCGGCCCAATAAAACGATGCAGAAGTATGACTACCATGGGCATGTATATATATTTAGCAGCATTGCACACAAATGATTGCTTTATGACATACCACCATGAGGTGGTTCAAGGCAAATTGTTATGCATTGAATAGTCAACTCAAAGATAGGATAGAATGGAACCAACATTCTGTTTATTATTCTCTGAAGGGTTAACACTTAGCTTAATTGATTACACTCAACAGTACACTTTTTCACAGCATGGATTTCCAAAACAAAGTACCTGCACAATAGTAATTTGTAAGTTGTTTGCCAACAGACATCATTTGCTAAAAGCCCTGTGTTTATTGATGATAGCGATAACATTGTTAAATATTAGCAATTGCAAACAGCATCGGCCAGTCACTGGTTGGAATGTTAAACACTAGTAATCTACCATTCTAAAACTCTTAGGTGACCTTTGTCACGTGCTGGATCAAAGCCTATCAACATTGAGCTAAGTGTTTTTTGTAGTTTGTGTATATAGTGTAAATTTTTATCCAAAAAAAAGTTATTGTCCTGACCTAAATAGTGTGAAAACGCTGTCTTACATGGTAGACACTTGAAAATTTTCTTTAGATTTGGAAGGTATTGATATATCACCAAGTGCTGTACCACTTAATACAAGTATCTTTCAGTGGACACAGCATCCAAATTTGACTGAAACTGGGGTTGTGTGTTCGGGGCAGGGTGAAGAAGATGTTGACTTCTGAGGAAAAGTTGACAAAATGAGTCTGTGTCCATTGAAGCTTAAAAGGACGAGAAGTTTTGTTTTGAAACTAGGAGAAACTTGACTAAAAACAAACCAAATAGACCCCCAATGAATTGTGAATGCTGGGAACTGGAAACAAAAACAGAAATTGTCAGAGAAACTCAGTAGGTCTGGCAGCATCTGTGGAGAGAACGCAGGGTTAACAGTTTGGGTCCAGTGACCCTTCTTCAGAACCATAATTTTTAAAGTGTTTGTGAAGGTGGGTCACTGGAACCAAAGCAATAGAAGTTTGGTGAGGCTGGCAGCAGCTGTGGAGAGGGAAGCAGTTTTAACATTTTGAGTCTGGCGTGACGTTCCGTAAGGACAGAGGGTAGATGCTGAAAAAGATGTTCCCCTTGTATAAATAGGAGATAGAGTTGTCCCATTTAAGATGAAAATGAGGAGGATTTTGTTCTCTTTGAAAGTCGTGTATGTTTGTATGTTTTCTTCCCCGAGAGTCTGGTGGAGGAGGGTCATTAAATACTTCTAACACAGAGGTAGTAGGTCTTTAACATAAGATAGGCCATAGTTATTGTGGGGCAGGTGGGATTGTGGGGAGGCAATAGACTAGTGGTATTATCGCTGGACTGTTAATCCAGAGACCGTGGTGATATTCTGGGGACCCAGCTTTGAATCTCACCATGGCAAGTGGTGGAATTTGAATTCAATAAACATCTGGAATTAAGAATCGAATGATGACCATGAATCCACTGCCGATTGGTGGAAAAACCCATCTGATTCACTCATGTCCTTAGCAAAGGAAACTGCCATCCTTACCTGGCCTGGCCTACATGTAACTCCAGACCCACAGCGATCTGGTTGACTTTTATCTGCCCTCCGCAGAATTAGGGATGGGCAATAAACCCTGCCTAGCCAGCAATGCCCTCATCCCATGAATGAATAAAGAAAATAAAATTGAAGCCGTGATCTAATTGAATGGTGGAACAGACTGGAGAAACTGACCAATTCCAACTCTAAATTTGCATGCTGTTTGTATGTTTAGAATCCAACCTTTGTCACATTGAACAAAAAATTTCATTTTCAGAACACTACTCAAACTGTCGAAATATTTTATGCCTGGATCTCCACTAATATATCTTGGGGTCACACATAAGAGATTCCTCTAAGATAGGTTTGGCTTCAATAATAAAAAACTTGTCTTTAGAAAAACTGTCATCATTTGGAATCACTTCCTAAAAAGGCCATGAAGCATTTTCAAAAGAAATGCTTACTTCAGTTCTTTTCTGTCTGTCCTCTCCTAACATTAGTTACCGTAATAATTACTGAGCCTTCCCCAAGGAAATCTGGAATGTGTGCCCTTATGCTATTTAAAAAATAAAATAAACGGATATTGGCTCATTTCCCAGATGCATGGAATTATGCATAATGATTTGCTGTGAAGGAACAAAAATAAGAATACACTTTTCTTCTTCTAACGTCTTCAAATAAATTTTAGTTCAGTTTTGAATATTTCCAGAGATGTTTTCCCTTTGTGAATGTGTCTGGTTGATAAGCAGATGAAGAACTGAGGTGAATGTAATTTCCTCAAGAGAGAAACTTTGGGACAAGGCTACTTCATGTGGCCCCTCTCTGTTTGATGATGCGGGTCAACGGGACTTGTGCTTGGTTAAACTCCTATTTACTAAACTTCCAATCTCAATTATTCAGGCAGAGGAAGCAGAAGTTTAAAGCTGGAGGCAATTCAGCTAATAACACATCATCAGTTGTCTGATCCTGAAGAGGGATGCAGCAGCACTTGGGACGAGCTTGCCAACCTATCTTCTGGTCAGTTATGGGGTTAGATTTTCAGTTTGGTGTTAGGAATTCAACACCTGTATCACTTCCTGAACCCATGCCATGTTACTGCCGCTGACTTCACAATTTTGATAGTGAAGTTCCTAATTATAAATGTATATATGAGCATACAATAACAAACAAGAGTAGGCCACTCAGCCCTTCATTCCTGGCCTGAAGTTATGTTCAACTCTGCATTACTACATATTCCTGAAAATCTTACATCCCCTTGGTATTCAAGAGTCTATCTACCTCTGCCTTCGAAATGTTTAAAGAGTCTGCACCCTAGCGTTTTGTGGAAGGGAATTTCAAAGTCACTCAACCATGGTTAAGTTGGAGGAAATTCATGAGTAATTCCTGAAGATAGGAACTGCCTTCAGAGGGCAATTCCCGTAGAGAGCAGCAGCCATAACTGGGTTTGCTGTTGCCTTGCAGAATGGATCAAGCAGGAGATCAGGAAGCCAACAGCGTTATTGACTAAACAAATAGTAAATGCTCATTTATCTGAGTAATGGTAGTTAATCCACTTTTCTTAAGCAATAATAACCCTAGGACACCACGAGTAGCCACCAGTAATTCACTTTTCCTTTTCTTCCCAAGTTCACAACTCAGCACAATGAACTGTGGCTTATGCTTTGTTCTTGATTTAGCTCTGCAATTGTTTCCCAGAGCATGCGCTGTTCCTCTTCTTACCTTTTGAAGATTTCATTCTGTCTCTCTCCAACTCATTTCTAAGCTCTTCATTGACCTTACCAAGCAGTTAACTGCAGATATATGCATTGTCAGATGTTCTTCTCCAATCCTTCACCTTTTTTTGAAAATGACACTATGCCATGGAGATGTGGGATGACTGTGCCAACAAACAGAGCTAGTTTCAGAGCACACAGCCAACTGCACTTGCCCCCTCGGGCAAAGGAAAACCCAGTCTTTTGTGTGTGTTTCTGAGAAATAGGGATTGTGTTTGAAAAAAAAATTCCTCAAAGAATGTAACATTATACTTGTTGTGAAATTGTCCCTGGGGGATCATTTAAACATGGCATTGAATAATTGTTCCTTATTTATTGTGAGGCTAGCATTGTAGTTGGGCTGCATATTTGTATTCCTTACTGATGGGTTGAGTGCATTTCCCTCTGTTTTTACTACTGACGCAGAATGGGTTGGCTCTGAGGCAGTCATGTGGGTTTACACATCTTGCTTACTGTTTGAGCCATCAATTTATGGAAGCCTCCATCATATCCTCACTGATGAATAAAAGGGCCAATCCTGAAATTGAGAATCTAGGATCTCGAGATGTGAAATTCTGCAGATGTTTTTCCAGTTGTAACTTTGAAAGCTCCCCAGAGATATGTTTTTCTTAGTGTGTGATTTTCATTAATGTATGTGATCCTTTTTTTGACTGGAAAGCTTAAATGTAATAAACAGTGAATTCTGTGTACATGTTATATTAAAGATTTGATTCATAAGATAATTTAAACTAACTTATACACGTTACTGTGTGTTTAGAAACAGGTTGTCTTGGTGTGGTGTTATTGTGTTACAGTCCAATGGAGTACAATCACTCAAACTTAAATAGTCAATGCGATTACATGTTTTTATTCTATTTGATTTTATTGTGTGATTTAACATCTTTTCTTCTTCATTTCAGGCAGCCAACAGTTATCTGCGAGACCAGTGGTTTCATTCATTGCAGTGGAAGGTATGTAGATGGAAAAGTGTCTAAAAATTGCTGATCGTCATGTTTGAGTAAAAATTGACTTTTCAAAGCAGAATGGAGCAGGGAAATTTTAATAAGAGTTTGAGCGCTGTCTATAGTAATGGCATTTAAATTCAAAGCTTTGGGACCTTGCGTATTCATTCTGAAACTCTGTGCTGCAGAAAAGAGAGAAACAGGTTCAATCTTTCAGACATATGCATGGTAAGTTGTTATTCATTGACAAATAATAACTCTCAAAACAGAGGTAACATAGGTTGGTGTATTGACCAGAAACCATAACAACAATGATTGGTTAAAGATTGCACTGTTGGCAGTGTCCCGAGAGCAGATAACTTGGCTGCTTCTTTGACAAAACCAAAAGTGATAAGTGAAGAGCAGAATGCTTTGATGCAAATATGCAAGCCAGACTTCCCCAGTTTTGGCAATCAGTGCACACACCAAACTGATGCAAGTTCACTTCGGGAACGTAATTTTTTTTGCATAAGAAAACTTAAGGACAACAGCTTGGAATTGATAAATGTGAATCATTGATTTTAATTTGGAAATAAATGTGCCTTTGTTAAACATAATTTCATATATTTACGCCCGAGCATTGTTATTGTGATCTGAAAGAACCTTCGTCCATTTAGTTCGGAACTCATGTAAAGTGACGAAAGGTGCTACTCCAAAGATGATGTGGGCTTTGTAACCCCGAATACGTGAGATAGGCCATGCACAACAGAAGCAAGACTTCCATGATTAGTATGAAGGACACACAGTAACCAATGATTGTGATACCGAAAAATGACACGTGAAATCCTTGTTAATTAATGTACCAGTTCTAAGATATTGATGCATGTGTTTATTATTAGTTATGACCTTCCTTGTAAATACAAGTGATTGGAAATTCGATATATCTTTTTCTAAATGAACATCGATTAAAATAAAATCAAGTCTTGCTATTTGTCATAGTTATTCGATCTTAAACTAGCAACAAAAATATTATCTCTACAATTCAGTTACTGTGCAAATTTAGCTTCATTGTTATTGGGTCTCTTATACAAGACTGGTGAGCATCAGGACTCACAACACTAAAGAATATCATCCTCAATGCTGTGGAACTACCCAAGAAGTACTATTTCTGTTTCCTCTCATGCTGTCCTCATAGCATTGATCGTTTCGAGTATTGGTACTTTATCATGCCTGCATAAATACTAGCTTTCGGAGTCTTAGTCCTTCTTCAGGTGTGGACCCTGAAACCTTGTGTTTTAAAATAAACCTGTTGGACCAGAACCTGGTGTTGTGTTATCTTTGACCTTGTCTATCCCAGTCCAACGTCAGCACCTCCACATCATGCATGAATACTGCAAGTTTCCAGTATGTATCGTAGAATATTGGCAGTTAGAGATTGATGGAAAATTGGAAAACCATGTTACAACAACATCCAATCCTGCCTTCAACATTCTTCTCACACTTCAACTAAGGAGTTTTTGATAAGGCATCTGGTAGTGAATTCTAGCTAAATTTTTTTCCCCCTAAATCTAGAGATCTAGGGGTCAAACACAGTGAAATTAACAATACCCTAATTGAGGGACAAGTAACTTTGCAAGGGCCACAGTGGAACCCTTGGAACATAGAGGTTTGTATGGTTTAGGATCCAGTAGGATTAATTTTGACTATGTATGGCACGTAAAATGAATGACAGTCAGCCTACAGCCCAATTACATCTCATGCTGTTAATATTTCCATTGATAATAATGGAAATAAAATTCTGGAGAGACGGAAAATAAGACAAGATGTAGGAACAGAAGCAGGCAGTTTGGCCTAACGACACAGCTGTGCTGTTTGATCATGGCTGATATGTTTCTCAACAGCATTCTCTTGTCTTCTGTCCAAAACCCTTGATCCACTCATTATTTAAGAACGTTTCTTTGTCATAAAAGACAGTCAATGACTTGGCCTTCACAGCCTTCTGTGGCAATGAATTCTACAGATTCGCCACCCTCTGAGGGAATTCTTTATCTGATTTCTAAAGCATCATCCCTGCATTCCTGAGGTCATGCCCTCGGGTCCTAGTCTCCTACTAGTGGAAATATCTTTTCCACATCCACCCAATCCAGGCCTCTCGGTATTCTGTAAGTTTCATTCAGATTCCACCTCATCTTTCCAAACTCCATCAAGCAGAGATCCAGAATCCTCAACAGTTCCTCAAGACAAGCTGCTCATTATAGACTCAGTTTTGTGCACCTCCTCTGAACCCCCTCCAACTACAGCATGTCCTCCTTAGATACAAAGACCAAAACTGCTCTCAATATTCCTAATATGATCTGACCAGATTCTAACACAGCCTCAGCAGTCCAACTCTATTTTTGTATTCTAGTCCTTGCAAAATGAATGCTGACATTGTGTTTGCCATCTGAACTGCCAACTGAACTTGCATGTTAACTTTAAGAGAACCCTGAACTAGGACTTCTAGATCCCTTTGCACTTCAGATTTTCAAAGCCTTTCTCCATTCAGAACATAGTCTGTGCCTCTATACTTCCTACCAACGTGCACAGCCTCGTACTCTCCGACATTGTATTCCATCTATCACTTCTTTATCCCCTTTCCGTACCTGTCCAAGTGCTTTTGCAGCCTCCTGTTTCCTCATCACTGCCTGTTCCTCCACCTATCTTTGTGTCATCTGCAAACTCAGTAACAATGTCCTCAGTTCCTTTGTCCAGATTGTTAATGTACAATGAGAATAGCTGTGGTTCCATGCTGACCCCTGCAGAACTCTACTAGTCACTGGCTGCCACCCTGATAAAGATCCTTTCTGCCCCACTCTGTCCTCTGCCAGTCAGCCAATTCTCTATCCATGCCAGTACCTTCTCCCTAACACCATGGGCTCTTCTCTCATTTAGCAAACTCCCGAAAGGCTTCTGGAAGTCCAAATAGATCACAAACACTTTGTCTAACTTGTTCCTTGCCTCTTCAAAGAATTCTAATAGGTTTGTCAGGCATGATATTACCTTGATGAGGCTGTGCTGGCTCCACCCTATTTCGCCATGCACTTCCAAGTACCCCACAATCTCATCTTTAATGATGGACTCTCATATCTTACCAACAACTGGGATGCTGACTCCTAAGTGCCTTTTAAGAGGGTTGGAGTATAAAAGCAGCGATGTGCTCTTGAGACTTCATAAAGCACTAGTTAGGCCCCATTTAGAATACTGTGTCCAATTTTGGGTCCCACACCTCAGGAAGGACATACTAGCCCTGGAGCGTGTCCAGCGGAGATTCAAACGGATGATCCTTGGAATGGTAGGCTTAACGTATGATGAACAACTGAGGATCCTGGGATTGTATTCATTAGAGTTTAGAAGGTTGAGGGGAGATATAACAGAAACTTACAGGATAATGCATGGCGTAGTAAGGGTGGTCGCTGGGAAGTTGTTTCCGTTAGGTGGGGAGACTAGGACCCGTGGGCACAGCCTTAAACTTAGAGGGGGTAAATTTAGAATGGAAATGAGGAGACATTTCTTCAGCCAGAGAGTGGTGGGCTTGTGGAATTCATTGCCACGGAGTGCAGTGGAGGCCGGGTCGTGAAATGTCTTCAAGGCAGAGATTGATAAATTCTTGATCTCACAAAGAATTAAGGGTGGGGGGAGAGTGCGGATAAGTGGAGTTGAAATGCCCATCAGTCATGATTAAATGGCGAAGTGGACTTGATGGGCCGAATGGCCTTACTTCCACCTTTATGTCTTATGGTCTTATGATCAGATCCCTTGATCTCAAAAACAAAGGGACAGAGAGTAAAACTGACAAAATCCATCAGCAATCTTCAATTTGTAACTTTAGTTTTTCTATGTTGTTTTTCCTGGATTTCCTAGGTATATAGTGGATCAGGAGCATGATTTACTGCCACTCTGCTATGCTTGTTTAACTTGGTAATCGTAAATGCATTGGAGCTCTGCAGAAATGATTTTTCAAAGTAGTGAGAGAGAAATTGGCCAGGCTGTTTTTTGAGGATCAAGTTTAAACTGGAAATAACCATTCCACTGGAGCGTCCGCTAACATGGGTGCACTGGTGTCCAAATCAGCAGCTAATGAGTGCCCGAGATAGTTGTCCAAACTGGTCTAAGGTCACTTGAATGTGGTGTTCGGAAGACTGTTGCCTTCTTTAAAGCCTCATCGCCAAATGTACTAGAAACTGAGCGGAAAATACGTGTGACTGCGAGCTAAGCCCTGGCCTCTGAAGGGATCACTAGAGGCTACTGAAGAACATTTGGATTTCTTTATTCCCCTCAAATGTGGGGTGAAGAGCAGAATTCCTGGTCCTTGTTTGACCCTGTCTTGTTCAACTGTCTGTCTCCTGTCCAAGCACCACACACAACTACATCATGCTGCTGAACTTATCAGCGTTGAAACATTAAACCCAGAAAGTGCTTAATTCAAGCATTACATATTGGGATACATTAGTGTCTCACTTAACTTACAGGCTATTACATTTAAAATGTCCCTCATTTAATTTCATTTCTCATCACTTCTAGCTGTAATTTCAAAACTTAAACTAACTGCTGCTCAATTTATATTAAATAATGGCCAAATGATTGTCCTTAAGATTGAGATTGCAATGTGTGTTGAAGCCATGAACATTATCAAAAATATCATTTTTACACTATTGCTGCAGCAATTGATGAAAACAATTCCCTTTTGATGGAAAAGTATGAATTAGGGTCCTATCTCAGGAGGTCAGGAAGGCACACCCCTCGCATTTCTGCCCATCCATAAAGCAAGTTTCTCTAATTTTGATTAGGTCTGTTTTAAAATACATTCTGTCTGTGGCGTGTCTAAATGTGTGGAGGTCCTTTCATGGAAATGTCAGTGTTGCAAGTGAGATGCAAGTAAATATACTGCAGGAAGCTCCTACAACTATCAAAGCAGCCAGCTTTTAAAGCAAAGAATAAACACTGCATCCTTGCATCTTATAAATTACCTTGTTGTGCATGACATTTTATTAATAGGCTTGGGCATTGCACCTGAGCCGGTTGATGTGGCTTGTCTCAAGAGATACCAAGCAATGTGTATCCTAGGTACTTCAGGAGCAAATTAAACATCTCTTATCCTCTTTGTTTGGTCTGTCTACACTCTGCTTTTGATAGGCCGTTGACACAGAATTTCCATTCTCATTCTAAGGATCAAAGGAACCAAGTGCTCAAAGGCATTTGAGTATTTTGCTAGGCACATCAAATTGTACCATCCCGTTTTCTTTCTTAGTGTCTGTATTTCTGAAATATATCAGAGGCTCGGCAGGTAACATGGGGTAGGAGATGTTAGAGGGCTGGATTTGAATTGGTTCTTGACTACAAATTCAAAGGCACTCCTCTGGCTGTAAAGTCCTAGGAAATATGGAATAAAAAATAAAAGTATCAGCAGAGTGATGTTGATTGCAGGTACAGATATTCTCCTTCAAAAATTGAAGGACTCCTGGCTCTAATGGACTTCTAATATTCTGCCAGCAATGAAGATTTCTTCATCCTGAGCTGTAGCCAGATTAACTGTTCCTTACCCGGCAAACTTCATGGTAAGTTCTCCTCATTGGTCTTATACTGAGAAGTGTCGAGGGTCAGTTAGTTGGTTTGTGATGTAGAGTTAAGCCAACAGCATGGGTTCAAATCCTGCACTGGCTGAGGTAACTATGAATGACTATCCTTCTCAACCTCTTCCCCGTTACCTGAGCCATGGTGATCCTCAGATTAAACTGTCACCAGTTGTCAATCTTTAATGAGAGAGCATTATTTCTTCTGAATTCCTTATTTGGTTTGGGGTTACTGTCCTGTATCAATTGTCTTTAATTTTGCTGTGCCCCACACTCCCTCTGTGTCTACTTGAACAAAACAATTCATCATTTTACAGACTTCTATTGGGTCATCTGTACAACCCCTTTTCCCCCAAGACATCCGGCCTATTTGCTCTTTAACTAATGAATATAGTATTATCTCACAGTTCTTTGTCGTTTTATTTTGCATTCTCTCCTGTGTCTTTATGTCCTTTCTATAATATGGTGACCAGAACTTTATGTGATGTCTAATTGTGGTCCACCAAGTTTGGCCTAAATTTTTAGTTCCGGTTCTCTACTTTGCAATACTATCCCTTTGGAATTAAAGCCTTCTACTCAGTTTTTATTTATGTCCTTAATCCTGAGAGTTATTGTTGCAGTATACCTATCCAGATAAGTGCGGAGTATTCCATCACAGTTCTGGTATCTGATTGTCTTGAATCTAATTGACACTAGTGATTTTTAACAGGATCTTTGAGAAAAATTATCTAAGATCATAACAAAATCTCCAGGGGACTGCTGAATGGAAGTTTTCCATTATTGCACTGACTCCCTGAGCATTCTGCTGGTCTTTACCAAGAATTATGATGAAAGGTGGAATCAGTAACATTTATTTCTTTCCTTCACGTAGTGGCAAGGTTCCTTCTTACTATCCAGTTACCCCTTGCTGGAAAGTGTATTTAAATAGATGCCGAGTGGAAATGGGATCAGACTCAACTTTGGCTACATGCTCAGTTAGTCCACAGGCATGCCTTGTCCATGCTTCTGTAAGAAGAATTGCTACTTTGGTGAGGTACAGCAGTGGCTATGCACTTGGATCTCAAGTTTTAAATGTGTGAGAAAACTGATTGAGGCAGTTTTTGTTTTCTAATTTGCTGTGACAAGTAAATATGTCTTCCTGCAAAATGTTGACATCTTGCAAGATACACGCCAGCACAATGCTGAAAGGCTGTCCTGTTGTAACACAGGCATTGCTGTTTCATGGAAGGTCTGGTGAAATGCCAAAGGGTTCTCCCTTCCTTCGAGATTCAAGCAAATGTTTGGCTGAGAAATGGAGGAAGAATGATTTCTGCTTTGTACCTTTACTGCACTAAGCCAAGAATGCCTTGGCTGGACTGCAAACTGTGTTATAACACTAAATAATAGACTAGCAAAGAGTAGAAATACCTTGAAAGACGGATTACAATTTAAAATTGGAAGGGAAAGAAATATTAAGCATGGTTTTTTTTGTGAAACTTGAAAGAAAAGTTTCTGGACCTTCTGCTAATGAGATGTGAGAGTTGGGAAGCAAAAAGGTTGTTTGAAACTATCCCAAGAGAAAGTTAACTTGAAAGTAAAAATCTTGCATTCTGAATTTGAAGAGTTCCTGGCAACCATTCTGACAGCTTGAGGTTTGTCACAATGCACTGAGGTAGTCTCTGAATATGAGAGTAAATCTGTATGTGAAATGAGTCAAATTGTCTGCTCCTTGTGAAATGCTTGAATGTTCTTGCAAAATGGCTGCTTGTAGCCAAGATGAACCACAAAAGTGGCAGTCTGTTCAAAATAAATAGAAGGGGACATTAGACGGAAGGAAGCATTTTTCAAACATGGAGGACACTACACAGGTTTGGTAATGGGGGCAAGTCTGGTGTAATGTGATGGCCTTGTTCAGATTAATAATGTGCAGACCATGACAGATGGCCATGAGACAAACTTTGCACATCTGCTAAATAAAAACCAAAAGAAATGCGGAGGCTGTGTATCAGGAACAAAAGCAGAAGATGTTGGAAAAGCTCAGCATTCTGAGGAAGGGTAACCACACCCAAAATGTTAACTCTGATCGTTTTCTTCATGGATGCTACCAGATCTGCTGCATTTTTCCAGCAACTTCTGTTTTTGCATGTCTGCTGGTGCTTAGAATCCGAACCTTTCTTGGGCCTCGAAACTATAGATATGTGGCACTTAACTTTTCTTTCCCCTTTTGTCGCTTCTCATGGACAAATTCAAATAAAAAGGGGAAAGGATTGAATGGATTTAATGATATTTTTCCAGAGCCTGTTTGCAAACCTTACTCTTTCATCTGTGGATTCTCACATAGTCTTAGATCCAGAACCCAAAACTGCTATCAACTCAGCATCTGATTGCAGTGTTATCATTGAATGCTAGTTCAGAAGGCAGAAGAACTTCACTGGAAAACAAAAGGGACCAGTTCTCTGAGGCTGGGTGACAGGAAGAGCACGGATTGTGCTCTTTACTTCACAGTTTATTAGGTTATACCTTAGGAGTGCTTAATGCTGATAAGGTTTAATTTCTTAGCACTGCCAGTCCTTGTATTAATGAGGACAAAGTTCACTCAAAAGAAGTCAAATGCAAAACAAATAAAAAAGCACATTTATCTTTGGCAAACTAGTTTGCAGTATTTAAACACTACTTTGTAATCTGGACAAAAGAAAATGAAGCTACCATTATTTGTTGCAAGCTCAGGCAGGCACACCTTGTCTCCTCCAGAGAATCTGCTGCCCACAGCTGCACTTTGTATCAGGATAATTTGCCTAGATCCTTTTTGTAGAACTTAAGCCACCATAAATTGCATATTTAAAAATATCTGAACCAAATGCTTTCGAGCAAAGCTTACAAAATGCAATATTTCATTGAGAAGTTTTTGCAGCCCACACAGTCCCATTCAAGGCTAAAGAGATAGGAATGACACAGAATGTGAATATTATCTATATTGTGAGATATACCTGCGTTTGGAACTTTTTGTTAAAACTTGGTACTCTCTGTGTTTGTAACAGTGTGTTTGACATCATCAAACTGCACAATAATGTATAGTTGCAACTTTTCTAAGTTATCTTTAACAAAATTGCAATTGCTTCCATACATGAATCTTAGAGTACAGATTAAAGCTGGTATTTTCTACACCATTAGGCTTCTGATCTGACGCAATATTTTAAACGCTTCAAAGATATAGTCCAAACTATCTGTGTTTCAAAGACAATTTGTTTTACCAAAAAGAAAACAGAATGCAGAATTCAGAGATAAGATGGTGGAACTTCACTGGCTCAGTAAAATAAAGTTATTGCAAATTTGCCTCACTGCTGCCCTCCATATCAATGTCAGACACCCCAGTTTTGATGTAACATTTTAGATAAAGCTCTGTTTGCATTGTCATATTGTGCTTCTGTTGTGTTTTACTCTATTGTGAAATACTCACCACTTCATTTCACCCTGTGTCGTATGAAAGCAATTCCTGTAAATGACATATTTTGCACCAATATGAATGCGTGCATATCTAAACTTTCCCATTCAAGACTTTAAATTAATCACTTTTATAACTTGCAATGCTTTCCATTTGGACTTAGACTAATTCTTTTCATAAAATAAAATGCCTGTACTTAAAAAGTACTCTTAGATCGAATCTCTTTTTGTGAATATTTCAGGATAATTTGATGTAGTGTGAAGTCAGAGTTCAGAGCAAAGGATTTGCCTTCTATATATCTATATTTAGGGCGTTTGGAACAGGGGTTGGTCATATGAAGTCACCTGAAAGGAGTTATAATGTGCTCATTATATTTGGTCATTTTTTTTCACCTCTTATTTAATTGGAATAGCTCAATGCTCATGTATTTAATGAGTGATTCAACAGCTGCATCAATTTACAATGGTGGTAGTGTGTGCCATCTACATGGTGCAATGCAGCAACTTTCCAAGCCCCTTTCAACAGTATATTATAAACATATAACTTTTAACATCTTGAAGGACAATGGGTATAGCTGCATGGAATATTATCACCTCTAAGTTTCGGTCCATCATTCTGACTTGAAACTATATTGCTGCTCCTTCACTGTCCCTGTGCCAAAATCCTGGAATTATCAGCATTGTGGGTGTAGCTATACCAGTGGAGCTGCTGTATATCATCATTTTTCAAGAGTTATTGGAGATGGCTGGCACATGTTTTCCAAAGGATAATGCTCACATCCCATGAGGAAAAGGTTCCATCGTCCACCTATTGGCCTTTGACTGATTGGCAGCAATGTGGTTCCCCACATGGGGTCTGTGCAGGGCTGCAACCATTTGCAATTCACATCAATGACTTAGATGAGCAGAGCAAAGAAATGTTGGCTAAATTTGCAGATGACACCGAGATAGGTAGGAACGTATGCTGTAAAGAAACCATGAGGAAACTGCAGACTGATATAGATAGGTTGAATAAGTGGGTAAAAATCTGGTTGATGGAAAACAATGTGGGAAGATGTGAACTTGTTCACTTTGGAAGGAAGAATATAAAAGCACACTTAAATGGAAGATGACTACAGAATTCCAAGGTGCAGAGGCATTTGACGTCTTGCTGATGAATCTCCAAAAGGTTGTATGCAGGCACACAGTCAAGAAGACTAAGGAATGCTGTCCTTTGTTACGAAAGGAATTCAGTGTAAAAGTAAGGATGTCATGCTTCCGTTGTACATAACATTGTTCAAGACCACATCTTGAACAATGTGCACTTTTGAGCTCCCTGTTGAAGCAAGATGTGGTTGTACTGGAGATGGTTCAGAGGAGGTTTACTCGATTGAAAATGAGCAGATTGTCTTCTGTGGAAACGTTAGACAGGCTGATTTTTTTTTCTCATTGGCAAACAAAGGCATGTGATAGCTTAGGTCCTATTACAGGAACACAAAAGGATCTTGATGTTGAAGTCCCGAATGAAAGATAGTCTTGTTGGATGCAGTTAATGATACTAAAGGGAAAAAAAGGGTCTTTACAGAAACAATCCAAGTCAGAAGAGTCAGCTAAGAATATTTTCAATCAAAACCGGACAGCACATCATTCCAAACAGCAAACATTGGAGAAAAAGCATACAACCCTATCTCATAAGACACAAACACATGAAAGGTCATATGTGCCATATGTGTAACTGTATGGATAGTGGGAGTAGCTAGAATAACACACAGTTGCTAACGTATGAAAATAGTACTTGTATAAAGTTTAGAAATTTGGGCAACTAAAAACGCACATGATAATGCATGATTTTTTTGTACCAAAAGCAAGATGTTTGGATTGAAATACAATCATGCACACGTCAGTGTAGTTCTGTATGACCTCAACCATGTAGCTGTAGCAGACGAGATGTCTGTGTATATTTCAGTAAAGTCCTCATTGTCAACAATTCTGTATTTGTGTACATGAAATAGCAGCAGATGATAGAACTCCAAACCAGAATTGTGAAAGAGGGAGGCTTGTTCAATATGATTTTTGCCTGTTATTGATAAACAGTCCTCACAAAACAACGAGAACTAGGAATTGGGCCATGCTTGACTTCTGGCATGAACCTAATGGTGATTAGGTACCACCAAGGTGAATCCATTGTACCAGAGGACCATGCAAACATGTTCCTATTGCATCATCATGCTGGTGAATACCAGCCATGCTCCAAGATAAGGGGGAACTGGTGATAAAATGACCAATAGAACACAGGGAGAGGAAGGAAGTGGCAAAAGTGGGTGATGCTGTGCACGACAGAGGCTTTAGTTTTAATACTGAGCCAGGGAGGGAGGGTAAACTGCTCACTGAAGCAAAGGATATGGCAGAGATACAAAATTAACAGAGAAAGATCATGGGAACTGCAGCTGCTGGAGAATCCGAGATAACAAAGTGTGGAGCTGGATGAACACAGCCGGCCAAGCAGCATCCTAGAAGCACAAAAGCTTTTGTGCTCCTAAGATGCTGCTTGGCTTGCTGTGTCCATCCAGCTCCATACTTTGTTAGCTCAGATTCTCCAGCATCTTCAGTTCCCATTATCTCTGATACAAATTTAACCTCACTGTGAAGCCTCTTCCAGGGAAGCTTTCGTGCTCCTAAGATGCTGCTTGGCCTGCTGTGTTCATCCAGCTCCACACTTTCTTATCTGTCAATACAAAATTAATGCTTTGCTTCTGTCTTTACCAACTTAGAAAGTGGTGACAATAGCCCAGTTGAAAATGTGGGCATTGAGCAACTGAGCTGTGTAGTGATGGATGAAAAAGAGGCGCTAAAATAACTATTAGCTCTCCAGGTAGAGAATTTGCCAGGCCCTGATAGGATGCCTTTTAGATTTCTGAGAGAGGTGAGGAAGAAAGTCATGGAACCACTGACAGAAATTTTTAACATCTCTCTGAACACAGGATTAGTTGGGGGGTACTGGAGGATTGCAAATCTGAAATTGTTGTTTAAGAAAGGGCAAAGGATAACTCAAGAAACTATACATGTCAGTTTGATATCAACACTGGGAAAACTGATGGATACAGGAAAAGATAAATATACATGAGAAAAAGATATGCAGTGTTGGCTCTTAGTATTAACTTTGTTGGCGGAAGGTCACATGACAAATTTAATTCAGTTCTTTGAGGTGACACAGGCAGTGGATGAGGGTGCTGTTGTCAATGTTGTATATTTTGACTTTCAGAAGCATTTGAAATGGCATGGCAGATTGGTGAGCAAATTAAAAATTATTGGAATTGATGAGTCCCTGACAGCATGGATTAGAGATTGGCTGAAAGATAAATAGAGGGGGCATATAGATGGGCATTTCTCACACTGGACACAAGATGAAAGTGATGTTCCCCAGGAATCATTATTGGGACCCTTGCTATTTTCTGATTTCAATGAATGATTTGGAGATTGATATTGAGGAAGAATCTTTAATTTTGTGAATGATACCAGACTAGAGAGAATAATGAATTGTGACAATGGCGTTAAGCGACTTCGGAGAGACATTGACAATTTGGCCTAATGGGCAAACACCTGGCAGATGAATTTCAATGCAGAAAAATGAGGTAAAGCATTTTGGTAGAAGAAACATTGAGGGTCAACAGTGTGATAACAGTAGTTATAAATAGAGACATAGAGTATAAAAGCAAGGAAGTGGTGCTACATCTCTGCAAATTGTTGTTCAGACCAAATTTGGAGTGTTGTGTTCAGTCCTGGGCATCTTATTTAAAGTAGAATGTTATAGCCCTGGAGGGAGTGCAAAAAAGATTTACTAGGATGATACCAGGAATGAGGGATTTTTAGATGCAAGGAAAGATTAGAGAAATTGGAGCAGAGAAAATTAAGAGGTGACCTTATCAAGGAGTTCAAATTGTGATCAGTTTTGACAGGGTAAAGAAGGATATTCTATTTCCACTAGTTGGTATGTCAGTGATTAGGGGTCACAATTTCAATGTTTTCAGCAAGAGAACTAGGAGTGAGATGAGGAGAAACTGCTATACTTGGAGCTGTTAGGATTTTGAATGCACTACCTGATAGAGTGATGGTGGCAGATTCCATGCAAGACTTCAAAACAGAACTGGATGGATATTTGAAAGTGAATTTAGACAGCTTCAGAGATAGAAACCAAACGAACTGCAGATGCTGTAAATCAGGAACAAAAACAAACTTGCTGGAAAAGCTCAGCAGGCCTGGCAGCATCTGAGGAGGAGAAAACAGAGTTAACGTTTCAGGTCCGGTGACCCTTCCTCAGAACTGATGGTGGCTGGGAAAACGCCAGTTTATACGCAGAAAATTGGGAGGTGGGTGGCATAGGGAGCAAGCGATAGGATAGAGCTCAAAGAGAGAGAAAGACAGTTGGACAGACAAAGGAGTTGCTAACAATCAGACTGGGAGGTTGAACAGTTGTTAATGGGGACTGTTAGTGACTAACAACAGGGGGTGTGCAATGTCAGGCTATGTGGTAACAAGGCCTGGTGTGTGAGGTGGGTGGCTGGGACATGGGAGAGTTTAGGCCCTAAAATTATTGAACTCAATATTGAGTGTGGAGGGCTGTAGGGTCCCCAAGCAGAAAATGAGATGTTGTTCCTCCAGCTTGCACTGGGCTTCACTGGAACACTGCAGCAAGCCAGAGACAGAGATGTTGGCCAGGGAGCAGGGTGGTGCTTTGAAGTCGCAGGCAACAGGAGATAGGGCTGGAGAATGGGACTAACCGGATAATTCTTTCAGAGCCAGTTTAGATACAATGGGCTAAATGGCCGTCTTCTGTATTGTAAAATACTATGTTTCCAGTTCGTGTTAATATTGCTAGTTTAATTTATGTGTGCTTGCGAAAATGGAACCGATTTTATAAAGGGCTTGAAGTAGGCTTTAGGACCTTGAATTAGCATAGTCAATGGGCCTTATGCCAGTTTCAGGCAAACACCGTGAGTGATTATGGGGAATTTTGACTGTTTATAGTCTGCATATCCAGTACAAACTGAGAATGAGAGTCATGTTGGACCCTTCAGCTTTAGTCCTTTACCTTGAAAGCCAATGTTATGGATTCAATTTCAATGTCCACATATCCACATAATCCTCAAATTATCACAAGAACATGTGTTCATTTTTCACTCATTTCATGTTTTACCTACGAAAGCACAATGTTGACCGATAGCATTCATAGGCTGTTGTCTGTGGTTGCATACCAGCAGATTAGACAAAAACAAATCAAAAGGACAAATGCATTGTTAGTAAGTTTGGGGGAGGATATTAATATTCTACTTGGCTCTCATTCGTGAGTATTGAAGCAAGGAACAATGTTACCTATTTGACACAAAGCAAGTCATTTTTAGAAATTGTTGATTAGAAAGAAGCAGTTGGGGATGTTCCAAACTTCCTGGAGCGAGCTCCAATAAATCGCTCCATGAACAGCTCAAAGTCCAAGATGACCTAGCTAATCAAAGTTTTAACAAGATCACTAGGAATGTTTATACATCTATAAGATAGAAGCTATTCAAAGCTGGAAAATTTTCTGTATTATTTCAAGGAATTGAGATGGAACTTGCAATCACTTTGGTATATCAACTACTTTCAGTGCTGCTTGAAAACCTGTGTCAACAAAATCAAACTGCTGGAGAAACACAGCAGGTCTGGCAGCATCTGTGGAGTGAAAAACAGAGTTAACATTTTGTGTAAGGGTCATTGGATGCCTGTGTCGTAGTCTTTATGTAGACAGAGCTGACTTTTCCTTTAGCTGAATTTTACAGTGTGCAAGTCAGTGTTATTTTCAATTCCAGTGAAATGAAAAGCCCACTGTCACCACATTGCTGTTCAACAAACAAGCAATGTTTTAAGGTTTAGTAGCTCCTTCGCTGTCATTTCTATAATTATAATATGCATATTTAACTGTTCAGCTTGGAAGCGAGCAAGATTTGTTGCAGGAGAGCTCTTAGCGAACATTGAACACTGCGCAGTTAGAGTTAAATGAAGTGGTGTGGGTGAGGCTTGAACTGAGAAAAATACAGGCAAAACTAGCATATTTGTCTTCTATAAATTCTGTGTAATTGCTTTTCATAATTATGCATACTGTGCTAAAATTTATTGTCACATTGACAAAGAGAGTGGTGGTGGGGGGATGCTTTTTGGACGAGAGGCCTGTGACAGTGGTACGCCACAGGAATCGGGTTTTTGTAATTTATGTAAATGGTTTGGATTTGGATATAGAAAGCATGGTTAGTAAGTTTGCAGATGACACCAAGATTGGTGGTATAGAGGACAGTGAAGAAGTTTACCTCAGAGTACAACAGGACCTTGATCAAATGAGCCAATGGACCGAGAAGCATCAGATAGAGTTTAATTTAGATAAATATGAGGTGTTGCATTTTGGTAAGACAAGCCAGAGCAGTTCTGGTAATGGTAGGACCCTGGGGAATTTTGTTGAATAGAGGGACCGAGGGGTACAGGTACATAGCTCCATTAAAGTGGTGTTGCAGGTAGACAGTGTGGTGAAGAAAGTTTTTGGCATGCTTGCCTTCATTGGTCAGAACATTGACTATAGGAATTGGGATGTCATGTTGCAGCTGTATGGGTCACTTGTGAGGTCATTTTTAGAATACTATGTATAATTCTGATTGTCCATCCATAGGAAGGATGTTGTGAAACTTGAGAGGGCGGAGAAAAGATTTCCAAGGATGTTGCCAGGACTGGAGGGTTTGAGTTATAGAGAGCGGCTATATAGGCTGGGGATATTTTACATAGAGTGAGGGAAGCTGAGGTGCTTCTAAAGTTTCTATTTTTATAAAAAAACCAAGAGGGGCATAGATAAGGTGATAGTCTAGGTTTCTTTCCAAGGATAGGGGAGTCCAAAACTAGAGGGAATAGGTTTAAGGTGAGAGGGGAAGGTTTTAAGAAAGAGTTACTTTTCCATGCAAAGGGTGGTGCTTGCATGGTACAAACTGCCAGAGGAAATGGTGAAGGTAGTTATAATTCGAATTAAAAGGCATCTGGATGGATATATAAATAGAAAGAGGGTTAAAGGGATATCAAAGTGTGAAGCTGGATGAACACAGAAGGCCAAGCAGCATCTTAGGCGCATAAAAGCTGATGTTTTGGGCCTAGACCCTTCATCAGACAGGGGGATGGTGAGAGGGTTCTGAAATAAATAGGGAGCGCATGGGAGGCGGACCGAAGACAGATAGAGGAGAAAATAGGTGGAGAGGAGAGTATAGGTGGGGAGATGGGGGGAGATAGGTCAGTCCACGGAGGATGGACAGGTCAAGGAGGTGGAATGAAGTTAGTAGGTAGGAAATGGAGGTGCCGCTTGATGTGTGGGAAGGGGATAGGTGAGAGGAAGAACAAGTTAGGGAGGTGGGGACGAGCTGGGCTGGTTTTGGAACACAGTGGGGGAAGGAGAGATTTTGAAGCTTGTGAAGTCCACTTTGATACCATTGGGCTGCAGGGTTCCCAAGCGGAATATGAATTGCTGTTCCTGCAACCTTCGGGTGGCATCATTAAGGCACTGCAGGAGCCCCAGGATGAACATGTCGTCTAAGGAATGGAAGGGGGAGTTAAAATGGTTCGCGACTGGGAGGTGCAGTTGCTTGTTGCGAACCGAGCGGAGGTGTTCTGCAAAGCAGTCCCCAAGCCTCCACTTGGTTTCCCCAATGTAGAGGTAGCCACACCGGGTACAGTGGATGCAGTATACCACATTGGCAGATGTGCAGGTGAACATCTGCTTGATATGGAAAGTCATCTTGGGGCCTGGGGTGGGGATGAGGGAGGAGGTGTGGGGGCAAGTGTAGCACTTCCTGTGGTTGCAGGGGAAAGTGCCGGGTGTGGTGGGGTTGGAGGGGAGTGTGGAGCGGACAAGGGAGTCACGGAGAGAGTGGTCTCTCCGGAAGGCAGACAAGGGTGGGGATGGAATAATGTCTTGGATGGTGGGGTTGGATTGTAAATGGTGGAAGTGTCGGAAGATGATGCGTTGTATTTGGGCCAAAGCTGGCAAATGGGACCAGGTCAGATTGGAATGTCTGGTTGATGCAAATGAGTTGGACCAAAGGGTGTATTTCTGTGCTGTCTGACTGATTAAGTATTCATTGGATCTTGCTGTAACTTTAGTTTTAGTTATAAATTTACACCCATTACTGCTGGAAACTCCCATTCTCTGATCCTCTACCTGGTGACAAGGTTAGTTTAATGAGTGACAGAGTTGTTTTAGTGATGTTTTCCCTGAATTAGTATCAGGAAACTCAGATCGAGTCACAGCGTAATACAGCACGGAAACAAACCCTTCGGCCCAGACTGGTCCATGCTGACCATGGGGCCCACTCAGCTAGTTCCAAATGCCTGCGTTTGGTCCATATCATGCTAAACCCTTCCCATTCATGTGCTTATCCAAACATTTTTTAAATGTTGCTACTGTACCTGCCTCAGCCACTTTCTCTGGCCGCCCATTCCATATACACACCATTCTTTGTGGAAGCAGTTGCCCCTCAGGTCCTTCATAAATCTTTGCCCACCCAGCTTAAACCCATGCCCTACAGTTTTCAATTCTACATCCCTTGGAAAAAAAAGACTATACGCATTCATCCTCTCAATGCCCCTCATGATTTTGTACAACTCAAAAGGGTCACCCTTCATTCTTCAACGTTCCAAGGAATAAAGACCTGTCTTGATCAACCTCTCCCTAAACTCAGGCCTACTAGACCTGGCAACATCCTCATAAATCTCCTTTGCACATTTTCCAGTTTAACTGTGTCTTTCCCATAACCAGGTGAGCAAAACTGTATTCAATTGTGGTTAAAAAATGATGCAAAATTTCTTGCAGCCAAATTTTCATGAAGCGTGTCTATACAGTTGTTCAATTCTTTATTTTCAGGAAACTTGCAGCCAGTATTTTTAATGTAATGAACAACTTATGGCTGTCATTAACATTATTACATTGCATGAATGGCTGTTTGCAGATCTTCTAATTGCAGCAGTGGCCTTTGTACAGCATCATATTGTGTGTTCGACTTGAGAGATCAGTAACCCTATTTGGGTTCATGCATTCTGTTCTCTGACTTGTAATTGCAGCAATTATTCAACAGAACTTTAAACATGCTCACCTCTGGAAGTAAGTAATCAACCTAACTATTGTGATCTACACTACGTACAGCAGGGTAAGATTCAACAAGTATGATGCCTAGGTCCTGCCAGGCCTCCAGACAATGCATTTTCCATTCGTTGTAGTCATGTATGTGCAGAATGAACTTGTCCCAAATGCTTTCCACCTTCAATGGCATCATAATTTTGAGACAAATGCAAAATCAGCACGAATGACTATATATGGGAATGGTTTAACTAAGGATTTTTTTGTACTACAGCAATAGCTTTGGGTTATGGATTAAATTATTTCATCCATAAATGTGGTTGTATGCTCTACATCTGAAGCAAAAGGTTAAGAAATTGGTAAAAACTGAAAGTGATCATCCGTTCCTTTTGCTAGTTACATTTCCCCAAATTGACATTGAATTACTAAGTGTGGTAGAACTCAAAAGAACTTGAGCAAACATTCTATCAGTAACCTCTAACTCTAAGCAGCTACTACTGGTTCCCCGTTCACTTTTTTTTTATGAGACAAGGGCTGCCAAAGAGTAAGCATTTAAATGTTTCTCCATGTTCGATAAAGCCAACATCACTTAATGAAAGAAAAACAGAAATTGCTGGAAAGACTCAGCAGGTCTGGAAGTATCTGTGGAGAGAAAGTAGAGTTAATGTTTTGGGTCCAATGAATCCCCTTTAAGAACGCTTTGTGAAAGGTGGTTACCTCAGTAGGATTTTTGGGGTACATTTTTTGAATTGAGAAAGGAGGAGAAACACTTTTATTTTGTCTAGCACCTTTTGTAACTGCAGGATGTTCCAGAAAATTGACAGTCAGTGAAGTGTTTAGAACATTTCAAAAATAGTTCTATTGTAGGAAATCCTAGAATCCCTACAGTGTGGTAGCAGGCTGTTTGGCCCATAGAGTCCACACCAACCCTCCAAGGAGCATCCTACCCAGACCTACCCCATCCCAGTAACTCTGTATATCCCATGGCTAATACACCTAAGCTGTACATCCCTCGAAACAATGCGGCAATTTAACATGGCCAGCCCACCTAACCTGCACATCTTTGGGCTGTGGGAGGAAATTCACATGGGCATGGGGAGAATGTGTAGTGCTAACCACTGAGCCACCATGCCACCCCTAATGTGGCATAAGCAGCAAAGTGTCACAATCGTAAGAAAGCAATAACCTGATCTGAAACAGTCAATACTTGATTTCAGAAATAAATTACCTGTGTTAAATTTGCATATATTTTGGTTTGAAGCATTATGTATCTGTACTGTGACAGAATGTTTTTTGGAAGCTAATGGAAAGAACAGAAACATAACAATCAGAACCATTCCAGGTGGAATGTGAATTTGATTTTTCAAAATGTGTGAACTGGTAAAGTTATCATCAAATGTATACTATTTTCTGGCTGTCCTCTTGCCGAACTGTCACTGGACTTGTACATTTATTTTAAAAATTGCACATCATTCAAGAATCCAATTTGAGAGAGTTTGCAAAAGCAACTTCACTCCTACCACATTTCCAGGTTTCATTTTATATGCCCGGTGAATTGTCCATTGAGAGCACGCATTATAATTTTTTTCTACATAATTAATGATCAGGAGTCATCATTAATCCATTTTTAAAGTCTTGGAATTTTTCCAGCTGACCCTCTCAATCGTTTTTACCAGAAACATAAGAAGATTAAGGGGTTCTTACGATAATGAGAGGTTTTGATAAAGTAAACAGGGAAAAGAAGATTCCCTGTGGTGATTGGTCAATGACAAGAAGTTATTTATTTTAAGTTACTTGGAAAAAGATCCAGAGTGGAAACAGATGTTTTTCACTGAGCTGTCAGGTTCGGGTGCATTCTGTGCTCAAAGGTGTGCAAGTTGACTTCATAGTTAAATTTAGATGAGAGTTAAACAGTTACTTGAAGAGAAACTCAGTAGTGTTAACAGGAAGGTGGGACTCTGGTTGACAGTTCTTTCAAACAGCCAGTAGTGATATGATGGGCCAAATTCCTTCTGTAATGTATTTGCATTTCTATGAGTGAAAGATAAAGGAGTGCTTTGCAAAGTGCAAGCTAGTTAAGCCCTGTATTTTAATAATGCAAAACGTCTCTTTGTTAAATGACCTGTTCTCAGTTATTGTCTGCGATCTTGATAATACTCAACATGGCTCAATGAGCGTCAAAATATAAATATATGTGGGTGAAGATTAGATTATCAGTCCACTGCTGCTCAACAGTCTGAGGTAACATGCACTGCTGATTGGATATGTGACGCACAGTCACTCTTCCTCTGCCCCTCAATATAGCGCACTTCGTATTACTGTAACTTATGTTGGCACAGCTTTGACTCAGTTCCAAAAGATCAGAGTCTGTGAGCTGATTCCTGGCGTTCGCTCTGCCAATTTCCTTGCGGTTGCCTCAGACCTGAAGCCTATAATTTGTGATTCCATACCACTACTGTGTGGATCAAGTAGCTGGATTTGGCAACGTGAGTCTGGAAGCCTGCTCACAAGTCCTCTAGAATCCAAATTAAAACAGAGGCAAGATAAAAGCTATTTTAAAGGAGGTAAATGAAACCAAATGACCAGCATGTCTGCTGCAGAGTATGAAGCAGTGGAGGCATTGATCTGAAATTGATGCGGTGGGAAAACAATGAGGTAGAGACAGACACTGGAGAAATTAAAGGAAGGACATTAACCAAGTTCATGTTAACTGAGGAATGAATTTCTAAGCAACTTTTGTCCTCCCCTGCTAACAATTTTCTGTTTTGTTCTTAACTTCAGTAGGGAGTGGTGGTGTGGGGGAGGGTGATGGCAGTAATGAGTGGTAGGAAATCAGCCTACTTATAATGATACCACTATTAGTTGATGTTTGTCATCACCTCCTCTGTAACAACTGCAGAGATACAGAATTTCAGTGAGCATATCCTTAAATTAGAACTTTGTGATTCAACCACTGGTGAAAATACTTGTTTTGTACTTTGGCACTCAAAATACAATTAACATTATTCACAATGATTGCTTTGCTATCAGTGTTATTTTGGAAGTGCCTTGGAAATTTAATCAAATTTAAGCAACTTGTGAAAAGCACAACACCACAGAACAGTGACTAACAACAGGGGCTCCTCTTGCAGTTGGACTTTAAAAGATTCAGGAAAAATAAATTCTTAAATGAAAGCATCCCATCCTTATTTCTGAGATAATGGGAACTGCAGATGCTGGAGAATCCAAGATAATAAAATGTGAGGCTGGATGAACACAGCAGGCCCAGCAGCATCTCAAGAGCACAAAAGCTGACGTTTCGGGCCTAGACACTTCATCAGAGAGGGGGATGGGGTGAGGGTTCTGGAATAAATAGGGAGAGAGGGGGTGGCGGACCGAAGATGGAGAGAAAAGATAGGTGGAGAGATTATAGGTGGGGAGGTAGGGAGGGGATAGGTCAGTCCAGGGAAGACGGACAGGTCAAGGAGGTGGGATGAGGTTAGTAGGTAGATGGGGGTGCAGCTTGGGGTGGGAGGAAGGGATGGGTGAGAGGAAGAACAGGTTAGGGAGGCAGGGATGCAGTGGGTGGAGGGGAAGAGCTGGGCTGGTTGTGTGTTGCAGTGGGGGGAGGGGACGAACTGGGCTGGTTTAGGGATGCGGTGGGGGAAGGGGAGATTTTGAAACTGGTGAAGTCAACATTGATACCATTAGGCTGCAGGGTTCCCAGGCGGAATATGAGTTGCTGTTCCTGCAACCTTCGGGTGGTATCATTGTGGCACTGCAGGAGGCCCATGATGGACATGTCATCTAAAGAATGGGAGGGGGAGTGGAAATGGTTTGCGACTGGGAGGTGCAGTTGTTTGTTGCGAACTGAGCGGAGGTTTTCTGCAAAGCGGTCCCCAAGCCTCCACTTGGTTTCCCCAATGTAGAGGAAGCCACACCGGGTACAGTGGATGCAGTATACCACATTGGCAGATATGCAGGTGAACCTCTGCTTAATGTGGAATGTCATCTTGGGGCATGGGATAGGGGTGAGGGAGGAGGTGTGGGGGCAAGTGTAGCATTTCCTGCGGTTGCAGGGGAAGGTGCCGGGTGTGGTGGGGTTGGAGGACAGTGTGGAGCGAACAAGGGAGTCACGGAGAGAGTGGTCTCTCCGGAAAGCAGACAGGGGTGGGGATGGAAAAATGTCTTGGGTGGTGGGTTCAGATTGTAGATGGCGGAAGTGTCGGAGGATGATGCGTTGTATCCGGAGGTTGGTGGGGTGGTGTGTGAGAACGAGGGGGATCCTCTTTGGGCGGTTGTGGCGGGGGCGGGGTGTGAGGGATGTGTTGCGGGAAATACGGGAGACGCGGTCAAGGGCGTTCTCGATCACTGTGGGGGGAAAGTTGCGGTCCTTGAAGAACGTCCCTCACACCCCGCCCCCGCCACAACCGCCCAAAGAGGATCCCCCTCGTTCTCACAACCTCCTCCCACCCACCCTCCTGCAAAAATTCCATCCCCTATTCCCAATTCCTCCGACTCTGCCGCATCTGCTCCCACGATAAGACATTCCACTCCCGCACATCCCAGATGTCCAAGTTCTTTAAGGACCGCAACTTTCCCCCCACAGTGATCGAGAACGCCCTTGACCGCGTCTCCCGTATTTCCCGCAACACATCCCTCACACCCCGCCCCCGCCACAACCGCCCAAAGAGGATCCCCCTCGTTCTCACACACCACCCCACCAACCTCCGGATACAACGCATCATCTTCCCACACTTCCGCCATCTACAATCCGACCCCACCACCCAAGACATTTTTCCATCCCCACCCCTGTCTGCTTTCCGGAGAGACCACTCTCTCCGTGACTCCCTTGTTCGCTCCACACTGCCCTCCAACCCCACCACACCCGGCACCTTCCCCTGCAACCGCAGGAAATGCTACACTTGCCCCCACACCTCCTCCCTCACCCCTATCCCATGCCCCAAGATGACATTCCACATTAAGCAGAGGTTCACCTGCACATCTGCCAATGTGGTATACTGCATCCACTGTACCCGGTGTGGCTTCCTCTACATTGGGGAAACCAAGCGGAGGCTTGGGGACCGCTTTGCAGAACACCTCCGCTCAGTTCGCAACTAACAACTGCACCTCCCAGTCGCAAACCATTTCCACTCCCCCTCCCATTCTTTAGATGACATGTCCATCATGGGCCTCCTGCACTGCCACAATGATGCCACCTGAAGGTTGCAGGAACAGCAACTCATATTCCGCCTGGGAACCCTGCAGCCTAATGGTATCAATGTTGACTTCACCAGTTTCAAAATCTCCCCTTCCCCCACCGCATCCCTAAACCAGCACAGTTCGTCCCCTCCCCCCACTGCACCACACAACCAGCCCAGCTCTTCCCCTCCACCCACTGTATCCCAAAACCAGTCCAACCTGTCTCTACCTCCCTAACCGGTTCTTCCTCTCACCCATCCCTTCCTCCCACCCCAAGCCGCACCCCCATCTACCTACTAACCTCATCCCACCTCCTTGACCTGTCCGTCTTCCCTGGACTGACCTATCCCCTCCCTACCTCCCCACCTATACTGTCTCCACCTATCTTCTTTTCTCTCCATCTTTTCGGTCCGCCTCCCCCTCTCTCCCTATTTATTCCAGAACGCTCACCCCATCCCCCTCTCTGATGAAGTGTCTAAGCCCGAAACGTCAGCTTTTGTGCTCCTGAGATGCTGCTTGGCCTGCTGTGTTCATCCATCCTTATTTCTGTTGAGATTGATAGACATACCAGGTTTATCAATCAAGCAATTAAAATTACTGTGTTAGTGCATTTCTGGTGACTCTTCTAATGATGTTCACCTAGATTGGTGACGAGAATAGAATGTCCTGGAGAAACTCGGCAGGTCTGGCAGCATCTGTAAAGAGAGAAACAGTTGACGTATTAAGTCCATGAGGAAATTCAAAAGGTTTCCTGTTTTCCCCCTCCACAGAGACTGCCAGACTTGAGTTTCTGCAGCGCTGTCTGTTTTTACATCAGATCTCAGGCATCTGCAATTTTGTTTGGCTTTAGTAAACTAGCATTTGTTCATTTTTCAAGACTTAGTCAAGTGAATATATAGGAGTAATTTTACACGTCTTTACTGATGGTGAGCAACTTTGTCCACTGACATTGCAAATCAAAAACTTGACATGTCCTAGCTTCAAATATGTTTTTCTTATCCTGCTCAAAAATAGTCTGAAGAAGACATGTTGCCAAATGTTTTGTTTTAGAACATAATGAAAATGAATTATCAACACATGTTCACATTTACACCTTGTGCAGTTCCATGGAGGTAGGTACAATTAGAACACTTAAAAGATGTCTGGATGGGTATATGTTTAGGAAGGGCTTAGAGGGATGAGCTAAATGCTGGCAAACGGGGCTGGATCAGATTGGCATGTCTGGTCAGATTGGATCTTTTGGAGAAAAGGGCCTGTTTCCGTGCTGTATGACTGTGACTTGATATAGACATACCATTAATTTTTTACTGTCATGCATTGAAATGTGCAAGATCGGACTTGTAGCAGAACTTACCCATTTGTAATATATTGGTATAGTACCTATAAGGTTCCAATCTGTAACAGATAACACAGTGTGGAGTTGGAGGAACAAAACAGGCCAAGCAGCATCAGGGAAGGAGGAAAGTTGACATTTCAGGACAGGAGGGGTAGAGCTGGATGAACACAGCAGGCCAAGCAGCATCAGAGGAACAGGAAGGCCGACATTTCGGGCCTAGACCCCTTTTCTGAATAAAAGAGTCTTCCTGCTCCTCTACTGCTGCTTCGCCTGCTGTGTTCATCCAGCTCTGCACCTTGTTATTTCAGGACAGGTCCCTTCTTCAGAAATGCTCCCCATTTCCAGTGTATTCACATTATCAATTCAAACCCCATTTCTGAAAAAGGGTCCTGACCCGAAATGTTAACTTTACTGCTTCTCTGATGCTGCCTGGCCTGCTGTGTTCCTCAAGCTCCACACTATGTTATCTCTGACTCACCATCTGTAGTTCTTACTATCTCCAATCTGTAATTGTTAGTATCTGCACGTGTAATGTGGACTGAGCAAGATGGATTAGCCAGCTCGTGGTGTATTAATAAATACCTTTCAAGTTTAAATTCTCTCACATTGTGGAGGTAATCTTAAAAGTGTTAATTAATAACATCTGCAATAGATGTATAATGAAGAGCCATATTGGCACTTAGTAGCTCATCAACACCATTCTCCCCAAAACACTCACGCTGTACAAAAACAGAAGTTGCTGGAACAGCTCAGCAGGTCTGGCAGCCACTGTGAAGAAAATCAAAGTTAATGTTTTGGGTCCGCCAACCCTTCCTCTGAACAGCTAATGCTGTTGCTGTCACACTTGACGCAATCATGCTCACTCTCTCATGCTCATTCTCACTCCCAAGCAGACTCAGTTAACATCAGTTAATACTCCTCCTTTATGTCTTTGCTAAATAGTCCAATATAATAGTAAAATATGAGATTACAGCTATTGGGGACTTTATACACAAATTATGAGTACAGCGTCTTTCTGCTCAGAGTCCACACGTGGAAGGAGATAAAGCTGTAAATGGTGAAGAAATGCAGTTGTAGAAGCTGAGTCTCTTCCCAATCCTGCCGCACCGTACATTGTTAAACTAATCTAATGTTATGTTGTTAAAAGGAGTGCTATTACCCTTTAACAAAAATTAGCTAAAATTAGCTGGGTCCATTGCAGAGCTGTAGTGAGCTATTACAGCCAGTTACTACAAATAGAACTTGAGCATGTACATTAAGTTTGTTTAAGCTGCTCCTCATGCTCCACTGAACAGTAACAGCTTTTCACCCTTGTTGTACTTTAATATAGTGCATCCTCAAAGTCAGTAAATTACTCATAAATTTTATCCAGCCTCTGGGAATTGCCTGTGTGGAGTTTGCAGATTCTCCCTGCATTGTGGGTTTCTTCCCACACTCTAAAGATGTGCAGGTTAGGTGGATTGGCCATGCTAAATTGCCCATAATGTCCAGGGATGCACAGGCTAGATGGATTAGTTATGGGAAATGCAAGATTACAGTAATAGGTTGGGAGGTGGGTCCAGGTGAGATAATCTTTTGGAGGGTCATTGTGGTCTCAATGGGCCAAATGGCCGGCCTTCACAGCATAGGCATTCTGTGAATTCTATGAACCTTGCTGACTCACTTTACTTTGATTATTTATTGTAGACATCACCTGTCAGATTGTTGCAAATTTGAATTGATGATGTGCATACACAGGAAAAAATAACATGCCAAACAATTTGTTTACATTCTTAAGAATGCAGCACTGCGTCATAACAAAAGTACTAGGTCGTTTTTCTGCTTCATCCTCTAGTCGAACAAAATTTGGTTTGCCTAACCCTTTTCCTGTCAAAATCTGTTTCAAGCCAAATTAAGTAGAATTCTCTGGAGATTTCATTTTCTTCGACTGTCATCTCGAGTTTCAAAGTCCTTTAATTTCTTTATTCTTTATTCCTCTCAGAAAAAGATCTACAAGTACAAAAAGGTACTGAGTAACCCAAGTCGCTGGGAAGTTGTGTTGAAGGAGATTCGGACCCTGGTGGATATGGCACTTTTCTCACCTCTTCAGGATGATTCCATTCACCAAGCACCTCTGGAGATAGTGTCTAAACTCCTCTCAGAGGTATGGACCAACTGATCCATTTTGGCACATGCTATTTTAGTCAAATTAACGTCATTTCCGAGCCTCTTTTCGTACCTACCAATTTTCCTGTAGTTTTGGCCAAACTGCAGGGAGTATTTGTTAACTTGTATCTTGTTAACTCTTACTGACATTCAAGAACAAATTTTGATGAGCCATTCTCTTGGGAATTCCACTTTTGTTTGGTCTCTGTCTCTTTTTGGGTGTGATTGTAACAAGGTCAGCCCCAGCAGTCCTCATAGAATAGGAGTTCCCTGATTGGGGCTATTAACTAGATCCAATCCGGGAGCCCTGGCTGACATATATAAACAGGAGTGTCAGACGTTCTGCTCATTGGCTGGCTCTGAGGGAGTTGAATCAGGGTCAAGGACTCACCATGTGTAAATAAAGAGGAACTTAGTGACGGGAAACCAGCCTCTGTGGAATTATTTCGGGTTGCCCATGGTAGCTTCCTGGGATGTGATTAGAGCTGAACCTGAACCTGTACAAAAGACAGACCATTGTTGAAGCACAGCTGTTCCTGGCCTCCCAGCTTATTTTCCTCGTGTAATTCTCACTGGGCACCAAGTTCAGTCAAACATAGGGCACGATTTTTGTGAAGGTTTCAGACAAAATGGGGAACCTGAGCCTATGTGAGGAAGTCCAACACTGCAGTTTTCGAAGAAGCAGCCTACATTCTATGGGTTACTGATGGTCCTGGTCCAATCATTAGGTCAGCAGCTTGATAGCCCAACTGAGAGAGATAGAAACTGCTGTGACAGGTAGTGAGTCTGAGAACATGAATGGATAAAAAAGAAATTCAACGGGATGAAGCTGGTCGGCATCTAGGAGTGGGGAAGCAATCCCTCTATTGGATTAGTGTGGGCCATTGTAGTTCTGTCAACATCTCTTATTAAAGTATATATAGATTTTCCTCAAATAACTAAAATATGTTGACATTTTCTATTAGAATAATTATTATGCACAATATCATTTACAACAGCCTGCAGTACCTTAACTATATTCTAATGTTGTCCAGACTCGAAAGCTGACTAAGTTAAAGATGTTTGCTGACTGTGGCCAGTATAATTCTTAAAATATAAATAACTAGCTGCTCAATAATATTTTTGTTTTAACTTTCATTTTCCTTTTGTGTATCCTTCCAGAACCTCAAGCTAACAACGCAGGAGCATGAAAATATCATTGTGGTAAGTCTCTGCGTCAGAGGGATGTTCAGTGCAACGTGTACATAAAATATAGGACCTGCAGAACCACGAATATGTCTGCAAGCTTGTTACAAATTTTAGAGGTCAACACTCCCAGCAAAGTTCCTCACTTATTTAAACAACTGATTAGACATCTAGGCACGGTCTTCAGTGCACCTAATTTTCAGTCCTCTAGTTGCTACTTTAATTAAGTCAAAGCCATTGGGAATATTGTTTCAATAAGCTGAAGTCCTAGTTTTTTTTTCAAAATCAAATTTCTCACCTATCCATGAGGTTTCATGCTGGACTCCTGTATCTGAACCCTTCTACCTTTTGACTAAAATAAGACATTAAAACAAAGCATACAACATATAGTAATTACCACCAAACAGATGAGTACCATATACTTGCAGAGCATTTTGTATCTCTTTCAGAGCAGTGTAACAAATTGGGAGCCTTGATGACATTTTTGACCTTTTTGTAAGATGCAATGTTTTATGTCTGTTCCTTGCATTTGCTCATCATCGTGTACATCATGATGCTTAGTCGTTAAATATCCAGTTAATCCAATTGTTCCTCCACACTGAGGCTTTGTCACATCTTTTAATAACTTCAAACAAAATTAAGCAGTGGCCTGAGATTACTGTACCTGCAGTGTTGATTTGAATAATATTTTTCTGATATTTTATTATCCAATGCACATGAATGAAAGTTGAAAATGCTTTTAAAAGCACCAAAGTATGCAATTTCTTTTGCAATGGTTTCATCACAAAGAAGTTCAGTGTTCCTCGAACTGTGCATCAGCATAGTTTGCATTTTTGTAACACAGGAAAACAGCCCAAGGTGATTTGCACGAGTGTGGTCAGGCAAGAATTAACTCTAAGTGAAGAAATGTGTTATTAGGGGAAAGCAACTAAGTATAAAATTTGAACAGGATCCTGAAAGTAGGGGAAAGAAGGTTTCAAGGAGGTCCATGGGACCTACATGGCCACCAGTGGTTGGCCAAAAAGATTGATTGGTTAGTAGGGTGGAGTGGCTGGCTTTGTGTAATTTGACAGTTAAAAAAATGTAAAGTTTGAATTGTTGAACTGGAGCATCATGGGATATTATGTTGGGGACAGTGAAGGCCATCGAGGTCTTTACAGTTAATGTGAGGCATTGGTGGACAGAGGCCTAATGTCATTCACTGACAGTGAGGAAATGAATGAGCAGATTAGGACATAGCAGAGTTTTTAGTGAGCTCTTGTTTATGATGAGTTGAAATGTGAGGCCAGCAAGGACAACATTGGAATAGTTGAGCCTGGAAGTGTCAAAAGATTTGTTGAGGCTTTCAGTAGCTGATCAGTTGACATAGAGATGAAAATACATAAAGATGAGGTAGATTTTTAAAATAGCAACTATTTGAAGACCACAAGGAACTGGCTTGAAAGAGGAGTAGACGCCTGAGGCAGATGAATCATGATCTTACAGAATAGCCAAAAGGTTTGAGGGGTTGAGTGGCCTACTCCACACCTATTTGTTATTTCTTATGTTACGGACATTGGAATAGGCAATCTTTATGATGGAGCCTATGAAGTTTCCAAAGCTTAGCTTAAGGTCAAACGAAAGGCTACAGGTCATAACTCTTTGGGAACGCCTGAGTCTGGAAAGTCTGGGAAGGAGCTAGAATTGACTACAAAGGAACAGATTTTGTGGTAGGGGCCAAAAGCAGTGGTTTTGATCTTCTCAACACTTCATTGGAGTTAAGGTGGTTCATTGTTGTTTCAATATCAAATGAACAAGTTGCCAATAAAACAGCAGTGGGAATCAAGACAGTGTGCAGATGGCGGATTATAATTTGTAAGATGTTCACATCTCTGGCAGAGAGCTTTTCATTTCCACTGGTTGCAGATCTCTGCAGCAGAATTACAAAGCTGTTTATGGGATTCTATTGTTGCGTAATGGCTGCCGTATTTGCCTACATTATCGTCATTGCCTTCAAAATTGACTTTTTGTCTGAAGTGCTTTGAGATGCTTCAACATAATATCTCAGTATCGATATAAAGATTCTTTACTATAATGCAGGCATATAGATAGTGCCATTGGGGAACTGCAATGTGAGCAACGCAGTTGGGCACTTGCTGAATTCACTCTCTTAGTCTTAAATAAATTAATCTCTTATGTGGCAATGCAACATGTTCAGGTCTTGATGCTTATCATGATCAGGACAGGGACTTGAAAGGAATTTGGGGTTTACATGTACATATTAGTTAATTAAAACCTTCAAACTCATTAAAGATTTAACAGCACCGTAGGTTTGTTTAGTACATCCTCATCAATGGTGTGAACCTTTGATCTTTCCTTATAAATTCTGTATCCAATGCTACCTCTCTCACTAACACCTGAAGAAGAGCTGAGGCTCTAAAAGCCTGTGTTTTCAAATAAACCTGTCGGACTGTAACCTGATGTCATGTGAGTTCTGACTTTGTCCACCCCAGTCCAACACATCATGTACCTCCACATCATGGCTATCATGATGAGATCACATTAGTCATGGAGAGTCTTAGAGATATACAGGCAGAGACAGCCCCTTCGGTCCAACTTGTACATGCCGACCAGATATCCGAAATATATCTAGCCCCATTTCGGCATTTTGCTCATATTCCTCTAAACACTTCCTATTCACATATCCATCTAGATGCCTTTAAAATGTTATAATCGTATTGTCCTCCACCACTTCCTCTGGCAACTCGTTCTGTACACATACTGTGTGAAAAAGTTGTCCCTTAATTCCCTTTTAAATCTTTTCTCCTCACCTTTAAAGCTATGCCCTCTAGCTTGAAGTCCCAGAGAAAAGACCTTATTTATCTACCCTATCCATGCCTCTCATGATTTTGTAAACCTCTAAGGACAACCCTCAGTCCAGGGAAAGTAGCCCCAGCCTATTCAGCCTATCCCTATTGATCAAACCCTCCAATTCTGGGAATATCCTCATAAATCTTTTCTGAAACCTTTCAAGTTTTCACAACATTCTTCCTGTAGGATGGGGACCAGAATTGCATGGAAAACTCCAAAAGTGGCTGAACCAACGTCCTGTACAGCTGCAACGTGACCTCCCAACTCCTGTCAACGCACTGACCAATAAAAGCAAGCATACCAAACACCTTCTCCACAATCTTATCTACCTGTGACTCTGCTTTCAAGGAACTATGAGCCTGCACTCCAAGGTCTCTTTGTTCAGCAACACTCCCCAGGACCTTACCATTCAGTGTATAAGTCCTGCCCTGATTTGCCTTTCCAAAATGCAGTACCTCGCATTTATCTAAATTAAACTCCACCTGCTACTCCTCTGCCCATCGGTCCATCTGTTCAAGATCCTGTTTTACTCTGAGGTAACCTTCTTCACTGTCCACTACACCTCCAATTTTAATGTCGTCTGCAAAATTACTGACCATATTTTATAAGTTTACATCCAAATCATTTATATACATGACAAAAAGCAGTGGACCCAGCACCAATCTTTGTGCCTCACCACTGGTCACAGGCCTCCATTCTGAAAGGCAACCCTCCACCACCATCCTCTGTTTTCTACTTTGAACCAGTTCTGTATCCAAATAGCTAGTTGCCCCTGTATTCCGAGGAGAGTCAGCCATTATTGAGTCTGTTTAAGCCAGACACACCCATATTACTGGTTTACTTTTGTGTTTTATATCTTCACACGTAGTGTTTTTCCTTTTGGAGAAAGATGTAGAAGTAGCAGGCTGAGTATCAACCTGTTTGAACCACTTTGTGGACTCCACTTCTATGGCTACTGAGGTCTAGAGTGGGACTAGAACCGGGACCTCCTGCCTGGTCCTGTAATGGATGCTGCTGGGGAAGTCCTATCGCTTGGAGCTAGCATTTGCCTTCCTGTGGGGTAATACTGGGAGGCAAGAACTTAGAAAAATGTTTGTGCACTACTGCTGTATCCTGTGTTTTAGAGCAAAGCACATTGAAGATGAAGACATTGAAGAAGAAGGGTCACCGGACCCAAAATGTTAACTCTGTTTTCCCTCCACAGATGCTGCCGGACCTGCTGAGCTTTTCTGGCAACTTTGTTTCTATTGCACATTGAAGATACTTGTATTCACATTTATTTTGTTGTGATGTAATTTTAGGGCAGGAGCTGGTGAGCGAATGGCATTAGACTGAAAGTACTTCACTACATGATTTCCCGTTTAAACCAAAAGCAAACTTACTTAAATATTGCTAAGTTTAGTTTGCCAAAAACAAGATTGCAGAATAATGTGAACACCTTCTTTCTGTCCCTCAGGCAATAGCACCTTTGCTGGAAAACAACCATCCTCCTCCAGATCTCTGCGAGTTTTTCTGCAAGGTACTTATTTCTAAATCTTTGTGTGGTGATGCATGTTAGGATAGAGGGCACGACAGGTCTTTTGAAACACAATTTGATTCAAATTTGCATTTGCTGCCAGTGACTGAGGCGAGCAACATAATCTTCTTTCTACACGGTTCAGCTGTTAAATGATGCAAATAACATGGAAATATACATTATTTTGCAAATGCAAAATCTAATCTCCGTAATCATCACAATATTATTGAACAAAAAAGTATACTGTGAAGGATTCTCTTGGTCTATTTGGTTGTGTAGAAGTGGGGAAAGAAGGGACTCTAGGACTGTTCACATTATAGCAAAGAAGAGTAAGGGATGATGTTCAAAATGATGAAGGGCTTTGATGGCAGAAGGGCCAATAACCAGATCTTCTAGATTTAAAATATTTGGTAAAAGAGATGTAAGATGAGGAAACTCTATTTTAGGCAGGTCTTATGACCATAATATACTACCTGAGAGGGCAATGGAAACAGATTCAATGGTAACTTTGGATAGCAAATTGAATACATACTTGTAAATGAAATCTTGATAGCAGAATGGGACAAATTGGATAAATTTACAAAGAACCAATGAAGGACAATGAGCCAATACCCTACATCGAAGCTGTAAGGTCCAAGATCGTATGCTCCATGTAGATTGAGTTTCAAAGGTGCCCTTGTTTTGCAGCATTGCAGAGAACGGCCTCGATCGATGGTTGTCATAGAAGTGTTCACACCTGTGGTTCAGAGAATCCTCAAGCATAATATGGTATGTTTGTATTCAGTCCATATCTCTCACATTCAGAGCTTTCATAAAGGAAAAATGCCTGTCCTCATTGAGAAATGTAAGAATCCTTCCTTATTCTGACGCGTTGATGCAAAAGAAACTTTTCAATGCCACTGGATGAGCAAATATATCTTAAAATACACCACAGAACCAATTGCTGAATTGTGACTGAAACAAATTTGTAAGATTGCGTAGCTTGCAAAGATAGCGCGCTCAAGATGCAGCAGAAATAATTATAGTGATGATAGGGGTACTTAGACCTTGTCAGCACCTCGACCTCCCCATGTCGTATAGGAACCTCAGCAATGTTCTCATGCTTGCTGAATTTAGAGTTGGCAGTTGTTTGACAGCATAGGAATGTAAGATGTAGGAGTAGGCCATTTGGCCCTTAAAGCCTGCTCCACAATTCAATAAGATCATGGCCGATCATGTTACCTGAATTCCACCTTTGAGTCTATCCCAAATAACTCGTAATTCCCTTTTCAATTGAAAAATCTACCAATGGGAACATGAGAATTACATGATTAATATAGAGTCCTGGTGGAAAACAGGACATTAAATACATATATAACAAATAACCTTGCAAAGCTTAAGCTCTTATCCATTTGGCCCTGTTTTTCTGTAAACACGTATCCTTATTTATTATAAGGATTAAAAAAAATTGCGGATGCTGTAAATCAGGAACAAAAACAAAGTTGCTGGAAAAGCTCAGCAGGCCTGGCAGCATCTGTGAAGGAAAAAACAGAGTTAATGTTTCGGGTCCAGTGACCCTTCCTCAGAACCTTTAATTCTGTTTTTGCCTTGACAGTTGCTGCCAGACCAGCTGAGATTTTCCAGCAACTTTGTTTTTTGTTCATAGTATAATGTTAACTTTTCTCAATCAAATTCACCATCAGTTGTGAAGTTTTTTAAACTATTAATTGTCAAGATATGAGTATCATTGTCAAGGTGAGCAATTATTGACCATCCCTAGTTGTTATTGAGAAAGTGATGGTAAACTACATCCTGAGCCATGCTAGATCTTTGTAGTTCCAGCTCCTACATAACTTGCTATCCTGTTTCAGTAGACATTTAAGGCCCGAATCCCTTCCACTCATCCAAAGGCATCATGTATCACAATCATTTATGAGGTAGTCAATTGAGAGGCCACATCTGCATTCAACACACACTTAGAACTGATGAGGCGGGAGGATCAATTGTGAGCTGGCACGTGAAGGTGGCCCGCAGTTATTGTGCAGTCAGAGTCTCGGGTCACCAGAGAGAGCAGCACTATGATAAGAAGCTGAGGAGGAAGGGCACAGCATACTTAATGAAGACAGGGTCCATGATATTCTGCTCCAAAGCCTGACCTTTGCAGACGTTTCAATGCATGCATCCTGTCTTCTGTGACACTGTAATACTGAAGTCATTGGGTTTGGCCATGCACCTTTGCCTCCTTTTGAGCCATCCAATCATGTACATTGTGGGTACCCACGATTTACGCTGGGAAATCAGGAATGCTGCAGAATAATCCACTTAATCACCCACACAAGGGCAGGCTGGTGTTGACACCTCAATATCTATACCTTATAAAGATGGGAAAACACTGGGGAGCTGGCCCAATGGATCTCTTTGCAACACTTTCATTCTATGACTCCCAGCAGCGTGGCCTCCAACTCCATCTCTCAGGCTAAGAAAATTCTGGCATGTTGATGTGGGTCAGCAATCTTGCATGGATCAGATTGGATACAGATGAATGGTTTTGATCCATGAAACATGATGGCGTATTTGGGTTTTATCTAAATGCAGCAGTTTCACACTCACTTTTATAGCAGGCGCTCACCCCTAGGTGACTCTGTCGAGTGAATTTATGGTGTCTGCAACTTGGTGGGGGTAAGAACGGGAGTGATACAGGCAATTGACTTGTTCACTTTAAGCCTTTCTGGAGTATTACCTACTATGCAATCTGATAAGATTTATATTCCTAGAAAAAGAAATTGCTGTATAAATTGTTTGTCATGTAACTTGTCACAGAGTTCAGAGTTTTGTTTTTAAACTATAATTCAGTGATCTGGCTAAACTGAGACACTGTCTTATTTGGAAGGTTGAGTATGCCTCCCTAAGCCTAGATTAGAGACACTGAGTCATACATATGTGCAAAACAAAAATGCAATGATTTGGGACACTCCCAAAGGAAAACAAAAGAGCCAGTTCCCATACAACAGTCAAAAATTGCAACAATATGTGAACTTTAACAAAATAGAGGCACAATGTCTGCAACAATGGTCAAAACTGAGGGCATTGAGAAAATCAGAAACCATTGCAATATCCTCTTCTTGTTTCATGCCAAAGGAAGCTATTTTGCTTTAGAAGTTTTATTTTCATAAACAGAATAATGTCCTTAAGTGAAGAAGGATTATGCAGATACAGCCTGGTCATTGTTTCATTCAACCACAGTTCAATGTTTTCAATGTTATGCAATTGCCCATTACCTGTCCAACATATCAACTCATGATTATAATCACTGTGATCCAAATTTCAGACGCAATATCTGAGCAGCTTGAGACAAGATGGGGGTAACATATTTATACAGGACAAAGTGGGTTTTAGACCTTTTTGCTAGTAAAGTTTTCCACCATTGGGCTTTCCTTACCACGTGAGCAGGTCTGTTGAATTCTAATAGAGATTGATTGCTTTGACTGATCAATCGCTCCATTATCATTGTATTATACAATCATCAGAATAGTAAAAGGAAGACCAATTGGACTTAAGACATTCTATTTCTGGGCTGTCAACAGCTGCTTATGTGTTCAACAGTAACCGTAAGAGGGAGCACAATTACAGGATGGAGTTCCTGTTTTTATTTAATAGGTTTTATTGTTATATATTGTTCATAGTTTATACCATAATGAAATTTCAAATAATGGTGAAATGGGTACTTCAATATTGCTTACCATATTTAACAAGGGTAACAATTCTAGTGAAGAAGTCAGCGTGTTGATTTAATGGAATATATGTAGGTGGACAACACAGAATACAGTAATGTTGAAGAGGCCAAAGACTGCGTTTTCCAATTTTTATTTTTCTGTTGTTATTGGCAGTGTAGCAATGCAATTGGTTCATAGTTTGGCGGCAACCAAAGTAAAATATACCCTGGTGGTATTGCTGTTGAATTTTTTTTGGGATTGAAAGGAAGGAATATTTATTGAAATGGAAGAGTTTCGTTTGGTCTTTCCTGCATAATTGAATGTAGTTTGACCACAGTGTATTAAATTCCAGATTTAGAGAAACCTGATGTTAACTGTGTGAAGAACAGTTCAGAAGTGTTATATGGAAACTATTTTAAGTTTCTTTGCACAAGTTGCATTAAAATGTAGTACAGCACTGTTTCAAAAGACCATATAAAACGAAAGTGATTCCTGAATCTTGAAAACCATTAATAATTTGGCTCAACATTGGCGGTTACAAAGGAAGGTGCCTAAAGAATGACTGCTTGTCAGATAAGATGTAACATTGTGTAGTGCGGGGTTTCTTTATTTATCGAGCCTATGCCATGCTTGAAGAAGTAACATTGATGGTAAAGCTTCTTCTTAAAAAAAGGAAGAAGTCAGTTGTGTGATAGGAAACACTCCACTTGCCTGAATTGTTGGAGCTCCAACAACACTCGAGAAGCTCGACATCATCTCGGACAGAGCAGCCCACTTGATTGGCACCCTATCCATCACCTTTGACAATCACTCCCTTCATGACCAATGCACAGTAGCTGCAGAGTAGACTATCTGCAAGATGTACTGCATTACCTCACCAACACTGCTGTGGTAGCACCTGCAAAACCAATGGCCTCTAGCATCCAGAAGGACAAGGACGGCAGATACATTGGAGCACCATCACCTGCAGTTCCCTCAAAGGCACACAGCATCCTGACTTGTAACCAGATCCTTCACTGTTTCCGGGTCAAAATCCTGGAACTCCCTTCTTGCAAGTGCTGTGGATGTACCTACACCCCAGGGACTGTACTAGTTCAATAAAACGGCTCATTTCCACCTTCCCCAGACCAAAAGAGATGAGCAATAAATGCTGGTTTAGTCAGTTGTGTCCACACCCCAGAATAAATTTTAAAAAATATATAAAGTGGATCTAATTAAACAGTAGAAATCACTGTTATGCCATTTAGGCTCTATTCTACCTAACTTGATGCTCATGAATGTCAAATAATGAATTTTCAGTTGTGAGCTCCCTAATGCTAACCTAGATTGGGGATAAAATGGGTAGTAGGGTTTAACAGATGATGTATAGATTATTTGAGTCACATTTATTGAAATTACCTTTATATTGGGATGTGGTGGTAGTGTCACTATTGATTACTCAGTAGTAATCCAGGGTTTGACGGTAATGCGCTGGGAACCATGTGTTCCAATCTCATCATGTCAGCATGGTGGAACTTGAATTCAGTTGTATATTTTAATAAAATTGGGCTCTGGAAGCAAGTCACAGTAATGGTACAATGAAACTATTACAGTGATTCCAACTGGTTCACTCATCTCGTTCAGGGAAGATAAATCTTCCATCCTCACTATTCTAGCCTAATGTGACTCCACACCTACCAATAATGCGGTTGACTCTTAACTGCCTTCTGAAATGGCTTCACAGGCCACTCAATTTAAGGGCATTTGCTACAAGGCAATAAAACCTGGCTCTACCACCACCATGAAAAAAATAAAGGAAATCAAAATCCGTGAAATAGGCATAGTAGCATTAATTCTGTTCTTTTGTTCTTTCTTCTCAAAGTTCTGGAATTTGGGGACACTTCCAATCTTATTTATTTACGAGTTGTATTTACACTATTCATGGGAATTGTGATATCTATTGAGTACCTTTTCTCAGTGGACTTATATAAAAAAAACTCCACTTTGTTTTAATGGAAGTGCATTAAACAGATATTTCAGATTGTTTGAAGGCTAAAGTTCATGTCAGCTGTGGTGTGTGTCCATTTGAATAAGATCATCACAATTAGGAACAGAAGTAGGTAATTTAGCCCTTGGTCCTGTTCCACCATTGGCTACAATCATCTCAGCCTCAACTCCTCTTTTCTGACCACTCCCTATAACCTTTCAAACCATTAATTTGAAAAATCAACAAATTAGCAAAGTGAGTCTTTATATCACCGAAGTAAGTTTAAAATGTTGATGTGAGTTCACTGACTGATGAGACATTCCATCATTAGGGAAATGCTAAAAGCTGGCACTGGAAGCTATGGTGTATGTCCAGCAACGTGTTTGACCCCCAAACTCGATTTGATGCTATTGTTAATGACAGACAGAATTGCGAAATGGTGGAATGGTTGCAATGGTGCTGGAGATCTAATCTAGAGCGTTGAAATCGTGATCAAGATGAGTTCAGATCTCCAAAAGGCATCCAGGAATTTTCAATTAAGTTAATGATTAAATAACCTGGTTTTTAAAAAAAAGCTAGCACTGGTAATGATGGCCTTGAAATTACTGGATTGTCACTAAAGACGCTAAAGTGGCTCACCAGTGTGTTTAGCCACATGGCCACTCATTCAGGTGATGGGCAATTGTTAGCTTTACCAGTGATGCCCACTTTGCAGGAATGAATTAAAAAAAAACAAAAATGTCAGGCTTGTCTGAGGTAAAGCATATGGTACCAGGGTAAATTGCACCCAAAATACACTTGATATTGCACTGGTGAAGCTATGAATTCAGGTAATCACAAACAGAAAATCTGTGAGCTGGCACAAACAGGCAAATAATGAATGGAATCTTACAGGGATCTGAACTGCACAGGCCATGCCAGGATTTATAATAGAATCTGATGAAACATCCAGTGAGGCCTTCCTCGATGGTGGGAGCATCTTATTTTATCTTTTATGCTTTTGGCAAACTCTGAGATGGATTTCTTAGCAGACAGCAGTGCGTCGCAATTGTGAGGGTATAACTTCTTAAATGCCTTATTAACACTGCAACGTGTCCTGCTGCCCTATTATGGCCTATCTTCTTCTGTAGTGAAAAATAGGGAGGATTTAATGACATGAAAGTTGGTGGCACTGCTGTTGGTGAAGATTGTCATCACATGCTGCGGTACCCTGGGCACAGAGCTGACAGTACAGAGGCAATGTCGAGTTAGTGATATGGGGAATTGTGACTGTGTGAGGAAAGGCGTTACAGGCAGCAACAAGAGTGGTAGACAGAGAACCATGGTGGGAGGTGGGTTCAGCAGCAGGGAGAAGAATGTAGCACTTAGCCTGGTGGAACGGAGAAGGTCAGTGACCTTACGGCACAGCTGTCTATTCCTCCATACTGTGCAGACGGTACTAACCAATTAGGTGACCTCAGACCAAGCTGTCAGGGTCTGGCAACTTGTCCTTTGCTCCAGGAAGATGATGCCCCTACTTTTCACCAACCCCTCCTCTCGGATTTCCAGGCCCCTGCTGATGAGTAGTGCCACCACCTACCCTTCTCTAACATGTTCAGATTCTGTCTTTGACGAAGTAGGAATGCCAGTGCTTGTGATAATGGGAACTGCAGATGCTGGAGAATCCAAGATAGTAAAGTGTGAAGCTGGATGAACACAGCAGGCCAAGCAGCATCTCAGGAGCACAAAAGCTGACGTTTCGGGCCTAGACCCTTCATCAGAGAGCTGCCCGAAACGTCAGCTTTTGTGCTCCTGAGATGCTGCTTGGCCTGCTGTGTTCATCCAGCTTCACAATTTATTATTATGCCAGTGCTTGTCCAGGTTCACAACAGACTTTTAAATATGGAGTGTGCACCAGGGATGCTGCTTTCTCAGTGAGAATGTAGTGAGTGGCCAGTGGTTCTGGCAACAATGATGATGAGATGGGGCTAGAATTGAATGTGAGAGACTCCGTGGGGTAGGATTATGTAAGTGATGAGTTGGTAAAATAGAATGAGAAGCCTTGCTCAACCTCATGGCAAGAATCCCTTCAAAAAATGTGATGTAACTCCCATTTCACCAAAAAAAAGACAAGACATAAGCCTGTTTTTTTTCTCTCACCCCATTCAATGGGAATGTAATTCCTGATGCATTTCAGAGCAATAACCTAGTGCAGTTTTATTACTACAGCTGAAGACAGGTTTATCAATATTATATGCTCATACCTTGAGTACACATGTTGACCACTTACCATAGGACCATAAAACATATTGGGAAGAGCATAAGAACTGGGAGCGGGAATAGACTATATATGGCCCCTCAAGCCTGCATTGTTGTTCTTAGATTGTGGCCAGTCTTCTACCTTAACTCTGCTTTCCTGCTTGATTCCCATATCCCTTGATCCTAAAGATCTGTAAGTTTCAGCTCTGAATTTACTCTATAATTTCCTCAATGTTTAGTAAAATATTCGTTGATTAACCACAGAGGAATCCATACAAGTCAGTACTGGCTTTTCTGAAATCAGCAGCATTTATTCATGAAACAGATCTGAATCAGTTGAAGTTGTGGTTTGGCTTGGAACACATGATTCTCTTTCTTTATTTTTCTGGGTGGGAACAGAAGGACAGAAGAACTCAAAGGTACCAGGCCAGCCTGCTTAAGGCCACTCCTTTCTCTTCAGAAACAGCTATGGAGTAAGGAGGTTTTTAATACTGCAAACAGGAAGTTGCATATTGCTCCAAAAATTGATTAGGTTAGTTAATCACTGACTACAAACTGTGTAATCCATTAAACAGTGCATAATTGACAGTTAAATGGTGCTTGTTTTTCCCTTACTTTAACCTTTTGTCTCTACAAGTTCTGTTGTTTTATTTTATCTCTCCTGTAAAATTGTATACTCTTGTTCCTCGTTAAGTTTAGAAAATATTCCAGTTCCTTTGCTCTTAATCATGTCTCTGAGAGTAGAATGATACTGTTTTTACTGATGCGGTATCCCTTTCTCTTTGTGAAAGAGATAGTTCCTTTTGACTTGTTCTAATAAACATTGCTTTGCCTTGTGGAATATTCATGGGATGGAATCTTCTCAGCACCCTTTGCTTTCAAGGGCCCAGGAAAATAACGCAAGACCCTGTCAGGATGCTTCCCTTTTGGTCTCCTTCCTCTGGATAAATTTCCGAGGATGATACGCCACATGAGTTGGCACCTTGCCCTGTACCATGAAGATGGCCGCCAGGTACTCCATATATGGCTGTTATCAAGGACTATTATCCCAAGCGGTCAGAACTTCTCTGATGATGGATGGGTTCCTCTGAGACCACAACCTGGCAACTATTTTGCGGTGGCCGACAGTTAGCAGGTTGGAAAGGCACCAGATAGTCTTTTCAAATTCCCAGTGACACATCTGTAAGGCTACAACAGCTGCATTTCTGGCCATGATCATTCCTGTGGAGCTGTTGTGGCTCCAACAGCTCTGGACCTTTTGTGTTGACATGTTAGTCAACCATCCAATATTGCATCTGTTTTGAGGTGCTCCCATAATGGCCTCCACCCTTTAGTTTTGTCAACTCCTGTCCTGGTAAGGAGGGTGATGGTCATGGTGCGTGATGAGTATTTTGTGTTTTGACTCTTCAGCGTTGCAGGTCCCTCCTACATCACAGTCCCACTGAATCACCCTTAATTAGCAACCACAGCAATATTTACTTGGCCAGTTCCAGTAAGATTTTGATATTAAGTGTATAGCAGACACTGGCAGACCTAGGATCTGGAAATATTCCCAACATTCAATTTTTGGTGCGTTAGGAATATTCTGCCCACAGATATAAACCAAATCCTATCACAGGTATAACTGTTAGGAACCTAAATCTCCCCTAATATGGGTCCATAGATGAAGCTGTACCCTGCAACTAGTTCCAGCTCTGGTTTTGTTTGTTCAATGCAGGCTTTGAACATTACAGGACTATGCATAGATAAATAAATTCAAGAAATGGTATGACCAATGTGAGGCGTGCTCTGCATAATTTTTATTCATTAAAATTGATGAGCTTACACACTTGAATATTTTTCAAATTGTATACCAAAGCAATAAAAATACTTTGCTTTCTGCTGTCACATGAACATGGAGTCAATGCTACACAGCTTATGGATTTCAGAGTTAAAAGAACAACCTGAGCAGATTAATAGACATGGAAAAACTGAACGCTTGTACTACTATAGTTTGGTCATCAAGTCGTCATCAAGTAAAACCATTGGTATGAGAAATAATAAATTTGGTTGCCTCACTTCCACTAAAAAGTGGCTCTACCGTAGTGGATCATTGTAATACATTATACAGGAAGGGTAATTTACACAGGTGTAGTGAATAGATTTTTTTTATGCCATGCCTCATTTAATTGACAGACTCTAAATGTATGGATTTGACTGACAAGTATGGCTGCAGTAAGCAATTACTTCACGTATTACAGAAATTTACCTTGCATGGGTAGGCTTTCGTCTGTTACTGCAGTCAAGCATGAATAATGAAATTGCAAATACAATCTCAATTACCTTGAGGCATGGATTATTGACATATACTTGACTCTGGCCTTAACAGTCGCCACTTTGAGTTCAGACAAATTCACACCCGATTTGGAGAGTATAGTGGTGATATGGCAGAAGTTTAAAAAAAAACCAACCTCGCAGATCTACCCAATAAAGCCTTGAGTTATCTGAAATTTAATAAAAAGCCTCCCTAAGTAAATTTTCCAGTGGGCTATTAGTCAAATACTATGATGTTAGTACCAGCCAAACTGAGAGTGTAATGAGCCAAGCATCCTCATTTCGATGGTATGGGCAAGCTGTCAGCCCAGTTGGAGCCTGACATTGGGAGTTCACCACTGGAGGTAGTGAGCGGGGGTACATTTTATGGAAGCGTGTTTCAGGGGTTGCTTACAAGGGAAGAGGTACATTTCAAAGGTCAATCAATGGTGATTGGCTATGTACACAACATGAATGATAGTAGACTTTACAAGAATTGCCAGAATTTTTAAACCTGTGTATGTAAACCTGGCAAGAAGTTGTCTGGGTAACTAAAATCGCTGGTGAAAGCGAATATCTGCTGCAGTAACTGTCTCAGCAGGGAGCTGAGGCCATTCTCTGGATGTGGGCATCATTTACAAGGCAAACCTTGATTGTTCTGGTTAGTTGACCTAAAAAGGTGGTGATGGCTGCAGGCCTTCTTGAACCTGTGTAACGAGATTGATTTATCAGTATTTCAGAAGGAAGTTAAGCATCAGGAGCATTGGTATGACACTGTTGTGTGTGTTTTAGGCCCAATCAGATAAGAACAGCAGGTTTTTCCTTCTAAAGAATATCAATTTACCAATTTGGTGGCACAATACTCCAGGTTAATGACTGGTAAAGTAAAGATGATGCAGCATATGTTAGTCAGGAAAATGGTTTTGCTTGCCACTCTCTGTTTGCCAGCCCTGTTATTGGTACAACATTCAGCCAATGTAATAGGAGTGGAGAAGGAGGACCTGATTAAACCTTGATAATAAAATGTGAGGCTGGATGAACACAGCAGGCCCAGCAGCATCCCAGGAGCACAAAAGTTGACGTTTCAGGCCTAGACACTTCATCAGAGAGGGAGATGGGGTGAGCGTTCTGGAATAAATAGGGAGAGAGGGGGAGGCGGATGGAAGATGGAGAGAAAAGAAGATAGGTGGAGAGGAGAGTATAGGTGGGGAGGTAGGGAGGGGATAGGTCAGTCTAGGGAAGACGGACAGGTCAAGGAGGTGGGATGAGGTTAGTAGGTGGGAGATGGAGGTGCGGCTTGGGGTGGGAGGAAGGGATGAGTGAGAGGAAGAACAGGTTAGGGAGGCAGAGACAGGTTGGACTGGTTTTGGGATGCAGTGGGTGGAGGGAAAGAGCTGGGCTGGTTGTGTAGTGCAGTGGGGGGAGGGCACGAACTGGGCTGGTTTTGGGATGCGGTGGGTTAAGGGGAGATTTTGAAGCTGGTGAAGTCCACATTGATACCATTGGGCTGCAGGGTTCCCAAGCGGAATATGAGTTGCTGTTCCTGCAACCTTTGGGTGGCATCATTGTGGCACTGCAGGAGGCTCATGATGGACATGTCATCTAAAGAATGGGAGGGGGAGTGGAAATGGTTTGCGACTGGGAGGTGCAGTTGTTTATTGCGAACCGAGCGGAGGTGTTCTGCAAAGCGGCACCCAAGCCTCCGCTTGGTTTCCCCAATGTAGAGGTAGCCACACCGGGTACAGTGGATGCAGTATACCACATTGGCAGATGTGCAGGTGAACCTCTGCTTAATATGGAAAGTCATTTTGGGGCCTGGATAGGGGTGAGGGAGGAGGTGTAGGGACAAGTGTAGCATTTCCTGTGGTTGCAGGGGAAGGTGCTGGGTGTGGTGGGGTTGGAGGGCAGTGTGGAGCGAACAAGGGAGTCACGGAGAGAGTGGTCTCTCCGGAAAGCAGACAAGGGTGGTGATGGAAAAATGTCTTGGGTGGTGGGGTCGGATTGTAGATGGCGGAAGTGTCGGAGGATGATGCGTTGTATCCGGAGGTTGGTAGGGTGATGTGTGGGGGGAAAGTTGCGGTCCTTGAAGAACTTGGACATCTGGGATGTGCGGGAGTGGAATGCCTCATCGTGGGAGCAGATGCGGCGGAGGCGGAGGAATTGGGAATAGCGGATGGAATTTTTGCAGGAGGGTGGGTGGGAGGAGGTGTATTCTAGGTAGCTGTGGGAGTCGGTGGGCTTGAAATGGACATCAGTTACAAGCTGGTTGGCTGAGATGGAGACTGAGAGGTCCAGGAAGGTGAGGGATGTGCTGGAGATGGCCAAGGTGAACTGAAGGTTGGGGTGGAAGGTGTTGGTGACGTGGATGAACTGTTCGAGCTCCTCTGGGGAGCAAGAGGCGGCGCCGATACAGTCACCAATGTAACGGAGGAAGAGGTGGGGTTTGGGGCCTGTGTAGGTGCGGAAGAGGGACTGTTCCACGTAACCTAGAAAGAGGCAGGCATAGCTGGGGCCCATGCGGGGTGCCCAATGCCACCCCCTTAGTCTGTAGAAAGTGGGAGGAATCGAAAGAGAAGTTGTTGAGGGTGAGGACAAGTTCGGCTAGTCGGATGAGGGTGTCGGTGGAGGGGGCTGGTCGGGCCTGCGGGACAGGAAGAAGTGGAGGGCCTTGAGGCCATCTGCATGCGGAATACAGGTGTATAGGGACTGGCCTCCACACCTCCTCCCTCACCCCTATCTCAGGCCCCGAGATGACTTTGCATGTTAAGCAGAGGTTCACCTGCACATCTGCCAGTATGGTATACTGCATCCACTGTACCCGGTGTGGCTTCCTCTACATTGGGGAAACCAAGCGGAGGCTTGGGGACCGCTTTGCAGAACACCTCCGCTCGGTTCGCAATAAACAACTGCACCTCCCAGTCGCAAACCATTTCCACTCCCCCTCCCATTCTTTAGATGACATGTCCATCATGGGCCTCCTGCAGTGCCACAATGATGCCACCCGAAGGTTGCAGGAACAGCAACTCATATTCCGCTTGGGAACCCTGCAGCCCAATGGTATCAATGTGGACTTCACCAGCTTCAAAATCTCCCCTTCCCCCACCGCATCCCATAACCAGCCCAGTTCGTCCCCTCCCCCCACCGCACCACACAACCAGCCCAGCTCTTCCCTTCCACCCACTGCATCCCAAAACCAGTCCAACCTGTCTCTGCCTCCCTAACCTGTTCTTCCTCTCACCCATCCCTTCCTCCCACCCCAAGCCGCACCCTCATCTACCTACTAACCTCATCCCACCTCCTTGACCTGTCTGTCTTCCCTGGACTGACCTATCCCCTCCCTACCTCCCCACCTATACTCTCTCCACCTATCTTCTTTTCTCTCCATCTTCGGTCCGCCTCCCCCTCTCTCCCTATTTATTCCAGAACCCTCACCCCATCCCCCTCTCTGATGAAGGGTCTAGGCCCGAAACGTCAACTTTTGTGCTCCTGAGATGCTGCTGGGCCTGCTGTGTTCATCCAGCCTCACATTTTATTATCTTGGATTCTCCAGCATCTGTAGTTCCCATTATCCCTGACTAAACCTTCCTCCCGTTGCCATTCGAATTCTACGGTGTGTATTAGCTTCAAGCCAGATTGGAGAAGCTGACACAGCTGTGCTTTCTGAACCAGACCCTCTGTGACAGTCTGGGTAGCTATCATCAAAAACAATAGGAACCTTAAGCATAGTCTTGTGATCATCAGCCTGTGTAGGCTCTATACTACAGTAGTCCAAAATGTATCCTGACACTTTATTGTCTCCTCGTAGAGTGCATTATTTCTCTGTTTCAGACATTCCCTTTGTTTTGTTATAAAGGAAATTGTGGTCTCAGGCATTTTCTGCAGTAAAACCTTCCATGCTGTAGCAACTCATGTACAGTGAAGAAACAACTCTAAAAATGCTCCAGAGATAGCAAGAACTGCACTTGCTGGAGTCAGAGATGACAATGTGTGGAGCTGGAGGAACAACAGTAGGCCAGGCAGCATTAGAGGAACATGTTTCTGAAGAAGGCTCCCAACCCGAAATGTCAACTTTCGGGTTCCTCTGATGCTGCTTGGCCTTCTGTGTTCCTCCAGCTCCACACTGTGTTTTCTCTAAAAATGCTCCCCTGATTGTAAATTTGCAAGTTTGGGTGAAGCTCCATTTGTCTACCACCTCTCCGTTGCTCTTTCTTCAGCTTCTTCCAATCATTATAAATGAGAATTTTTCACTTGTTGGCCCAGTAGCTTAATACATATCTTTTAGAAAGCACTGTCAGTGAGCTTGGCTCAGAACCTTCTAAGCAGCACAGTGGAAACAAGGAAAAAGGCTTCAGAAATTCCCTGAAGATATAGCTATGTATTTGATTATGAAAGATATCCTTCCAGCCTGGATGCCTGTTCTGTCTGGTCAGCTTGATGTCTGAGTACTGGGCCAATATAAATGCTGAGAAGTTATATGAATGTCTGGTTGATGTAGATGGAGCTCAGGACTTTAATATAAATATTACACAAGTGGTTATTGCTAGGCCTAAATGGACAAAAATTAAGCTTTGGTGATCGCTACCATTCTTGTCCTGAGATAAATCCACAGAATGCCAGTATTTTTAAGGGTGACATACATTTTCAAGTTAACGTTATTAATATGAGTGCCAGCTCAAGTTTCCTCTTTGTCTTTGTTGTTTGATGTGTAAACACAAAGCAAAATCATCCACTGATCCCTGTGGTCTCTCAAATTTCAGACCCTCGCCCCTGAACCCACTTCATCTCACTGGGCCTGCCAGAGTAGCATCAGTCAGGATCTACAAACACTGACTAAAATATTGGCCAGGTGTAACACGCCTCTGTCCCAAAGTGCTGGAGAGTTGTCAGCCTCAAATGGAACTTGCTCACTGAAAAAGGAAGTAATTCCCCCGTGCTGTCTCGCTGGTTGTTAAATGGCTACAAAGCAGCCAGTCTTCCCATTGAAGGACTTTCCTTCAGCCCATCGTTCCATCCCCAGCATAGAAATACCCTAAATCAGTAGTTATGTAGAAAAATTAACACACACAGGCAGCATCTTGTCTGCACCAAGAGAAGGTGATATTCATTTTAAATAAACCATGGTCAGGACAACAGAAAAGCTCCCTTGTCCATCTTTGAATTCCACAATGGAACCTTGAACAAACATTTGAAATGACAGAACCTTAGCTGAACCTCTCCTATAAAAGACATGACCTTCAACAATACAAAATTGACATGGCACAAAGTACTACAACTTCATCAGCTAAATTGTTACTTACTTCCATTATTGTTAGTCATTGGTTAGATGCTAATGTCCTGATGGGCCAATGATGCTTTTTTGACATTGTGGTAAGAATTGACTAATACAAATAAAGTGCTACAAGAGCCAGGTTTGGGGGAGTGTTTGAAACTTTTGGTAGTTGATTCAAGAATACTTCAATCCTCAAACCATCATTTAGCTATCAGGTGATCTTTGAACTTATCAGCAGGGACTTTTGAGAATGAAGATTACAATAGTAGAGAAGAGTTCATTGCTGACAGAAATACTGTTGACTTGACATTTTTTATGTTCTCAGTTAGTGTTATTACTGTGCAAGTCAGATCCCTGATTGAAATCTGCCTTGATAGATCATAATCTTTTCTATTTTGGTTTTAATGGGATGGTCTCTCACTGAAATGCAATTTAACAATAAAACAGGAGTTTATTAAGTAAAAAAGCATAAAATAGAAAAACCAAAGTGTTTTAAGCACATGGTAAAAATGTAATCCTATTGATCTCAAAACACCAAATACATTTAGTTATAGTGATAGGGGATTCATAAGTTAAGGGAGCAGACTTTATTGCAGGATGGTGAGTTGCCTCCTAGTACCGGGGTCAGGGATGTCACTGATCAGCTGCAGGGCATCCTGAAGGCAGGGGTTGTGATACACATTGTTACCAATGAAATAGGTGGAATGAGGGATGAGTTCTTGCTTGAAGAACTTAAGGGGCAAGGTAGTAGACAAAAGAGCAGGGCCTCAAAGTTGTCATCTCTGTATTACTTCCAGTGCCTCATGCTAACAAGTGCAGAAGTAGGAAAATAGGAAGGATGAATGTATGGCTGAGATTGGTGACAGAGAAAAAGTTTTAGATTCCTGGACTTCTGGCACAGATTCTGGGGAAAGTGCAACTGATCTGGAATGGTACTGTCATCTCTGTGGATGACTTTGATGGTGATGTTGGAAGGAATTATCCAATTTGGCAAGGGAAGGGGATGCACTGTGTGTGCAATAGGGCGTTTAGTAAAGGAACAAAGGAATAGGGAGTTCAGCAATGTTGAGTTTCAAAGGAGTAAGGTGAAATTGAGTGGCATCTAGTGCGAAGAATATTATAGGTAAGACTGATGAGCTACGGGTATGGATTGACAGGTGGAATTGTGTGTTGCTGATCAGGCCGCTCTGTTAGAGGGAGGACATTATCAAGCTGGGGAGGGTTCAGAAGACATTTATCAAGGTGTTGCTAGGTATGGAAGATTTGAATTATAAGGAAAGACTGGATAGGCTGGGACTATTTTTCACTGGAGCTTAGGAGGTTGAGAGGCGCCTGATAGAATTTTATAAAATAATAAGTTAATGGAAGTTGTCTTTTCCCAAAAATGGGGAATTTTAAGATTAAGATGCATATTTGTAAGGTGAGAGGAAAGAGATTTAAAAAAGACAAGGCAAACTTTTTACCCAGAGGATGATTTGCACGTGGAATGAACTTCCTGATGAAGCGGTAGATGCGGGTACAATTTAAAAAAACATTTGGATGGATATATGAAGGGAAAGGTTTGGAGGGCTATGGGCCAGGGCCAGGCAGGTGGGACTAGTTTAGCTTGCAATTATGTTCAGCATGGACTGGTTGGACTGAAGGGCTTGTTTCTGTGTGGGCATGACTCTATAAAACAGAATTTCTTTTTGGGGGTTGGGTGTTGTGGGCCAGGACTGGCAACTCCATTTTCTGTGGCATAGTGAGGGAGAGTATAAAAGAAGAGTTGGTGTCCCATTATTAATTAAGGATTGAGTAACTGAAGTAAGGAAGGACAGTATCTTGTGTCTTCAGATGTAGTTTGTGGGTACAGCTTACAAATAAAAGAAGGCCACCACGTTGAAGGGAGAATTTTTGACCCCTAAATCATTGGTGCTTAATAGAGGAGCAGTTATGTAGGTAATTCATTGAAGTGTGTAAAAACAATAATAAGATAGTTGTTTAGGGGATTTCAACTTCTCCAACATTAATTGGGGTTGTGCTGGCATAAAGGGTTTAGAGGGGGCGGATTTCTTGGAAGGTGCATAGCAGAGATTTACAGCTGGAACTTGGATGTTTCTCCACAGACCCCTGAAAGCAGCAGGACAGATTAATAGAGCAGTTAAGGCATGTGAGACACATGCCTTTATCAGTCGTGGCACAGACTATCAGAGTGGGGAGGGTTATGTTTAAGCTACGCAAAGCTTCAGTCAGGTTACAGCTGGAGTACGGTGTGCATTGCTGGTCACCACACTATTGGAAGGAGGGGGCAGAGGAGATTCACCAGGGTGTTCACAGGAATGGAGCATTTTAACTATGAAGATAGTCAGATTGTTTTCTTTAGAGCAGAGAAGACTACAAGGTAACCTAATAGAGCTGTATACGATTATGTGGGGCATGGAAAGGGTCAATGATGAGGGGGGCATAATATTGAGGTGAAAGTTTCGAACAGATTTGAGGAAATGTTTCTCACCCAGAGGATGGTGAGGACTCTGGAATGCACTGCTTTGGAGAGTAGTTGGGGTGGAAACCTCAAAAAAAAACTTTTACTAAGCACTTGAAATGTCATAGCATTTAAGATTAAGTGCAGGAATGTGGGACGAGTGTAGACTTAGAGTAGTTTATGTCTATGTAGACTCAATGGGCTGGAGGGCCTCTTCTGTACTATATGGTACTAAATCAACTCTAAAATGACATGATGCGATAAATACTTGTTTAAGGCCCTCGTGGATAAATCCTCTTGATTTAAATCGTAATAATCTACACAAGTCAGAAGTGAATTAAGTTCACCTTGAAGTCCCCAGTACCCTCTCTGGCTTCTTCCTGCAGTTAAAAGGGACGAATGGACGAAGTTCTCGGTTCTGCTTTATCACCTTCTATGATTGGCAAAACCTGGGAGGTGCATTTCCCAAAGTAGGATTGGGTTAATTCTTAATACTTTCCCCTGGTTTTCAGTGGGCAGTCAAGTTATTTTGTCTCCTGGGGCCCCCAGACTCTATGTATTTAACCACAATAAAAGTTACCAGATAATGTCAGTTTTAATGTTACATGAAGATGGAATTTTAATTTGTGCCTTTCCTCCACTGATTGCAGCCATAGCCTGTCCATAACCACAGGGCATGGTGATCATGCTTGTACTTTTGCATTTTCTTTGACATGATGAAAAGATGCCACTGGTTCAATTTTAGAGTTACCATTTCACTCATATCCCAGTTTTGTTAAAAATATATTTTGATGTTGTATTAGAAGGTATGTATATTATATTTTGTGTTATGGTGCATATAGTTACATGTTTCTAGAGTTAAAGGATATCCTGCATAGTAATAGTAAGTAGCATTTTTAAATTGGTATTAGAGAAATAGTGTCATCTAACTGTTTACTGCAGTTTTTATGACTTAGGAAAAAATATGAAAAGAGCAGTTTACTTCAACAAGGACTGATATTTTGTACATGCTTTTGTCTCAATCTCTTCTGAGAATTTTCTGTAATTTTAACACAATGAACTCCAATATTTTGAAAATCATTTTGAGAGAAATTGTTAATTTAGTGTTCAAATTCTAAGAAGACTAAGTGAAAACAAATTTGTTTCTTTTGATGTGTTGATTTGATACTTAGTAGTTAACAGGGTCAGTCCTCTATTTGGCACACTGATGTGATTAATGGCCACCAATGACTGTAATGTAAGAATTTCAGAACCATTGGAAACATAATCATTAAATACCAACAAACCAATTTTGGCTTAATTTCACTGCACATGTTTTTTATAATGAATGGAACTGATATCCCATGAGTTGTGTGGTAAAGGAATCTACGTTAACTGAAGCAAATGCTGGTTAATATATTTTGAATTCCATTGAGGCAGATATTTATTTCAAGGATTTGAGAAATGGTAACTTTTGAATGGCATTTTACCTAAGTTATCATTGCAAAACCTGAAAGTCTTTTCAAATGATGTTCATGATGATGGTGCCACAACAGTCAATGGTTTTCATAAAAAATAACTCTGTGTGTGCTCTGTACTCTTCGCCTAACGTTGCTGTATAATTTATTTGGCTGATTCCTGGCATTTGGCACTGACCCTTTCTTTGGCCCAGTATAGTGGCAGCAACTATGTGATCTAAGAACAGTTCTTCCAGTTCCATTTCTCTTCTGCTGAAGGGTCTGACATCCCGAGATACAATTCCCTGATCACCCAGCACCCTCTGGTGCACTTCACAAGTGGCTGTCCTTCATGTGCAAGTCTGAAGAGTGCTTGACAGCAGACTAATTGTGGGGATGTCACAACCAAGCTAAAACCTGTTGCCATTTAACACAATACATGAGAATACAAGGTCACTAATAGAAATCGGGAACAGAACTTCTTCCATTCTGTCTGAGTGACATTGAACTCAATTACGGCACCGTCACTTCTGACCTGAGTGAGACGTTAGCTAGGACTGGGACTGGGAACCATGTCTGTCTAGTTCAGTGCAACATAAGCCAATGAAATTGTCATCACCAAAGATACAGAAGAATAGTATCAAAGTTGAAAGAGAATGCATGACTGGCAATAATGCCAGTTATTTGTAACCACAATTTTTCAGTAACTGTACAAAAGAGGATTTTGGAAAAGTATCACCTGAAGTGAACCTTTACCTGCTTTGTTTTCTGATTTTGAATTGGTTATCTTGACCGTTGATCAGGTCAAGAAAGCCACATTTCCAAATTACTGTCAAGTTCCTTTTTTTGTATTATGTCTATTTTATTATTATTATTATTATTATTATTATATTTTATTATTTTATAGTATGGGATTTAATATTAAGTAAAGTAAGAAAACAAAATACTATGATGCTGAAAGCTGAGAGGGAAGCAGAAAATGCTGAAAAAGAAAAAGAGCCCATTAAACAGGAATGTAAATACTCTTTCGATCTCTAAAAATGTTGGCAGGCCTGTTCAGTATTTCCAGCATTCGTTGTTCTTTTCTACGTAAAATCACTTACGTTTTACAGACTTGGTACCTTGCATCTTGTTCGGTATTTAGTGGAGCTGCGCTGTTGTTTAAGTGACACTAGATATTGATGAACCAAACAACATTATATTCTCCTTTCCTCAGGATTTTGGCAAGTGTCCTCGTTTGAGACTTTTCACTCAGGAGTATATTCTTGCTTTAAATGAACTGAATGCTGGAATGGAAGTGGTGAAGAAATTCATTCACAGGTATCCACAATTTTACATTCTTCCTGACTAACTACTGAAATGACTTGACAATTCTTAAACTTAGTTGAATAATATAAGAACATATCAGTTACATTAAAATGAAACTGCCCTATCCAAATTACTTGACCAGGGTATTGCTTACTCAATTATATTATTTATTATTTGTTTTAATGACATTTTAGGTTTCATTTTTTTCCTAGAAACAGTCAAACATTTTTGGTTACATATCTAATTTATACCGTAAAACTGTTTTGAGCTAAATATGGTTTCACATTTTTATATTACAGTATGCATGGTCCAACTGGCCAGTGTCCCCATCCAAGAGTCCTACCAAACCTTGTAGCTGTCTGCTTAGCTGCCATTTATTCTTGTTATGAAGAGTTTATTAACAGGTTTGTACAAATGTCTGATGTTTATTTAAGTTTTAACGCAGAATAGGATTGATTTAATAATGAGACACTATCTCAATAGGCTGACTAGGAGCTCTGACCTCCCCAGTCTTCCAAGTAATACTTTGCTAAACGTAAATACCATCTAATTGAAGCAAGAACAGTTTATTGAACACAAAATGTTCATTCTATTTTTCTCTCACATAGATACTCTCAGATTTACTGGGCTTTTGCAGCACTTAGGCGTTCACAATAAATAAATACAATCTCATGAGTTGCAAAAATTAATGGCTTCTTAAAAATTATTTGGTGTTACCAAACATGCAATACAGTGAGATTGAGATGATCTCAAAAATCTTCCTTGCATTTAAATACATCTTCACGATGAAATTAATCCATGACTCAACTTCCAGAAATAAGAAACTACTTGCCAGATGTCTTTTGATTAAGTCTGTTCTTCTTTAAAGTATAGCACATGCCCTTTCATCCTCAAAGCTAAAGGACAGAATGTGTGTTTGCATCAGAGATTGAAAATCCAAAGCGTGTGTCTGCTGGTCAGGGTGACTGATCCACAGAAGAAATATAATCCTCTCAAGTTAAGTGGGAATCTGCAACTCGATCATGCATTCCAACAGCCAGGGAATCAGTGCTAGGTCCAGGCAGGCTGGTATTGAAGAGCACATAAAATGTGATGAAAGCTATGACACAAGGAAGGTACTAGAACAGGTGTTCCATAGAGTTGCATCAACAATGCAAAAGCTATGGTTGCAGATCTGTTCTAAAATGAGAGGATTCTTAACCAAATGGTTGAACTCTCTTTGTTCTGTAAGTTTGCAAAGTGTCCTGGATTTTGAGCAAAGTCCAGTAGATCAGAGAGGACTTTTGCCAATAATGTTAGAGAAACTCAAAAGAGGACTAAGATTAGATGGAAAATACGATCTTGTGATGCTTTAACTTAATACATTTGTACACATTTCCGCTTCTGGTACTTGTTCAGCATTTTGTGTTGAAGATAGAACCAAATAGCTAATAATATAAGTAATAGCCAATACCATTCTCTGTGTTCTTCTATAGTCGTGACAACTCGCCCAGCCTGAAGGAAATACGTAATGGTTGCCAGCAACAGTGTGACCGGAAGCCAAATCTGCCACTCCGGCTACTGCATAGCAGTCCTGACCTCGTGTCACAGGAGGTCAGTACTGATGCCAGGATGAAATCTATCATTGTGAACTCAACCGAGATCCACGTGGAATTGGAACGGAGCAACATGGTGAATCAGAAACTGAAAGGAAGCACCAGTAGTAGTAGTAACAGCAATAGCAGCAGCAGCAGTAGCAGCAACAGTGACAGTGAACCCAGCCTGATTGACTGCTTACTGGTCAGCCCCACCTGTAGCACCATGGTCATTGAACTGAGCTCACAGGCTGAACGGGTCCTCAGCTGCTACGTGGAAATTCTCAAAATGCTGTAAGTAGATCCACTCTGAAAGCATGCCTGGATTATGCTAAGCTGTCTGTTCTGAATCACACTAAGTCAAGGATTGGCATTAACTGAGAGGATTTGAGACGCATGATAAGAAAGATGCTTCTGTTGCGCACAGAATGATAAGTAGCATAAAAACGCAATAACTACTCATGTTGCGCTGCCTTGGGAGTTCCTAAAATTTCTTCCAGTTACATATGGGAATACACACTGTATTATTAATGTACTGATGTGAAACTGCTTCCCCCAGATCATTGCTTTTCCAGATATTCTCAATAAGTGACCAATCCCGCACCAACACTCAATCAGCTTTGAAGCAATGGTTTTCCCTCCACATAACATTCTTTGGACAGACCAAACATGTGGAGATCTTGTTTACCCGGTTCATTTGAGAAAAGTTTCCATGTTCTGGAAGCCTCCAGTGGACACTCACTGGAGGGTCCTGATTTCTCATACCAGGAGTAATTGCAGGGCTGAGACGTCCTGCAATGACCTGTACTTCCAATGGATCTGTTGCCCAAGCCAGACCAATGACCAGGAGCATAAAGCATTCAGTTGTTTCTTGTTGTGGATGCAATGTCTGTCAGGCAGAAGAGCATCCCAGAGATGAAAGTCTGCCCTATTTTTAAGGATCAGTGTTGTCTTTAAGATCATCACTTGTCTTTCCATCTATATTTTTCTGTAATGATTTCTACTTACTATGTTTGTAAGAAGCAACAAATGTGCTTCTTCCGACCTAATGTTTTTGTTCAAATTTTGATTCTGAAGAATTTCCACAATAGAAAGATGATGCATAAAAGCTGACATTAGAAGATGTTTAGCTGCATGCTTATTTTTAAAGGAATTCTTGTTTTCCTTGTTGTGACTGATATCACTCAAGATGCTGACAGCAATTATTCTCCAAGCATCTCACAGTTTGATAGAAAACTGAGCAGGTAACTTTGATCTGGCTGAACAACTTTTACCTGTTGATGCACAATATATTCGTGGAAAGTGTGCAAATTTTAGCCACATACTCACTTGGCACATACCTTTGCAACTGAGGCATTACAATCAAGTATTACACCAGTGTTGTGGTGATGGGTGTCTAAAAGTGATGGCTGTGTACTAGTGAGGTAAAAATCATAAAAAGTGCCCTTCCCTGTCTCTGGAATAAAATTGACTCAGTTGCGGATGTTTAAACTGTGGCATAGTTCTACAAATTGCTACAATTCAAATACTGTGATTTTGGGAATTGTTTAATGCCAACCCCCTCTGTTCACCCAAGGTTTCTGTGCAATATTTTCTAATATTTAGTATCTTTTAATGTGGGCATAAAATTGGGCAGCAGAATTCCAAAATGGCACCCTCTTGCTGCTGCCATCTCCTGATGCTCCTTTCCCCACTTTTAGTATCTCCCGTGGCTTCTGCCCACCTACCGACCCGGCTTGATTTTAAGAGGAATGCCGTCCATGCATCCATGACTGGTAACAACTGGTTTTTGCAGAAGGTGTGAAGTCAGCATGCGCCACTCACTTTTGAAGCTTGATTCAAGTGTAGGAAGCATATGAAAATACAGAATTGTAGCAACAGCCAGAAGTAATCAACCAGCAAATAACCTGTAAGTTGTTGATGATCACTTTAAGCAGTACTGGTGTGGGTTCCGTCGTGCTCCTTAACATGTGTTCAGCTCTGCAAGTTTTTAATAAAAAAGTGTAGCATGAAGTGTGGGACACCAAAATGGAGCTGCTGGTGTTGCAAATCAGTGTTGCAAGCTGACCAGTGTCATGATCTGCATGCTTCACATATTTCAGAGAATGGCAAGTGAACGTGAGCTTGTTTTTTGTCATCAGGCATGCACTTGCATGCTGTGGTTGCCATTCTGGAACCCTTAAGGTCCTAGCATTCTGATGTCTTGCTGCTGGGTGACTGCAGCAAGGGTGATGGAAGGAAATGTTGTTGTCCTTGGGCCATGTGTTTGAGCAGCTCTGAGCCCTAGAGCATCTAGTTGCAGCTGCTTCAAGTCAGCATGGGCATTGATGGGTATTGTCCAGGGCACTGGTCGAGTGGTGCTGGTGGAACCTGACCTTTTAAGAGAAGACAGCTGCTGATGCCACCTCAGTACACCTCCGGGTGTATTGGAGGACAGATTTCTAAATGGCTGTGAACGCTGCTGTCCATAGCCATGATGGTAGCAGCCATTTTCCACTGAAGCACTTGGGTTGTGATGGAAACGGTTTGTGATGCAATGGAAGCTGGGACATGGGCATCAGGTGCTGCATCATGATTGGATCCATGCATGCAAAGACAGATATGGCCACTGTGTAAGGTCCAAGCTCTGGTCAGAGGCCTGTGCCAAGTTTCTATTAGATCATTCAACACTCCTTTGCCATGTAAACAGGCTTTTGTAAGGAGGCTTCCTTGAGTACAAAATATTCTACAGTGTGCGTTCATAAGCCTTCTAGCTTAGCTTGTAACACTGAAGCTCAAATTAAAAAGCTGTGTAACAGAACTCCTTTTGCAACCTGGCTTTCAGGTGAACTGGCACAGCCACTATTCTTGTCCACTGCCCTGGCTGCAATGCAGTTAAGTCTGTGTCTGACTACATGCAGATCCCCCTCTATTCCCCCTAGAAGTTAGGAGTTGCCTGTGTTGGTGCCTGCAATTGCAAAATCAAGTGGGTGTGCTGTTTCTTCTTCATCACTGTCATCTTTGTTTACCCACTGCTTGGTCAGGTTGCACCCGTTGGATATGGGAAGGAAGTAGGTGCAGGGTCAGTTTATGGTGAGGGAAAAGTGGATAAAAGGTGCAGGGGGGTGGGTGGCGGGGAAAGCTAACACCACTTGTGGCTTCTTAGTGAAAAGATGTTGTCGAATGGAAAGCTCGTGGCAGCTGGGAAGAATGATTCAGTATGACAATGCCATCCCCTATTGGTTTCTGCTTCACTGCTGGCTGGTCCTCATCATTCGCTTTTTCAGTAGCGGCCAGCACCGTCTGACATTTGGCCATTGCTGGCATGACTGTCCCTTCCCAACTCGTTCCTGCTGCCTCTGTTTAAGTTGGGGAGAGAGAGAGAGAGAGAGAGAGAGAGAGAGAGAGATGTGGCCATGAGTGATATGCAATCTGTTTGGATGACATGGCTATCATGGCTGAATAGCTGGGAGTGTGAGAAAGCTGTGATATGATGCATGCAGCACAGCTAAGGATGATGGTGAGGTCAAGCTAATCATGCACAAGTCATAATTGATTGCTCAGAGATAGTAAGAACTGCCGATGCTGGAGTCAGAGATAACACAGTATGAAGCTGGAGGAACACAGCAGGCCAGGCAGCATCAGAGGAGCAGGAAAGCTGATGTTTCGGGTCGGCACCCTTCTTCAGAAATGGGGTTATTTGCCCATTTCTGAAGAACGGTCCTGACCCAAAATGTCAGCTTTCCTGCTCCTCTGAGAATGCCAGGCCTGCTGTGTTCCTCCGGCTTCACACCGTGTTATCACATAATTGATTACAATTGCTAATCAGTGAGCAATGAGAATGTGATGCATTCAGTATGATGCTAGTGCTGCATTTGATGGGATATATCACTTGAAGATGCATTCTGTAACCTTGGCCATTTGTGTGAGGTCATTAATTCCTTGCTGCTTTGCATTCAAACCCAAGCTTCTGCTGTCAAACTGTGGCTAGCTGTGCCTCCTGCTATTTCAGAGTGATTGGAGATGGACATAGGATTTTCTCCTCCCTTTTTACCTCCTCCACCGAGATCCCAAGTACATCATCTGCGCGCGTTGTCTGTCTCCTGTTGACAGACTATTGGTGATCGTTGCACATCACAGTTTCAAATGGTTTTAACACTTTCAACTTCCACCACACAACTTCCTTTTAAGAAAAGCAGACAAGGCCCATGTTTTGCTGGCAAGTAATGATATTGACTCCCTTCTGCAGATATGCAGCCAATGAACATTTTACATTGACGGCATGCAGAAATTGTGTTGGTAGACAAGGAATAATCATGTATGACAACTCAGGGCCCCCATTTTTGAGCAATCCAATTTAGCTCCCTATCTTTTCTTGAGATTGAGATTTTTCAATGTTCTCTTTTATTTTGTAAATACTCAAGAGTGCAGTTGGAAGACATATAATGGACAAAAACGCAACATATCTTACCTGCAATCTACATCTTTTATATTTTCTTAAACACTATGTAACTGATAAAGGAAATGGTGTTATTTTGAATTGGTGGTCATCGTGTTTGATCACATTCTGAAAAATGTAAGTTCTGCATTTTTTTTTAGTTTCTAAGAACCTTCTAACACTCATTTGTGATCCTAATTCACCACCAATAGTCCACAGAAAGAAAGTGTGTTGTCACTTGGAAGTTGGAGGGATCCTTATTGTAAACAAATATCGACACTTTCACCATTGTTATCCTTAAAACCCACTTTGCTGTTTCTCATTTTTAGCTGTTCTCTCTTGCATTGCAAGTCTAAGGGGCACAAACATGAAGCAATTTGGTAGATATCTAGTTTAGCCATTCACTGCCAGATCTGCTGAAACTCGCTCAAGTGCTATTGAGTCTGTTCTCATCTGCCGATGACATCTTCTAATTATGGATCATTCAGCAATGTAAAGAGAGCCTCTGTAGTGACATCAGAAGTAAACCTTAAATTGATTGGTTGGAAATAGTAATAATTTGACTATACTATAGGTTACTTGGGCATTGAAAGTAAATAGGGGAAATGTTTACATACTACAAACTAAAATACCGACATGAAATTTATACAAAATGAAATGAGCAACTGCATAATTGAAATAGAGATGCTGGCTCAGGTGATGTGTTGTATCTGCATGCTGTGGGAGCTGGTGGACCACATTTGGTTCGTAGAGTTGGTTGCTTGAGGAATTCAGGCTTAGAGTTGATGAGTTGGAGTCTGAGCTTTGAATGCTGCGACACATCAGGGGGAGTGTTACCTGGAAGCTGTGTTTCAGGAGGCAATCACACCCCCTTAGATTACCTGACTTGTTGGTAATCAACCTGGGGCGTGACAGCCTCCTGAAATCCAGGAATCAGTGCTAAGGGAACCTCAGCCCTTGAGCTTGCCTAGCAGATATCAGATCCCTGTGTGGATGAGAGTGGGGTCTGTAGGGAGGTAGAGCAAACTGACTGTGGTACAAGAAGCCATTCAAAAAGCAGGAGAAAAGAGAAAAATGTAGTTGTAAATGTGGGTAGTATAATCAGAGGAATTGAGACTGTTCTCAATGGCCTGGATTAAGAGTCCCAAAGGCTTTTTTGCCTATGTGGTGCCCAACTTCAGGATATCTCATCTGGACTACAGAGGAACTTGGAGTGGAAGGAGAAGGATCTAGTTGTCATGGTCCATATAGGTACCAATGATATAGGTAGAAAGAGGAAAGAGGTCCTGCTGAGGGAATATGAGCAGCTAGGGGCTAAATTGAAAAGCAGAACCAAAGTGGTGAATATCTGTGGATTACTACCTAAGCCATGAAGAGCTTGGCACAAGATCATCAAGTTCAAAGAGGAAAATGTGTAGTTCAAAAATTGGTGTGGAGAAATGGTTTTCATCAGCTTTCACCCTGGAAGACACTGGCGCATACCAGAACTTCAAGAAAGTCAGAGCCAGAGGTAAGTATAGTGGCCATGACAAAGGAGAAAGTGCTACTGTAAGGTCTGAAGGCAGATAAATCATCTGGACCTAATGGACTACACCCCAAAGTTCTGAAGGATATAGCTGAGGAGATTTTAGAGGCATTGATGTTTTTTTTTTCAGGCATCACTGGAGTCACGGAGCGCCCCAGAGGACTGGAACATGGCTAATGCAACATCCCTATTTAAGAAGGGAAGGCGCAAACTATAAGCTGGTTAGCCTGACCTCGGTTGTTGAAAAGATTTTAGAACTATTATTAAGGATGAGATTGCAAACTACTTGTAAATGCATGGTAAAATAGGGCTAAGTCAGCATGGCTTCATCAAAGGGAAGTCATGTCGGACAAATCTGTTAGAATTCTTTGAGGAGGTAATGAGCAAGTTAGACAAAGAAGAGCCAGTGGACATGGTCAACCTGGATTTCAAGAAGGCCTTTGACAATGTGCCGCACAGAAAGCTGCTAAATAAGATACGACCTCATGTTATTAGGATGAAGCTACTGGCATGGATAGAGGATCGGCTGACTGGCAAAAGGTAGAGAGTGTGCAGTAAGGGATCTTTTTCATGATTGCAGCTGGTGACTAGTGGACTTCTGCAGTGACCCATGCTGAGACCACAACTACTCACTTTATAAATTAACAATCTGGATGAAGGAAGTGAGGGCATTGTTGCTGATGACACAAAGATAGTTCGATGGGCAGGTAATGATGAGGAACCAAAGAGGTTGCAGAGGCAAGTAAAGTGGGCAAAGAAGTGGCAGATGGAATAACGTGTGGGAAATTGTGAAGTTATGAACTTTGGTAGGAAGAATAGAGGCATAGACTATTTACTAAAGGGGGAAAGACTTTGGAAATCTGAAGCACAAAGGTATTTGGAGTCCTCGTTCAGGTCTTATGTTAATATGCAGGTTCAGCTGGCAGTTAGAAAGGCAATGCATTATTAGCATTCATTTCAAGAGGGCCAGAATACAAGAGCTTAAATATACTGCTGAAGCTATACAGGCTCTTGTCAGATGGTATTTAGAGTATTATGAACAGTTTTGGGCCCCATATCTAAGGAATTTGTTGGAGTGAGTTAAGAGTAGGCTTACAAGATTGATCCCAGGGATGAAGGTCTTGTCATATGAGGAGCAGTTGAGGACTCTGGGTGTGCAATGAATGGAGTTTAGAAGGATGAGGGGGTATTTGATTGTGAGAGGCCTGGATAGACTGGCCATGGAGAAGATGTTTCCCTCGTAGGAGGGATCAGGGCTGAGGACACAGCCTCAGACTGAAAGGACAACCCTTTAGAACTGAAATGAGGAGGCATTTCCTTCAGTGAATCTGTGGAACTCATTGCCACAGACAACTGTGGAGGACAAGTCATTGAGTGTATTTAAGACAGAGATCAGGTCTTGATTGGTAGGACGAGCAAGAGTTATGGGGAGAAGGTAGGAAAATGAAGTTGAGAAACATATCACCAACATTCGAATGGCAGAGCATATTCCTTGGGCTGAATGGAGTAGTTCTGTTCCTATATCTTTTGGTGTCAAATTTAAAAGAATCACTATCCTTCAGAGAAAAATGAGAAAGTTAGGTCCTTAATCAGTGACGCCTTATTCCTGTGCCTGTGGCTGCTAGCTTCAGACTCTCCAGCCAGGGTTAACAGCCTTTTATCATTTACTCTGAAAATCTTCTAATAAGTTCAAAATTTCCATGTGATCATCTCTTATCCCAAGAGAATATAAGACCATTCCACTCAATTTTGACTGATGAGATACCCTTCTTATTCCAGAAGTCAGTTTGGTGATTGCACTTTGCGCTCTGTCAAGGGAATGGACCCTTTTGAAATTAGTTTCAAACTGTGTATAGTATTCCAGGAATGATCTGAGCAATGTTTTACACATTTGTAGCAAGGTTTATTGCCCTTATACAGTGAGAATATTCCAAGATTATTTATAAACCACAAGAACAGAAAAATCCACTTGACCCCTCAATAAATCTAGCGTCATTCACTGAAATCATGTCTGATCTGTGACATATATGAACTTGGGCTCATAACCCTTTATATTATTGGTTAACAGCAATCTATCAGTCTCTGTTTTGAAATGAACAACGTATTTTGCCATCATTTTGGAATGAGACTTTGCATGGAGAAATGTTTGTTAACTTCACTGCTGAAAGCTGTGACTCGAATTTGTAGCTTTTGTCTTCTAGTCTTCGCTTTCCGAACCAGCAGCAATAGATTGTTCCCAATTTATCAAACTTTTCCCCATAATAGATTGAAAGCTTCTATTATCTGGGCTAGATTTTCAATCCTGGCTTACAAACCCAATGCGTACTATTTCAGTATGCAAAGTCTCTAACTGGCCAGAGGTGAATTCAGTGTACAATTAGTGGTGCCAGGCACTTTTGGAAGTTGAAACTACCTCTGGACTGCAATGCTCAAAGGTAGACAGCAGCAGTGACAGAAATGCTATTGGCTTTATAGAATGGAGCAGTGAGGAGCTCAGAGGGTCAACATCATCACTGTGCACAGACGTGACCACACGACCAATCACCATTTATTTCACATTGCGCAAGCAATGGAAACTTTGTGCCATTGCCTGACCTCCTGAGTTTGAAGAACCCTTTCATGTCACCATTTTATTTCAGCAACAATGTCACATTCTGGCCCTGTGCTGTGCTCCAGGCCGATGTGCACTAATGGCTGGTCTTCCTTTTTGTCACTCGAAGATCTCCTTCTTTTTCTGTCCAGCTCCTCATTGAACTTAACGAGCCATGAATAGGAGGTGCCCAGTTTACTGGCTCCCTGACCCTTAACTCACTTTGAGGATAACAGAGCACACTAAAAGCACTGAATATAGTACTCCAAGTGTGGTCAATCTAGGGCTTTGTTTAGCTATAGCATGACTTCCAGCATCATGTATTTCACTCTTATAAATACAAAGGCCAACATTTCATCAACCCTTTGAATATATATTTTGTACCTGGCCATGACAGTTTTAATGATCTGTGTACATGGACTCCTAAGTTTACTTGACCTACACTGTTTCAAGCTTTTCAACATTTAAAGCATATTCTGTTCAATCTTTTTTATGTAACCTTTTTCCTCTAGTTCATTTGCCAAACCTTTGCCCTTTTGTTTAATCAATATCTGTTTATAATTTAGTGCTTTCATTTCCGCTGCTTAACTTTGTGCTTTTTTTTGATATAATTGACATACTTGGATATGTAGCCCCTTCATCTGGTAAGCAGAGTCATTAAATAGTTGAGACTGCAAAACAGGCCCTTGTGCGACATCTCTAGTCACAGCTTGCCAATTATAGCACCTGTCTATTTCTCTTATGCAGTTCAACATTTGCTAATCAGGCCAATAACTTGCGCTCAGTTCCATGAGCTTCAATTTGAGCTGTCTGTCTCTTATGAGAGACTTCATTGAATGAACAGACTCCACTTAGAGCAAGCTGCGACCAGTGTGATGGTGCATTGAATAACTAGGGTGGTTTACTTATAAGGAACAGAATGGGTTCATTTAAGGATAGTGTAGTAGCAGAATCCTCCTAGAAGGATCCATCCTGAAGGACAGCTTTACCAATTGACAGCCTTGCCATCCAGTCTAAAACATCAATGGTGTACTTAAGATAGAAAGTGGTCTATCAATTTCCTAATTACTTATATGACTGGAAAATGTTTTTTAAACAATATTTTGTCAAATTGATATCCGTAAAGCAACATTTCAGGGTTTTCTAAAAAGCAAGATGATAACCTTGTTATTTTCTGCTGTAATTTTGACGTTGCATCACTTTTCCCTTGAAATCAGTTGCACTACTCACCCAGCACAGCCAAAATTTAAGTGTCCTCGTCATTTCAAATAGAATGTCAGAAATCAGTATTGTAAGCTGCTGCATCTTATCTTTAAAAATAATACCCATGAAAAATAAATACAAAGCTACAAGTGTGTCATAATTTTTATGTATCTAAACTTATGGGCTTAATAATAACAAATGGGGACTTGGCAGACCAGCATTGCCACAGGCAATGGTTGCATAACTGTTCTACTGTGCCTTCGAAACTCTGTAACTCTCCGTACAATGTACTGAAAGTATTTTCCAGAATAGACAATGGATCAGTTAGTGAAGCTGTCCAGAAGATTTTAAATAGGACATCTTGTTTTAATGTTAGGCTGAAACCGAAAGAACATTTCTTCGACAGCTGAATTACATATTTGATTCACAGGATCAGCACAGCTTAAGCCAGACAATTATGAAAGGACTTTTGATCTTTATGTGAATTTCATGCTTCAGGGAAATCCATACATGAACCAAACACAAATATAAATAAGACCTATTTTGTCAGACTCACTGTTAATTAGTGTGGACTATATGAATGTAATGGCACATCTGACAGACTTTTAAATATTTTGTTTTGCAAGTGTAAAATGACTGTACTTCACATGGGACAGAGTGAGATCACTTTTTTTTTCATCATGGTCTCTCACATAAGTGGAAAACATCCAGAATTTGCTTCCACTGATGATATAATTCATTAAGAGCAACTGACTCCTTAGATCTCATTGTGACTTTTAAATCCATTCTAGAGTACTGTGTGCGGTTGAGTTATGTCTGGGATATTCACATGAACGTGTCAATGATTTTATTTTTCGCTGCTGTAAATTGCTAGCTTTAGCTTGTGAAATATTTACTCAGGAGAAATACATTATTCCACACTGAAAAATTGTGAAATATTCATAACCATCAGAAATACACAAGGTTCTTTTATTCTATCCCTAATGTTTATAGGAATAATGGATACAGCAATAGGGTAGGAATGGGAACGTGGAAATTAAATAGAAGAATAGCCTAAATTTTACTGAATAATGAATATGCTCAATAGAGTATGTCACCAGCTATTTTTTATGTTCTTATACAGCTTTTGGAACCTTATTAGTTTATCACACTCAAGATTGAATAGTTCATTTACTGTACAATTACTTTTTTGGGAGAAGTTTGAATTTTCAGGGACAGTGAAATAAGCAGTGAGCCATCAGAATAAAAACAGAAGTTGCTGGAAAAGCTCAGCAGGTCTGGCAGCATCTGTGAAGAAAAATCAGAATTAACGTTTTGGGTCCGGCGATCCTGAGTGAACTATTGGATATTTGTTTTGATTTTTCAGAAATGTGTGTGTTAATTGTAAACAGAAGTGTAACTAGTGCAGAAGCTCATATTTGTTTGTCTGTCCTGCAGGTCAGATTATGATGACTGGAGACCTGCTCTTGCTAGTCTGCTTCAACCTATTCCCTTTCCCAAAGAGTAAGTATATTAACATTAAGAACACATGTATTGCTTCTACGAAGTATTCTGAGAGGTAAAAACTATTGTTTTGTCTCCTGGTTGCCTGCATAAGGGATGTAATGTGAGTGGTAGAATATAAATTGGATAGAAACCATTGCAGAAACTATTGTTCAGACAAATCAATGGCATAGGAATGAATGGAACTGAGATTATATTGATAAAGGTTGATTCATTTTGGCACTAGACTCAAGTGCAAGATTTTGAGTAAAGTAGAAAGAGAGAGCAACCCAATGGGGTATGATGACAAAATAATTAAACCTCTCTCTCTAGGAAGGGATGGAAGTAGATGCTTCAAATGCCTTGAAAATGCATATTGGAAGCTCAAGAATTAAAATTGGGAATTCAGAACTCCATCCTGAACAGGGAAACTGTGGAAACCAATCAGAACGACATTTAGTTCAGTAATCACAGGGCTGGACAAACATACATGACTATATAGAAAATTAGATTAATTTTGAGAGATAAAAATGTGAACATGAGAAACATTATGGTTTCTTTGTGAAAAAAAGGACTTAATTAAAATTTTATTTTACTTTGTTAACTGGCAAAGTTCTTTATTACTAATTGACCTTGCGTACCTTGAAAACAATGAGTGAGGTGCTAGGCCATTTGAAAGGACAGTTAAGATTTAATCAGATTTCTGAGGGTCTGGAGTCAAACATAAGCACAAACTGGCAATAATGATGGACTTCCATCTCCAAAGGACATCAGTCAACGATCATGTTGTTATTACTGATTCAAGCTTTTTATTCCAGATTTATTTACCTTATTGAATTAAGCTCCCCAGTTGCTGTGGTGAGATTTGAACTCTTGTGCCTGGAGCATTAGTCCAGGCTTCTGGATTACAGGACAAGTGACATGATCACAATGCTACCATATTCCTGATGCCAGGCATTCTATAGACCCGAATGACGACACAAAGGAAGCCAAATAATTTATGGGCATCAGCTAAATATTACTAGGTCAGGAGAATATTTCAAACCAAAAATGGCTTGAGCCACACATCATTCCATTTGGAATTATAGCATCATTTCTTCATTGCTGTTGTGTCAAAATCCTGGAATTTCCTGCCTAACAACATCATAGCTTCACCAAGTGGTCTGCAGCTGTGTAAGAATGCAGCTCACCACCACCTTCTCAAGGGCAGTTAAGGATGGACAATAAAAGCTAGTCTAGCCAGAGTTGCCCACATCCCATGAAATAATTTTTAAAACATTTTGAATGAGACATTGGTGGTCATTTATCCAAAATTGAACGTTATTTGTATAGCTTAAAACAAATAACTTCTGAAATTTGCTTTTCCTATCAGCAGTACGTTTATATTAATTGTCTCTATGTAGATTGCATTGCCTAGCCAGGGCAGCAATATGAAATGTTGTCTCTGTTATGCAGTGCTGTTCTATGGGACTTTTCTTTGAGTAATCGGTACAGTCATTTCAAAGGGTCAGAGTTAGCTTCAATCAAGCTTTCAACATAATTTCAGCATCTGCCACCCCATCCTGTTATACACATCATTCAGTCAGTACCGCTAACATCAACTGAAACTCATCAACAAGGCAAAGAAAACAGTGGCTAATCTATTGCTAATTTTTTTTTGTTGTTTTCTACCAATCCAAAGATCTGATCCTAGAGTTCACAGATAAATTGCTAATCTGATGTAGCGAAAAGAATGATCTTTAATAATTTTCTACTGTATTCTAATCGCATATGCTTACATAAATTTCTAATTGCTCTATTTAGCACGGAAAACGGAAAGTTAAAAAAATTATGAAATTATTTTGAACTACTATGCTCCATGCACCTAATATGCATAAGTTGGAATTTATGAATGCTTTGTGAAAATATTTTAAAATGTATCAAACCACAGAGATTTAATGAATAAATTTTATACTGCTGTGTTAAGGATGGATGGATGAAATGTTTGTGCATTTTGTCAACAGGGCACTTGCACATGTGAAGTTCACAAAGTAAGTAACACATTTTATATGTTTTACCTAGATAAGAGTACAGTTCAATTTAATTTGTAACACTGAATACAGTGATGGACACGGACAAAAAGATATTGAACTGTGAGACATTTCCTTATGTTCTGTGCTCTGTATAAGACAGCAAACATGCCATTTACTGGATCTTCCCTCAACTCCCACCCCCAGCAAGCAAACCATTCTTCATTGATTCAAATGAGAAACCAATATAAAATATATGGAATATAAATGTACCTAAGAGATAAGATGTACAGTTAAATATGACCCAACTGGCTGTTCGAACTTATTTATTCCCAAACTGTTGACATGCTTCATTGGGAAATACTAATCCTTAATCAGTGATGTTCATTTTTAGAAAAACTATTTCCGACAATGGACATACTTTAAAATATATTAAATGAATCCTCTCCCTTAGCTGGACAATATGAAATGATATATGATGTTATGTGCTCATTGTTTAAGTATGATTAAATTGTACTGAAATGGAGTACTTCAGAAATTTGATTATTGATTTGTGGGGAAGGATACTTTCTAGCTCCTGTATGTCAGCAGCATAAATCGTTCCTCCTCAGTTGTCAGGATTACGTCAAAAATCACATGACTCTGGGTTACAGCCCAACAGGTTTATTTGAAATCACCTGTTGGACTATAATCTGGTGTCATTTGACCTTTGGCCTTTTCCACCCCTGTCCAACACCAGCACCTCCACATCAGGATTACCGTGTAGTGCATGTGTTACTAGTGCGCTGTGGATATACACTTTAGTACCTGCATGTATACATAGTTCATGTACATGTACAATTCTAAGGAATTTTCTAAATAATCCAGTTCTTAATGCATGAGTAATTTCAAAACAGTTGTGTGATCAGTTGCACAATTCAGAATTATTTGGCTTGTGGATTAGTACAACATTTTATAAATGCAGGAATGATCATAGATCCAGTCATATTTTCCTCAGTTATTAATGTGAAGTAATGCACACCAGTAATCTTTCCACTGCCAACGGCCTAAACATAAGTACAATACATTAATCAAATTTGTCAGCTATGATGCAGAATTCTATTCTAAAATGCACAACTTTACAGATGATAAATCTTGTTTCAAAGAATACAGTGCTATAAAATATGTTGAAATACGTCATCTTCTCACTTGGATGTGATGAAAATAACAGAGCTCATGTTGCCCTAGACACTCCCTCACCAAAAAAAAAGTTTTAATTAAATACTGTCTTTACAAAAACAGTGCTTCAGTCATGTTAACCTGGCTTTTACTCAGTATCCGCTGAGAAAACAGGAGTGAACAGACTCAGTTAAAAATGCCACTTTATGTTAATCAGTTACGAGAGTAGCACTTGTACACATTTCCAACTGAAGAGCAGATGAAGGTTTCAAAACCAGCCTTTTACATCTAAGTACTAAAGAAATCTTTTTTGATGAATTTTACCTCTTCAAATATCTTGAGTCTTGCCCTCAGTTTGGCAGGAGAACAGATGTGCAGTTCTAATAACTGGGATCTTTTCAACCTTTTATCAAAGAGGAAAAAATTCCCACCATAGTGTAATGTCTTTTGGTTTTCTGTGATTCCAAATTCACTGTCAGCGGCAAAATGAGATCGGGTAGAAACTATTCTTATATTTAACAAAACTTGCTATTATACTTTGTTTGTAAAGACAGTAGGAGTTGGATGGTGTAGAGTTACCTATTTGTACATTTTCTCAGGGAACTGAAGTACGTCATACAGAGATTTGCAGAAGATCCAAGGCAAGAAGTGAGTAAAAACCATCAAGTAGCTTGATAATTATCTCAGCATAAACTAGAAGTTATAGATGACCAAATTAGCAGTCAAATATGCATTACATTCTTTGTTATAATGCACGAGTTAATCATTTTCTTGTATTCTGTAAAGATTCAAGTCTCCCATTGAATATAGAGCAGGAGTGAAACATAAGAATGCATAACGCCTCCTCAGCGTAGCAGATAGGCACAAACATGTAAAGTATTTGGCTGCGTGAGCCAATCATAATAATTTCTCGACACATCTTTCTAAACCACATTCAAGTACACTTTGCATTTGATGTGTCATAGAATCACGGAACGGTACAATATAAAAGGAGACCATTCACCCATAGAGTTTATGCTGATCTTTCTTTAAAGAATAATCCATGCAGTCCTATTATTCTGTCCCCCACTACTTCCTCCTTATTTCTGCAATCGCCTTCAAGCATTTATACCATTTTGAAGCTATTGTTGATTCTGTATCCACTGCCCTGTCAGGGGATATATTCCAAATCCTAATCACTCATGGCATTCAAAAATAATTGTCCTCATGGCACCTGTAATTCTTTGACCAAACACCTTAACACCATTTTCATTTGTTTTCAATGCCTCAAAGCTAGGAAATGATTTATTAAATTGCCTAAATTCATCCTTATTTTAAATACTCCCATCGAATCTGCTCCAAGCCTTCTTTGCTCCTAGAGGATCAATGTCAGCTCCTCCAGAATTCACATAGCATGCAATTCCTGCTTCTCCATGATCACTCTCGTGAATTTCTTCTTAAACCCTCTTCAAAGGTTCAAAGACTTCATGCCCTTTCTAAAGTGCTCTGCCCCAATTAGGGTAGAATATTCCGGCTTTGGCCAAACTAGAGTTTTATTTAAGTTGAGAATGACTGACTTCCTAATTTTTGTATTTTATATCTTTATTTGTACACACTACATCCTACATTGTTAGTTAGCCTGTTTAACTGATCCACCTCCTTCAAGAATTTGTGCAAACGCCTAAACTTTCTACCAATAGAGCAGCTCTTCATCTTCTGTGTTGACCTTCATCTACTCTACGCACCAACTTGCCAATGCCCTGAGAAGATTGTCAGCCAGTCTTTTTTAAAAAAAAGTGATTCACCACAACTGTTTTCTAGGTCAAAGCTATTCCTTCAAAGCCAATTGCTTCCCCTGCCTCCTCATTGTGTATTTAGAGGACTTCCTGACCCGTATGGATACAGGACCACTTTTTGCCTTTGCTGTTTCTGCACCAAAAATTGTGCAGCACTGGAAAACATTGTGCAACTGCTCTTTCCCATGTTTAGCCATCCTGTTATTCCAAGATTAGATTCAGCAATCATCTGACTCCCTGCACCTGCTGCAGTCACAAACACTGGCCTCTTTAAAGGTGCAGGTTAGCTTAAAATAGGGTGAGTAACATGTCCAGTTCTGATCACCCAGTTATTGCAAGGATATTAAGCTGGAGAGGGTTCAGAAGAGATTTACCATGATGTTGCTGGGAATGGAAGATTTTAGTTATAGTTATAGTTATAGTTTAGTTTAGTTAAAGAGAGGCTGGGTAGGTTGGGACTGTTTTCACTGGAGTGTAGGAGGTCGAGAGGTGGCCTTATAGAAGTTTATTAAATAATGAGGACGATAGATAGGATTAATAGTAGTTGGCTTTTCCCGAAGATGTGGGATTTCAAGAGTGGGTCATATTTTTAAGGTGAGAGGTGGGAGATTTAAAAAAGACATGAGGGTCAAATCTTTTATACACTGCATGATTCACATGTGGAATGAGCTTCCTGAAGGTGTGGTGGATGTGTGCACAATTATGTTTAAAAGGCATTTGTATAAGTACATAAATGGGAAAGGTTTGGAGGGAAATGGCCCAGGTGCAGGTAGGTAGGACTAGTTTAGTTTGAGATTATGTTTGGCATGGACTAGTTGGACCAAAGGTCTGTTTCAGTTGTCTATGACTCTATGATACATGCAGAAAACAATGGTGTTTTCACTGCTGCTCACCATCATGGTGGTAAGCTTGAGCTTGAACATGCCAACCAATGTTTTTCAACCTCAACTTGTTTGGGCCTATTAAGCAAACTTCTGGGCAGGTGGGATTTGAAATTCAGACCTTCTGGCCCAAAGGTAGGGACACTATTACTGTGTCACAAGGTACCTCAAAGAGACAATGAGGCATTGAGTATTTCATTAATAAGAGTGATATTTTAACCCAAGTATACAGAGCATTATGATGTTGTTGTGTATTATTTTCATGACTTGCTTGGGTGCGATAACTACATCATGTATTTACATAAATGTATTCCAAACCTAAGTTTAAACCTCTTAATATTTTCAGTGATCTCATCTGTTCTAACTCTGTCCATCAGTTTATTTAGTTTCTATTTTTAAATGCTACACCTCGTTACCCAACCACCTAACAAATTAGATTACACCCTTTTCCAATGCACTAGTTTACCTTTCCAGAATGATATTAGTTCCAGGTCTGATCAAGAAGAAACTTGCCTTTGGAACAGGCCCTACAGCCCCACAATTGTTAATGTCATATAAATATAAGGACTTTCCTCCTGCACCATATCGGTACTTCTAATCTACTTCATATTCTCCTATTTCTACTGTCACTAGAAATGGGCTCTGGGAGTGATTATATTTTCAGCGTGCCCTACATAAAATTGTATGATCAAGAAAAACTTTTGTCCCTACTCTTTTCAACCAGCTTGAAAAATTAAATTAAAAACCAACAGAACTACGGATGTTGTGAATCAGAAACAAAAACAGAAGTTGCTGGAAAAGCGCAGAGTGTCTGGCAGCATCTGTGAAGCGAAATCAGAGTTAAAGTTTCTCTTCACAGGCGCTGCCAGACCCTCTGAGCTTTTCCACCAACTTCTGTTTTTCCAGCTTGAAATATTATTCATGAACAGCATGGACTCAAAACAAAGAATTGACATTGACAAGTGAATTTAACGTCAAATCAGGCGCAGAAAGATGTGAAGAGAAGAAAATATTAAATGAAGAGTGAGAAGAGAGAAGAAACAAGGGCAAAACAAATCATGGCAACAATTGAAAGCTAAAGAAATCAGATTCCAAACCTTTAAAAGCTGATTGTCAGTGACAAAGGGGTTGTTTGGTTTAGATTGAAGTAGTTACTGCCTCATGTTTTTATGTTGAGTTTAGTCTGCATTTATGACATCAGTTCAGGAATGCCTCGCTGAACACGTACGGTTTACAGGTCAGTTGAACAGCCTGAACATTGACTCCCATATTTTTATATTTAACCTTGCAAATGCACTCACTTCAATGGTTTCAATTTTCCTGTAAATAGCAAAGTGCTGTTCATCTTACCATGATCTTTGCGATAAATTTTGGAGTTTATATCTTTTGAATGTGCCAGATCCAATCTCAGTCTCTGAGTTAGCTGATTGGCATCAGACAGGCTACAATTTATTTTCAGGTGACAAGGTGTAGACCTGGATGAACACAGCAGGCCAGGCAGCATCAGACCCGAAACGTCAGCTTTCCTGCTCCTCTGATGCTGCTTGGCCTGCTGTGTTCACCCAGCCCTACACCTCATCATCTCAGACTCCAGCATTGGCAGTTCCTACTATCTCACAACTTATTTTCATATTGCTGGGATAGGGAGGCAGACAAGTTAACCAGGCTATCCACTCTAACTAGAGCCA